>NC_134852.1:140078502-140408919 GCF_049852395.1 Peromyscus maniculatus bairdii | reverse complement strand
TGGTGGGTGGGTGGGGGGGTCAGGGATACTAGAGCACTCCACAAAGCCCAGGCTAGATTCCACTGCAAAGTACAGTGGGCTGCCACACAGATTCAGAGGACTTCACCTACCCAGCAGGTGCAAGGTTCCTGCTCTGCACGCTACAGGGGACCAGAGAGCTGGGAGGAGACCCGGTGTCTCAGCCAGCAAAATGTTCTCTTGTTTGGCGCTCCACTTCTTGGCACTGCTTGTACAGAGTGCAGTGCAATCAGAAACAAAGCAAGCTGCTTCCCTGCAGGAGAGGTGTGGACCTAGCCCATGAAAACCCCACGCTCCAGAGTCACCCGAGTGCAGCGATGGCCATTCCTCCACACCCGCAGGCAGGCAAGACACGGCAGGCCTGGGCTGATTTCCTTCCTGTCTTTGTCAAGTGTTTCACAAGGCTTGCCCCAGGTTAACTTTCTTCTTAGTGGTTAAAAAAGCGTGTTTGGGGTGAGGAATTATCCTTTAAGCTTTTACCTTTCTTGGAAGAGAAACCCTTTGACAAACAGATTAGAATGCGGTCCAAAGTCACTAGAACCTCTACACAGTTTAGAATTAGCCTGACATATGAGCAGGTTTGGACTTTCTTTAGTGTCCACAGGGTTTTATGTCACTCACATTTATCACCCCCCACCCCGTGTGTGTGTGTGTGTGTGTGTGTGTGTGTGTGTGTGTGTGTGTGTGTGTGTGTTTAGCCCAGATGACAACGATCTTGGGTGTCGTTCCTTGGGGCGCTGTCCACCTCTTTATTTTTTAATTCTCTCTGGCTTTGGATCTGTCCAGCTGGCTGGACAGTGATCCCCAGAGGTCCCCTTGCCTCTGCTTCCCGAGCACCGGGATTCTAAGCAGATGAACTGCCATGCCTGGCTCCTTTTAAACTTGACTTCTGGGGACTAAACTCAGGTCTCACACTTGCTGGGCAAGCACCTTGCCAACCGAGCCGTCTCCATATTGCCCGGCCCGCTAAGGTTTGACCGCTGTGCATGAGCAAATGAGTGTGCAGCCATACAGCCATTCTGCAGTGTCTGAGGCCTTGCCTGCTATAATCCCCACCTATCCCCAAGGCTGCTCCAGGCAAGAGAAAGGTACGAGAAACACCTCCATGCCAGCACACTAGTGGCATTAGCTGATGTCCCTTCTAGTTATTTTATTTTAAAAAGTCTGTCTTGCATTGTTTGTTCATTTGTTTGTTTGTTTTTGTTTTTGTTTTTTTGAGACAGGGTTGCACACTGTAGCCCAAGTTCTTCTAGTACTCATCATATGGCCCAGGCTGGCCTTGAACTTTCAGCAACATACCTGTATTAGCCTCTGATAGGATTAAAGACATAAACCACCACAACACCCAACCCTCTTTCCCTTATTTGTAATTAATTGATTGATTAATTATTGTGTGTACATATATGATGGGTAGGGGGCATGCCATGGTGTGTATATGGAGGTCAGAGGACAACTCCCTGGGTCAGTTTTCTCCTTCCTCCTTTACATGGGTTCTGGGGAATCAAACTCAGGATGCCAGGCTTGCTCAGCAAATGCCTTCGCCAATTGAGCCAGATAGCTAGCCCCCTCTCCCACTTTGTAATGGTAGGTCCAGAGTGATTGACAGAGACTCAAAGGGTGGTTTCCACCGTGTGGCCATTTCAGAAATTGATGTGGTGTGGTGGGGAAGGATGGGCTGGCCATCAGCATTCCCTTCATATACCTGTAGTGAGCTGGCCTTGTTTCAGAACTCTGCTTAGCAGCAAATATCTGCCCACAGTCAAGGGCTCAGCGCTGGGAAGACAAGAAAGCCAATACAGTGTTCTCTGTTGTCTGCCTTCTTCCACTCAGCCCTCCTCAGAACAGCCTTCTGAATGGCTAGCTGACACACCTTTGTTTGCAGATGGAGAGACACAGGTGCCAGAAATCCAATCTCATCAAAAGTGATAGAACTCTGTTGCCGTTGTGATTTCTAGATTCTTCCACCTAGGGGCTCAACCAAGTTTTCTGAGCTGGATTTTTGCCCTGCACTGTGCTGGTTAGTGTTTTTGTCGTCTGGGAAGAGGGAACATCAATTGAGGGATTGCCTATATCCGATTGGCCTGTAGGCAAGTCTGTGGGGGGGGGGGATTTTCTTGATCCATGTTGGATGTGGGAGCACCCAGCCCAGTGTGGTGGTACCACCCCTGGGCAGGTGGTCCTGGGCTATAGCAGAAATCAGGCTGAGCAGGCAAAGAGGAGCGAGCTATTATATGGCATTCCTCCATGGCCTCCGCTTCAATTTTTGCCTCCAGGTCCCTGTCCTGATTTCCTTTAATGATGGACTGTACCTGAAAGCTGAAATATACCTTTTACCCTTTAAGTTGCTTTTCACCATGGTGTCTTACACAGCAATAGAAAGCAGACTAAGACACCTACTTATGGTAAATGTGCATAATCTAGGCATCAACTTTCATATTCAGAGAGACACACTGAGATACAACCTGCCCATTAATCTTGGGGTATCCCAGGCATGTGGGGAATGGTGGAAGCTTCGTCACTCCCTAGCACATCCAGGGGTACAAAGCAGGTACAAATATTGCTTCATAAGCAAGTCTGATATTTAAATATAATTTTCCATCTTGGACATAAATGAGAATCATCTATTAATACGTCACTGTGGTGTTCAATTGAAGAAGCAGGAACCTGCCTCAATGCTGGAGGAAAACTGATCGGGTTCTTTCCAGCTGGGCACAGGGATGCTCTGGAACTGTCCCGGCTGGCCTGTGAGCATTCAGACTGTGGCTAATACAGGTCCAAATGTGCCATAACTACACAATAGATGCTAGGTTTGGAAGAAGGTACAAGGACCATATGCTATGTCCATCACCGCAGATCTTCTTCCCTGCTTACAGCTTTGAATCCCAGAGCACTAAGAGGGAGAGGCATTGGAGTGGTGCCGACCCTAGCATTGACGAGTTCATCGTCCAACCTTCACGCCACCTCCCTCCATCCCAGGCCTTCCTGTTCCAGACAGAAAACTGGCCACTTACAAAGCCACCGCAGCACTTACACAACATTAGACCTGGTCCCACACCATCTTTGAATGAGTGCCCCCACCCCAACCAGGAAGAAGCTAGGACTTCCATTCTTAACAGGTGTCCTGGGTGCTCTAATGGGCAGCTGGACTTGGGGGTCCATTGCCGTCTACTTTTCCTAGTCATGTCTTCCATCTGGCCCTTTCTGCCCCTCATGAATGCTCTTAGAAGCTCTCCACTGCCGTGATACTAACATTCCCCTTTGCCTGTTGACACAAAGCTCTGACCTGGGCAACTTTCCCAATGCCATATCTGGATTTCACATTGAACCGTCTACATCAGCCCTTCCAAATGGTGTGTCCAGGGATACAGAAGGCAACTTCCAACAGTTCAGTCTGTGCTGTTGGCTGAGCCCAGAGATTTCCAGGTAGAGACCTTGTGAGTGAGTATGCGGCATGCCTTTCTGTCTAAATGACATCTGGGACCTTTCTGTGTCCTGGAAACATAAGTGCCGGGCATAGCCCTTTGTCAATTGGTGTTTGGACATGGGTTTTTGATGTTTATGTTGTTCTTGCTCAGGCTTCAACTCTCTAAGTGGGAGAAAAGAGTTTGTTTTAGTTTCTCAAACCACAAGGTCTAAAGGCAGAACTCCTTTCTGAGTCCTACTTCACATTCTTCCTATCCCAGAACCATTGCTGTCCAGGGCACCTGCTGCCCCCAGGGGACTGGTTCTTCCCACTGCCTGTTCTCCCATCTCTGTTGTCATCTGCTGTGACGTGGGTCCCACTGCATGGCTCTGTCACTCCCTGTGTAGAACGAGACAAACTGCCACTCACATAGTCTGCGGAGAGGGCCGTGACCAGCTTTTCTGTCCTCTCACTCCATATTGGGCTCTCAGGGGCAAACAGAGAAGCGCGTCCATCTCCTCCTGTGCCCATGTCTACCTGGGGACCTGAGCACACAGGGTGTCTGGGCTCTGCATCCCATTCCCTTATTCCTTCTTTTGTCCATTCACTCAGCGAGTAAGGAGTGTCCGGGTCTTTGTGCAGCCACCACAGTGACTTGCTTTCTGCCTCAAAGATTCCTAAACAACTCCAGTAATTCCTTTGCTTGTTTAAACCCTTGCCTCCATCCCTAAGGAAACATCTTAATAGAACAAACAACAACATGACTATTGTAACTAAGAACGAATCAGTGGTTTAGTTTTGAACGTGCTCCCAGCTCTTATTGGTAGCTCTCTGTCCTGTCCACACTCTCCTCCATGTGAGGAGCTTCAGAGCGGGGCGGCTTGGATTCTTTTCCTCTTCACTGAGGTGTCCAGAGCTAACCGGAGATCGTCACAGTTAAGGCGAAGGCGACCGCACATGCCCAGCACTGCCTAGTGGTTGAACAGGCACCAGCCATTTTCTGGCCCATCTTTCCAAATGCTTGTCTCATGTCTGCCTATGCTCTGTCGGTCTTTACTAAACTGTTACAAACTGTCTTTGTAGGTTTGTTTCATCTGTAAGTAGGTAGGAAGTCTTCCATCTTCCTTCTCCTCCTGCTTCCTCCCCCGCCTCCCCCGCCTCCCCCCATTTTTCTCCCTCTTTTTCTGTCTACAAGAAGCCCTTGAACATTTTAGATACTCGATATGTTTAGGGTAATTAGAAAAATAAAAATTGTCCTGGAGTGCCCCCAAATCTTGCCCAATAGGAACTTGGCTTCCCACCTTTAAAACAACAAAGACCACAGTAGAGATTTAAAAAAGTATAATCTTCTGAATGTTTTGATTGGGACAGGGTGCACTTGTCTTTGGTGCATTACTGAAATGGTCCTGGGCATTTTGACTCTTGCTGTTGCTATCTCACGGCTCATAGGGATGTGGCTGTTCAGAACCTCCCATGCTTCTTTGGAGCAGATGCTCTCCATCCACAGAGCATGGATGCCATGGTCCCCTGTAGTCCACCCGGAGGAGAGCTTTGGCTGTCAAAGTTTGGCAGGCGGACCTTACATTCTTCAGCAGTGCTCGATGATCTCCACGAGGAGGCTGGCTGTGATCTTCAGTGTGATAACTAGAGAGGGATTCTATGTCTACTGTTTCCAAGGCCCAGCTAAGCTCCAGGTGGCTTCTCAGGACTGAGGAAGATGGCCGAGTCTGCTGGAGCTCCAGTATCTAACTGAAGGTCTCTTCAGCTGCTACCCCCGACACGTCTTTCAGCAATAGACTGTCCTTCCCATCTCACTTGTTCTCTCACTGCCCAGACCTCACTGTCTTTGGATTTCCCAAAAAGCTCCCAACACCGAGACACTAGACCAAGGCTGCTTGTCTTAGCGAGTGACATTAGGCTGTGGTTACTTCCCTGATGCTGTATTACTTCATCTGATTTTACTAATTCTTTGGGACAGATGCTGCTATGCCCATTTACCACGTAAGAAACTGAGACTCATCTCTGCTTATCAGGTACATGAAGATTTGAACCCATGCCAGCTTTCTCAAACGCCAGTGAAAGCTGCAAAATAAATAATAACGCAGAGAAAACATTTAATCTACCAAGAACTCAACTGCTTCAGTAGCACATAAGCACAATTTATCGCTAGCCGATTGATATATTAGTTACAAATCAGATTACATTTTCCATGAAGCTTGTCCTAAAGGGGCTCTGTGTGGCAGTGATGTGAGCAGAGTATAAATTATTTGGGTGCTTGAGAGTTATTAAACTACTTGTCACTAAAAAGAATTACTTCTTCAGATGTTCTACTGCAGACCGGCTGTTTCCCAGAAGTACGGACTTAGCATTCCCCATCATTGGCTAGCTCATTGGGCCACAGAAACTATCAGTTTGACTTGCCGGTAGGCTAGCTTCATTCTAGATCCATCTATCAACGCTTATGATGGCTTTGGCTCTGTGATGGTTTGAATAAAATGCCCACTCATAGTCTCACAGGGAGTGGCATTATTCGAAATTGGGACATGTGGCCTTGTTGGAGGAAGTGTGTCACTAGGGATGGGCTTTGAAATTTCAGATGCTCAAGCCAGGCCCAGTGTCACCCTCTCTTCCTGGTGCCTGTGAATCCAGATGTAGAACTCTCAGCTACCTCTCCAGTACCATGTCGGCCTATGTGCTGCCATGTTTACTGACATGATGATAATGAACTAACCCTCTGAATGTAAGGAAGCCTCAATTAAATGCTTCCTTTAATAAGAGTTGCCATGGTCATAGTATCTCTTCACAGCAATAGTAACCCCAACGAAGACAGAAGTTGGTGCCAGGGGCTGGGGTATTGCTATGATAGGCCTGACCATGCTTTTGTTTGGAGGAACGTAGACTTTGGGACTTTGGACACTGGACATTTTAAGAGGGGCATCCTACCCAGCAGGAGCATGGAAGACAGTGGTGCTGAGGGTGATTGGAACTGTGGAGGCCCTATTCAAGAGGTCTCAGAGAAAAAGAATATTAGTATGTGGTCTAGAGGCCATTCTTACGATGCTTAGGTGAAGAATGTGGCTGCTTTTGGCCCGTGTCCAAAAAAATCTGCTTGAGGTTAAATAGAAGAGTTTTGGGATCAACAGAGTTGGCAGGGGAGATTTCAAAACAGTCCAGTATTGACTGTGTTATGTGGTCATTAGTGGCCCATCTTATGCAGATCTATAAGGAAAAGGAGCAAGCTGAGAGTTCTACATCCAGACCAGCATGCAGCAGGAAGAGAGAGTGACATGGGACCTGGCTTGAGCAATGTTTGCTGGTTTCGTGAGCAATGTCCTCACTCACGGCATTAATCAAATGTGTGAAATCGGACAGAGCTGAGAACACACAGCTCAAAGTCTCTCATCTCCATCCTTATTCGGACACACACTGTATGGCAGTCACCAGCAACTAGACTGACGAGTTCAATGTCCTTGTTTGGCCTTCCTGTGGCTCTTTTTCTTTACCTCCGTGCTTTCTCTTTGATTAAATTCTGGAGCAAAATTGTTTTCTGTTTTTCAGTCACCTTGTCTTGTCTATCTCAGTCTCTTCTGTGTGTCCCAGTATGGGGTTTTTCACGTTCCTCGCTTGGCTACCTCTCTCCTATATAAAAGTTATATACCCTCCCACTCACATGACGTCTGGAGCTGCATTCCAGGCAATGGCTCCCTCCACCTGTCCATCTCCCTTCTGAGCTTTAGAGACACAATTTCAGTTTCTTACTGAGTAGTTTCTGACAGGAAAGCCTTACAAAAGATATAGATTAATATGTGTGTGCATGTGTGCGTGTATATGTGTGAGCATGTAAACATATAGTATACATGTGAATATGTTTGTACTGCATTGTTGTGTGCATGTAGATGTATGTGAGAACAGCTTCATAGTGAGGAAAGTCCAGCCTGGGAAAGAAACTAAGTTAAAATCAGGCCAGAGTTTGATCTGCTGTAAACCCCACGGGAGAGTTTGTATACTGTGGATCAGGAGCCTCTGAGAACAGTCACTTCTCTGCTTAGGGACCCTTGACTTCTTTGCTGTTATCTACAGGATTGAGTCTGACTTTTTCAGGGTCAAAGCTGTGCACCCCCATCTCCAGCCTGGCTGTGGTCCCACCCATCCCCCACAGCCACACCCGGGCCTGGCTGAGAAGTGGCTCCTAACTCTTGGAATGTCAATTTTGTGGAACCCATTTTATCCTGCCCTTCAGATTCTTTGGCTTCTTCTATCACCAGGTGCATGCTCTCTCCTTGCGTGGCTCACGGCCCCGGGAACTTCTCTGTGTTCCTGGCCAGAGGGTAAGTAGTTAAATCTGAATTTCAGATGAATCACGAATTTGTGTGTGTGTGTGTGGGGGGGCAGTGGTGTCCGCATGTATTGCACATGTGTGTGCAGATGCTGAACCCAGAGGTTGGCATTGAGTGCCATGCTCCACTGCTTTCCGTTTCATTGTTGTTTTTGAGACAGGGTCTTGCACTGTGTCTGGAGCTGCACGATTTGCTAGGCAAGCTCCAGGGACCCCGTCTCCACTTCCCAGTGCTCAGATTACAGGCTCCTTCAGGACTAGCTTTCTATGTGGGCTCTAGGAATCTGAACTCAGGCCCTCGGGCTTGTGCAGCAAGTGCTCTACCCACCGAACCGTCTCCCCCACACCCATCACATCCTTTTCTAGTATTTGTTCCCAGTACCGTGTTCACTGTCTACCCGAAATTCAAAGCGAACTGCGAGTCCTTTATCTTTATTCGCTCTGCCTAGCATCCCGACCCCCTGATATTCCGTCTGCTCTGATGTTCCCCAAACACACGGAGCATGGACCTCTTCCATCATGCTTGTCTGCTGTTTCACCCCCTCCCCACTACACCAGAATCCACATCCCCGAGGCAAGAGCTGTGAGCACTCCCTCACCATTTCTCAACCAGACACCATCTGCCAAGCTCTGGGCAGAGATGGGGCCCCAGGCTGGGTTAAGGCTAGTCCAATACTCCAGGGTAGGAGTTGCGACTTGTGGACCCTGGCCAGCCTCAGCCCCTACTCATCTTGAACTGGCAGAGGATGTCTACACGTCGGTAGTTTGTGTACTTGTCTAGTGGAGTCCATGCTACAGTGGCAAAGTATGTGGTCTCTTGGCTTACAAGGCTTAATATATTTTCTCTCTGGCTCTTTATAGAAAAAAGAAAAAAACTCACCAACCTCTGGCCTTACTGTCTAGAGAAGGAAGACAGACATAAACAAATAAAAGTTCATTCATCTTTCATCTCCGAAGCCTCATATAGATCAATGTGTGGTCTGGTAGCCCACGCACGTATGGGAACCACCTGGAGCCCTTACCAGTTGGTCTTGATTTCTGAAACTTGAGAATCTGCCTTTAATTTTTATTTTTGAGGCAGGATCTCATGTAGCCTAGGCTGGCCTCAAACTTGCTGTGTATTGGAGGCTAGCCTCAAACCCCTGATCCTCCTGTCGCCACTCCCCGAGTGCCCATGTTACAGGTGTGCACCACCATGCCCAGCTCGAGAGCCTACCTTTGCCAAGGCTTTCGGGTGATTCCTCACACCTCTGTGTCAGCACTGCTCACCTCAGGACCTGCTGTCCCCCAGTTTGTGGTCAACTCTGATCTAGGCTTGAGCAGATGGACAGGAAGAGCCCATTCTTGGACCGTGTCTTAATTCTCGCTAAAATTTTAAGTCAGTGGCATTGTTACGTGAAGTTACAATTTTGGCCTATAGCCTTGAATGTGGATTTGGAGAACATTTCCCATTAACCCAGACACAGAGCCATTGGGCTTCCTGTGGAGAAAACTGACACATCATTCCTTCCCACTGTCCTAAAGAGGACGCCTCAATTCTGAAGGAGGTGGCTGCCTCCCGCCCAGGAGCTGTGTGGACCAGAGCCATCCTTCAGTGCGGACGGCATCTCCTACTTCAGAGTCCTTTGCCGGCAGCTGCCCTGGATTGCATCACGAGCAGTCACATAATCAAAATAAGCTAACTGGTCTCGTCATGTCCCCAAGCTCAGAAAATGGTCTGTCTCCCTGTGGTGGGATGTGATGGGCCGACAGAAAATAAATACAAGCGAATTCAACCCATTAGCGTTTGGAAAGCAAATGTTTCCTAGCACAAATAAAGCCCGTGACTGTGTGGAGACAGATGTTGACACTCGCTACTCTTGTTAGCACACTTAAGAAAATACATTCAAGATAAGAGAGGCCCAGGCAGCGTTGAGACCTGTGTCCTGCCTGCTCTTCACAAAGAGAGTAAAAAAACACTGAAATCATATCCCTGTAATTCCATTTAGGCTTTCTTGGGAAAGTCAAAGAATGGGGGTAAATGGGGTTTTAAAAACTCGGATTAGCTGTATAATTCATTACTCTAATAGACCTTCTCTAGTTCTCAAAGACCCGGCTTTCCTGTTCTGTTGATGAGCTGGCAAGCTTGGAGGTAGCTGGACCGTTTCTTCACATGGCAGGCAGTGAGCCGAATAGTGTGGGTTTGCGTCTCCTGTTTGTGTTGAGGTGCAGGGACCTGTGGGGCTCGAATTTCCTGTGTGATTCCCACCATCCTATTCTATTCTTCCCGCTGGCTGCATGAAGCCACGGCTCGTACACATGACTATGTGGGTGTCTGTTAAGAAGGGTTTTGAGTGAAGCGATAAAGCAGGGGAGATTAACTTTTGAGTGTTTAAGTAAATGATAATTGCTTTTTCTCTGAGAAGTTTTGGGAAAAACAAAAACATAGAATACGTGAAAAACAAAAAATCCCAAACACCTGGGTAGATCAGTGTCTTACAATCACTGTGACTCGCGTTGTCCATGTTTGTTACATTCACAAAATATTCCCAGCCAGGCCTAGTGGGGCTGGCCTATAGTCCCCATAATTCTCAGGGGCAGAGGCAGGAGAGTACCAAGATTCAAAGCTTCTCTGAGCTTCAGAGTAAGTTTAGGGCAACCTAGGGAGACTCTGTCTTAAAAATATAAAAGGATAAAGCCAAAGAAGGTGAGAGCTGGGGATCAACCTAGTGGTAGAGTGCTTACCAGGCAAGTGGGAGGTTCCAGGTTCAAGTCCCACTCCAGAAACAGACAAATCCCAAGCAATCTGTGGAACACTTCCTCTGCATGATCTTGTTTGAGATGAAAAGCCATCTATTCCTGGTTAATATATTTTCATATCCAGCAGCTCAGTATTTTTCTTTTAAATATATTTTTAATAACTTAATTAGTTCCATTTTCATGTTCCTGTCATTTACAGAAACACACCAGGGAAGGAACTCTGAATTAAAAATTGTCTTCTCATATCTTTTTTTAGAAAGAGCCGTTGAATCAATTACTAATTGTATCAGCATGGGGCTTATTAGCAGGTTAAAGCCTCATGTAGGTAAATCGTTAAAAGAAGGCAAATGAGTTTCGTGTGCAAATCCGAGGTTTAGCAAGGGGTGGGGGGTGGGAGGTGGGGTGGAGATCCTTATGTAATCACGCAGGGAAGGCCCAGATGCTGCTCTCCATTTAGGACACACACTAAATATGAAAAGCGGCCCCCGTTCCCATTCAGCTGTTTTGTGTTAATAAACTTCCATCCATCATAAATTACTGGGGAAACCAGCCAGATGCTTGAAACCCATCCGCCTTGTGGTCCAGGTCGCTCCTACTGGAGTCGCAATTTAGCTAATTTCACTACTACAGTAGCTTGATATAATTAAAGAGTGGGGAGGGGTGTGTTTTTAACACTGTTAGGTCATTAAGGGTGTTTAGGGGACCCGGAATGTTTCTTCACTGCAGTAAAGAGGGAATAGCTACTCTCCTAGCACAAAGAAACCAAGGCAGTGGTTTTTTTTTTTTTTTTTTTTTAAAGTTTTAGTGCCTAGAGATGTAATAGGACTCTCTGACATCAATTATGGAAATGAATAAGAATGCCCCTCTGTTTGCCCTCTCCTGACAGAGGCAAAGAGCATGGCCGAGTCAACAAAGCAACGCTTACTAATCAAACTAATAAATTATGTCAGGTCTGCGTTTTAAAAGATGTCCTGAAAAAATTTCTTTTTGGTGTTGAAGTCTGTTTCTCAACCAAGTTTACTTACCTCATTCCTGAGAACAATTAAGGCTCAATAAAGGTTTTACCTGCCTTACAGGTTTAAAATAACATGCAGATACTGCTCCACGAATCCTTCACCAGCTTGGTCTGTGAATAAACTAGAAGGCAGACAAGGGGAGGCGGGGCTGAAATAGACTCCGTGAATGGCCAAGTTACCAAAAAGATGAAGACATGTGTGTGTGTGTGTGTGTGTGTGTGTGTGTGTGTATACATACATATATGTATGTGTGTGTATATATGTGTATGTATGTATATATATGGACATCAGAATGTATTTCAATGTACTGAATACATCAGAATATTCTGGAAGGACTTGCTTTCCTGACACTGGGTCACTTCCAAGGACCATTTTGGTTCAAAATACCCTATGATGAGGATGTTTTCTGTCATGGCAAGCCAGCTTCACACCACCTTGGAACTTCCCTAGCACTCCCAGCAGGCCTGGGCTCTCTATACTCCATCACCAACCCCTCTGGGTACAGGAAAGGGTGAAGGTCTTCCAAGTGCTGGGGGATGGTTTACTTAACTTTGGTTTTACTATTTAAGTGCTACAGCAGTTAACAGCCCAATTCAGAGACAAGTGCCATAAATCAAAACAATGGCCTTTAAACTCTCAACTCCCTCTGTTCCTGTAATGAGGAGAGATGGGGTACCAAGGAAGGGGTTGAGTTCCTCGCAGAGGGCCCTTTGGGCTTCACCATCATATACTGTGAGATGGTAATGGGAGATGGATCAGAAGGGTGGTGGACCGACTTGCGTCATTCTGGATGTGGTCTCATGCCTGCTGCTGAGGTCCCTAGGTGGCTTGTTTGCCCAGATCTGGGGAGGGCTGAGGGGTGGGGTCAATGGAGAACAAACAAGAAAAGGGTGACAAGGTTGCAAAATGGTGATGGAAGCTCCAGCATGGAGAGGGCGCTGTATGTTCAAGGTCAAGGACGCATATTATGAGTTGGTCACAGGCTGACTTGGGCTTACCCTGAGCAGAGCTGTACATGAAGAGTCAGGCGTCCAAGTGAGTTCATGGTGGTTTCCAGTGAGCCCAGAAGGAGTACATACTATGAATCACCTCTGGTGGGCTGAGGAGTGCTCTGTGGGGCAATGTGAACACGGACGGGGCTAAAAACTCAGCCAGGCAGTAGAGCAGCTTGGGTAAACAAAGGAAATTTCAGGCTGGAAGTGCCTGCTCCAAAGCTCGGCATACCACGAGAATACCAACTCATACAGGCTGTCACGACGCAGAGTGGCCTCATGTCACAGAAACCTTGGTTTCCGACTTGATCCAATTAGCGTGCCTGGATGGTTGAAACCCATGGGGGAACTACAGAGCTCCAGTGACCATGGGTGATGGAAAGTTCCTGTTTTGAGCTGGAAGTAAACCAGATGTGGAGTATGTCCCCAGCTGTCAGTGCTGATCCTGGCTTGCATGAGAATGGCTCATTGTAGATGTGGGAACTCATCAGAGGCAACTGGTTTTCTGGTCCCACATAGTCCTCATCCTCTTGCCTGATGTCCACTCTCCCCAGAAATGACTGAACCCTTCAACAGGTCTAGACACAGCACAACCTAAGGATCATGCATCTTTAACTACTGTGCGTCTTTGCCAGATATGGAGGATAGACCTGCGACAGCCTTGTTAACAGCCTTGTTAACATGAGTGAGATGGGGCTTTGACCTACCTATCTAACCAGATCATGGGCCACACTGGGTCCTTTGGTTCCGATCACAGTTGATTCAGGGTCTTCACACTTGTTGCTCTGTCTGGAAATGCCTTTGATTATAGCTACTGGATCCCCTTCCAGGATACAAAGGCTATCCCTGACTCCATGAGTAGATTCTCTACCCAGTGACACAGGAGGTATGGTAATAGAAATGGTCTCATCTTCACCCTTTCCGTTCAAATTCCTTCTTTATTTTCAGAGTGTGTAGTTGATGTCTGTTTGCCTAGTGTAGCGTATTGGTTAAGAGCATAAGCCCTGGGGCAGGGCCAGTTTGGTTCTGTTCTCCTCTCCTTCACTCTCCCCCTGGGTCTTACCTTCAGTGCCTTAGCTTTCTAACCAGAACAGTAAATTGATAAAAAGGTCTGCCTTTTCATATCTGCATAATTAATTAGTTCCCCTCTTTTAGCTTAAATCACCTGCCTAACAAAACATTAAGACATCAGTGAGCAGGACAGCGGGACATCAGTTTACAGAAACTACGGCAAAAGTTGGGTAAAAGAACTATATACTTTTGTGAAGGAGAGCAGTTTACAGCTACAAAGCATGAGATTTTCCTTGCTTATAAAATATACAGAGAGATTCCCAGAATTGGGAAAGACAATTACCTTTTAAGCTCACCAAACATGCCCTGCAGTTTACACGGTCCATGGCACATATGTGAAAAGTACTTGATTTCAGATGACTTTTACTTAATTCCAGAAAACCTGGCCATTTCTGGAATTTAATAATTTACCAGTTGAAGCTAATGAGAGGAGACAGGGTAGTTAAGGCTTCTGAAACCCAGCAGGTGCAAACAGCGCTTAATGAACCGTATCTTATCTTACTTTTAATATTGAAAACTTGTAGTGATGAGTGGCTCAAAATGGAAGTCAGCCATTTTTTTTTTTTTTTTTAAAATAGGAACACATTAAAAGAAGTATATAAAGTTGTTGGCAGGAGATAATTGTGGTACATAGGAAGGCACACAATGACCTCATTCATACATGAAACATGAAGTAGCTGAAGTGTTTCATGACTGGCTAGAAGTGAGGAGGAGAGCAGAGATGCCTCGGGGCTGAGGAGGCCAGGAGAGGGTATGTAGGGGCGTTGGTCAAGAACAGAGAGTGAGGTACAATAGGAACAGTAGATCTGATGCTCGATTGTGCGTCAGGGGAGGAAGTGATTATCAGTGGTATATTTTTTATAAGGCTGAAGGCAGAATTTAAAGACCTGTTCTCACTACAAAGAAATAATAAATTTCTAGGTTGATGGATATGCTAAATACCCCAGTTTGGTTGCATAGATATGCATATATCAAAATTCATGATATGCATGCATCAAAAGTTCAGGATGCACCCCCCCAAAGGTGTCTCATTATTGCATGTCAATGAAGAGTAAAATTAGGAAAAGAATGAGAAGACATAGGTTTAGAGTACTTTGGAAGACAAGTTCTGTGGTGGAAAGCGGTCCTTCAGTTCAGAACTGATTAGGTGATATGGTTAGCTCATCACCCTGCAGTCACTATGGTCCTGGGGGTGACATGTTTCTTGTACTTTCACAAGCAATCTGGACTTTCTTTTGTTCTTAGATGTCAACACTTGACTAATTAACTAAATTTAGACTATAGTGTGTGTGTGTGTGTGTGTGTGTGTGTGTGTGTGTGTGTGTGTGCCTACAGAGGCCAGAAGAGGGAGCCAGAGCTGGAGTTACAGGCAGTTGTGAGTCTTCCAGTGTGGGTACTAGGAACCAAACTCTGGTTCTCTGTAAGGGTATTGGCCAGGGCTCTTTACCACTGAACCGTGTCTCCAGTCCCTGTGATTTGTTTTTGAACCAGAGTCTCACGTAGCCCACGTTAGTCTGGAAGTTTCCATGTAGCAAAGGGTGACTCTGAACTCTACAGTGTCTCCCTTCATCTTCCAGGTGCCAGGATTGTAGCTGTGGACCACTATGCCTGACTCCTGGTTTATTTTTTCAAATACAGATATTTTTGAAGAAGAAGTAACTTGTTCACTGAAAGTTCAAATGCTCCACAATGACTAGTTTGTGAACTGGATTTCCTGTGCCATACACCATTCCCTACGTCCCAGGTATCTTAAGATACCCAAGACAGATTCCTTTAGATTCATCAAATCGAGTTTTATTGTCATGTTTTAAACCTTAACAGAAAATGAAATCAGGCATAAATTGTTTAATTTTGTTATGGGCTATAAACGTAATATAAAGGGATCATTCTAGTTCTTTTGAAATAAAAGGTTGATTTGAAAATGTGAGAAATTATGCCTTGAGCCCATTGTCACAGATAGTACGTTGCTGTTGTAGAGTAACACTCACTTTATTCATATTTCTATGGGAGATCTAGCATAGACTTTTCATTGATAAAGAAGCGAGAATAAATCCTAGCACAGAGTTGGATTAACTTTTGCAAAGGGAGGTGCTCATGTGGCAAACAGTTCTCCCCACCACCTACTAAAGGAACATCATAGTAACAAACAGCCTAGTTTCCCCAGGTAGACTCTTGAATTAGTTGTCCTTATTGATATTATTAACACATTTTCATTTCTTTATTGTGTGCACGTGTGTGGGGGTCAGAGGACAACTTGCAGAAGTCAGTTCCTTCCTCCCATCATGGGAGTTCTGGGGCTGAGCTTCAGCTGCCAGGGTTAAAAGCAAGTGCCCTTACTCACATGTCTGTCTCCCCAGCCCACCCTACCTGCATCACCTACTTTAAGTCATTCTTTACATTTCTATAATTGGATTTATATCATCTATGCTTTGTGATATATAGCTTCATCCTGACTGTGAAATTCCTTCATGCTGCTGAGTAAAGCAGTATCTTTTAACATAATATTCCATTTAGGGGCTTCAATCTTCTATATATGTCGATAAACATAAATGTATGTTACTTGTACATTCTTTATCCTTCTTTTGGAAGATAATATTGGCACTATAACATGCATCTTTGACTGTTATTATAAATCATATCTTACTTAACATATCAAAAACACTATCACTAAAACATATAATCATCATAATGTTACTAATGAGGTAGTTAAAATAAGAAAATATTAATCCAGGCACCAAACTTTCATAGAAACACCAAGATTTAGATCTCATTCAATGTGTAATTGCAAATGGAGATTCACATTCCTAAATGATTCCTGAGATGCTTAAAAAAGTTTTCCAATAATTAAATCTAATATCATATTTTAAATTTACATTGATGAAAGCTGAATAATCAAGTTGGATTTTTCTTATCTAAAATACTTGTGACTGTGGCTGGAGAGATGGCTCAGTGGTTAAGAGAGCTATCTGCTCTTACAGAGGACTGGAGTTGGAGTCTCGGCATCCTCTTTGGGTAGGTGGCTCACAACCACATGTAACTCCAGCTTTGGAGGACCCAGTGTCCTGTTCTGGCCTCTATGGGCACCCTTATTCATATGCAAACTCACATACACATAAATAAAATATAAAACACTTGTGACCAAACACGTTTCAGATTTCGGTTCCTTTTTTAGATTTTTATTTTGTTTTTATTGTTTATTTGAGACAGGATTTGCTATGTATCCCAGGCTAGCCTTGACTCTGTGCATCCCATGCTGCCCTTGATCTCACTGTGTAGCCCAGGCTGGCCTTGAACTTGCTTCCTGAATGCTAGGACTACAGATGTGTTTCTTCATGTTAGCCAAGATTTTTCACATATTTACACATAAGTAGTGAGAGATCTTACAAAGGGGACTCAAGGACCTTCTAGGATCAAATTTAAATGAGTCCTTTCCCTTCTCCAAACAATTCTAGGATCTTTGAACAGTTTACACTCTGCTATGCCCCCCGCCCCACGGCTTCTTATGGGAGTCATGTATTTTGGTGGGAAATTATCCTTATTTAAATTTACGCACATAGTAATCTTTTCTAAGTTTCTTCATTTCTGGGATTCCATCTAGGATCATTTTCATCTGCCTGAGAATAGACTGAAGCAGAAGAAAACTGATTTCCTCTAGTAGTTTCTTCAAGTCTATGATTAATTTGCTTAAGTTTTGTTATTCTAGAACTGTCTTTGTTTTTAACCTCCAGTTTTAATTTCAGTTTTCATATCTCTCATATCAAGGTATAAGTTACATCCAGTAAAATGCACAGATATGAAGTTTATAGCTTGATTCACTTTTACAAAGGTACACACTTGTTTAATCACAACTCAGATTAAGATATAGAACATTTTTAGCATTCCAGTGGGTTTTTTTCCCCCTATGCTCCAAGTCAAATTTGCTTCCCCAGAGGTAAGCATATGTAGCCTGACCTCTGGACTGTTAGGATAATGGTGTTATTTATTTAAAAAAAATTCTGTAGAAAAACAGTCCTACATTGGGATCTATTTCATTTCTCTCTCTTGGGGGTTAACAGTATGCCTGTTACCTTCCTCAGGGTTGCTGTGTAAAGTAGTAGTTTGTTTTTATTGCTTTATAGTATTTTATGGTTCGACATTACCGTGATGTATCTGCTACAGCTCTGACAGTCTGCACTTTGCAGCTTTTGTAAACAGTGCTTCTGTTGGTACTGTTTGTGTCTTTGGAGGACAGAGTGCAAGTCCTTGTTGCATATGTTTGAAAATAAAGCTGCTGGGTCACTGGTGTCTGTATCTTTAACTTCACTGACATCGTGGAATAGTGCCCTTCAAGGTTACACTGTCTTACGTCTCACCACCAAGGCCCCGCATCTTTAGCCGAGTTTGAAATGTCTGTTCTGCTTTTTAGCCATTCTGGTACATGTATGTGGGATCTCATCGTGGCTTTAACTTGTGTTTCTATAATGGCCAATCATGTTAAGCAACAATCCATGTGCTTATTTGCATTTTGTGAGTGTCTGTGATGCCTTTTGCCTACTTGAAAATTGGGATTATGGCTCTGTTTCTTGGTACTTTGTGGGAGATTCTGAATTGAAGTCTGTTGCTAGACATGAGATCAGTTACTTTTCTCATTGGTGTGAGTGTGACAAAATATCCGAGAAAAGCAAGGTTAAGCATACAGGGTTTATTTTGTCTCACAGGTCAAGAGCACAGCCCATCAGAGCAGGGAGTCACGGCAGCAGGAGTGTGAGGCGGCTGTCACATTAAATCCTCGGCCAGGAAGCAGAGGACAAACACCCTTGCTCCTCTTATCCTTCTCTTTTGTTCTGTGTGGGAATGGCGCTAACCATACTTAGGGTGAGCCTTTCCACTCCAGTTAGCCATACCTAGAAACTCACAGACCTCCCTGGAGGGGTGTCTCCCTGGTTGACAAACAGTGTTATTCTAGTTCATTCCCGATTGGGGTTCTGGGACACAGACTCCCGGCTGCAGAGGTCACAGTCCCTCACTGAGGGAAGTCAGGGCAGGATATCAAGGTGGGAATCTGCAGGCACAGACTGTGGAGGAATGCTATGTACTGGTTGGCTTTCCATGGCTTTCTCAGTCTGCTTTCTTATACAGCCCAGGACCACCTGCCCAGGGGTGGAACTCCCCACAGTGGGGTACCTGTCCCTACACCCATCATCACCTACTAATTAAGAAATCTCTCATAAACTTGCTTACAGGCCAAACTGATGGGGGCATTTTCTCAACTGAGGTTCCCTCTTCCCAGATGATTCTAGATTGTGTCAAACTGACAAAAAACAAACCAGGTTCTAACCCATCATCAATATATACATTACAGATATCTTCATACCTTGTGTTGCCTTTTTTTTTTTTAAACTAGGTATCTTGCTTTGATGCTGGGAAGCTACTCATGCGGCCAATCTTTTCTTTATGATTTTTTTATAATCTATTTATGAAATGTTTACTACTCCTAAGTCATAAGCTATTCTGTCTTGGAGTAGAAGCATTGCTCTTTTATCTTTTATGTTAGATATGAGGCACATCTGAAATTAATTTTTGTAAGCTATGTAGTCCATTCCCCCAAGTACTGTCCAGTTGATAGAATTTGTTGAAAACAACAGCCTTTTCCATTGTACTTCAGTAGCATTTCTGTCATAGATCAAATAATCATATGTGTGTGTCAGATACACTGATACAATGTCCCTTTCTGTTCTTTATTAGTAGCCACCTATCCATATTAAGTACAATAGCTTTATAAAAAGCCTTGATCAATTAATTTATATTGATTATTTATTTATTTATTTATTTGGTTATCATATTAATACCATGAAGATGACCACTGGAATTTATTTATGGTTACATTGTATCTATAGACTATTTGAAATACATGCATACACACATATACATGTCTATATATTTGAGCTGATATATTGTTTCTTGGTTGATTGTTTTTTTTTTTTTTTTAAGCAGTCTTGATATGTAGCCTAACATTACCTCAAATTCATTATATTCCAGTTTCTGGCTCTCAAGTTTTAGGATTCCAAGGATGTGCTACTAAACTTGACAAGTCTCTCAATTTGTGAAGATACCAATGTGTCTTACTACTAAAATCTTCTGGAATTTCTCTTAACATATTTTTGTGTAGAGTTCCAGTGTATTTTAAATTTTATGTTGAAGTATTTGATGGGTATCATGTATTTTAGGATGGCTTCAAACTTACCATGTAAATGAGGATGACCTTGGACCTCTGATTCTCCTACCTCCACCCCACAAGTGCTAGGATTATAGATATGCAACCCAACACCTGGTTTAGTAATTTAAATGTTATTTCTTACTTAACCTTTACTTTTGTAGGATATTTTGCTGCATACATAATTTGAGTATGGGGATTTCTTTCCCCATAGTGAAGATTTTATTCCATTTTTTTCTGGCTTTCCCTTATTTATTCTAGGAAGTCAGCTGCCTGTTCTTCTTGCTTTTCACCCCACTCCCGAAAGGAAGAAGAAGAATCTTTTGTCCTTTCTATTTTTTTTCTTAAGATTTTTCTCTTTTACTTTGGTTATAATGATTTTACTGTCATGTTCCTGCTGTGGAACAAACTTTGTACACTTAAATATGTATTACTCTCATTGGTTAATAAGAAAGCTGACTGACCAATAGTTGGAAAGGCAGAGGTTAGGTGGGAGAGCCAAAATGAGAATGCTGGGAAGAAGGGCAGAGAAGGAGATGAACTTGCTGTACTGAAAAGTTATGAGCCATGTGGCAGAGCATAGATAAGACATATGAATTAATTTAAAATGTAAACGTTAGCTAGCACGAAGCCTGAACTATTGGCCAAGCATTTATAATTAATAATAAGTCTGTGTGTGGTTATTTGGAAAACTGGCTGGTGGGAAAGAGAATTCCACCTACATGTGCCCTTATATGACTTTTCTTTGCATCTATCCTCCTTTGGTTTATAGCATTTCTTGAACCTTGGCTTGCATATAATTTTTTTAGGTTTTGAGAATTCTTGACTAATTCTGCTTAAATATTGCTTCTGATTCTTTTCCTTTCTCCTTCTTTTTTGAGATACCAATATTTTAGATTTAAAAAAAAATCAAGTTCTGTCTGTGTTTCATGGTGTTTTTCTGTGCTTTACAATCCCATTTCTCTGCATTGCTCAGGCTTGTCTCTTTTCTGTAGTATCTTTACTGTGGGAACTCTCTTTTCAGCTGTGTCTATTCTTCCGTTAGTTACCTACTGAGTTTTTATCTCTTTAGTTTGTAATTTCTACTTTTAAAAATGTATGCTTCAGCTCTCTTCATTTTTTGTGAATATATTGGGTATAGATATTTTAAAGAATTTGTCTAGCATCCAGGACGGAGATAATTCTGCGTTTATTGTGCATTATTTGTCTTGGTTCTGTTTCTTGGTGTGATTAGCTTTATACAATCATGTTTCATTGTATGCTGGATATCTCTGCCACAAGGAAGACAAACCCATCACTGAGAAAGCAGCAGAAGGCTGCAATACATCAGTGTAGTCAGGAGCTCACCCTCTTCTGCGGTTTTTGTTTTTTGTTTTTTTTTTTTGTTTGTTTGTTTGTTTTTTTTTTTTTTCCAATCCTATGATGCCATTCATCCCTTTGAGGGCTTCTAGTGAGAGCATAAAATGTTTTCTAGAGGACCTACTCTTTGGTAGGATGGGAGCTTAGTTCCCACTTTCTCATCACTTTGAAATTATAGAAAAAAAATTCTCTAACCCTTTCCCCTCTCTGATTGACTCCCCCCCCCCTGTATGACTTAACCAGTAAGTAATTCTAAGGAAGATCATTTGGAGATGGGCCCTTCATCTGAACCTTGCTTCTCTCTGAGATCTTGCCTTTCAAACCTGTTTTTAGACACAGGATCCCACTATGTAGTCCAGGCTGGCCTTGAACTTGCAATCTTCTCATCTCGGCCTCCTGAGTGCTGGGTTCATAGATGTGCATACCATGCTTCATTCACTGGCTGACTTAACAGCCCTGAATCTCAAGCTCTGTCTTCCCAGCTGGGAAAATGCCTAACTCTGCTGGCTTTCCTGCCTCTTAGCAGTCTCCCTTTTTTTTTTTTTTTTTTTTTTTTTAAATCATTCCTATACTTCTTGCCCCATGTCCCCAAATGGCAAACATCCCAAAAAGAAAGGGTTGGAGATATTTTGGTTCTTCTGAGGACTTCTGTTTGCTTTGTGATGTGACTTATCATCTTGGTTGCCATGACATTTTTTTCAGATGCCTTTAAATAAGTAGTTTCATATGTTAACATTTCCAGCAAATGCTCCTAATGAGTTAGAAGCTTCAGCCATCTTTAAATTTTAACAGACACACACTGCGTTCTCCAGCCAAGCCAAAGTAAGAGTAACAAGTAATGAAATATGAAGTCATGTTTAATAAAAATAAGACAACCCATGACTACTTTCATATTTTTCCTATTTGTTGTGATCTCTTCTGGTGTCTTCAAAACTACCTGCAGTGCAGGCATTGACCTTGTTACAGCTTATGTTAAGAATGAAAAATGATCGGGGCTGGAGAGATGGCTCAACAGTTAAGAACACTTGTGATGTTATATTGTGGATCTTAATAAAATTTTCCTGAAGATCAGAGGACAGAAGAAGCCACTAGATTAAACCTAGCTGCCAGACAGTGGTGGCATGCACCTTTAATCCTAGCACTTGGGAGACAGAGATCCGTCTGGATCTCTGAGAGTTCAAAGCTACCCTGGATCACATGAGATTAATTCAGTCTAGGAGAGAAACAGAGCCCGGCTGTGGTGGCACACACCTTTAATCCCAATACTTGGGAGTCATACACCTGTGGTGATAATCTAATTGTACTGAATTATTATTTTGATTGTATGTTAATAAATAAAGTTGTCTGGGAGTCAGAGCTATTAGAGCCATAGCAAGAGTGTGGCGGTGGTGGCACACGCCTTTAATCCCATAGATATCTGTGTGTTCAGGGTCAGAGCTATTAGAGCCATAGCAAGAGTGTGGCGGTGGTGGCACACGCCTTTAATCCCATAAGATCTCTGTGTGTTCAGGGATACAGCCAGCATTGGAGACATATGCCTTTAAGACCTAGGGGGCTGTACATTCAGACAGTGACGAGGCAGTCATGTGTTTGGGTTTACAACCAATGAGAAGGCAGAACAACATACTTTAAAAAAACGAACCGACAGGAAGTAGGTCTCTTTTCGCGAAGCTGGGACAGCAGGAGGAAGGGTGAGATTTTAGCTCTGAGCTCTGACTTCTCGGCTTTCTCTTTTACATTGTTTCTGTGTTTCTTATTTAATAAGACGGTTGGTTACATCTACATACACCTTTAATCCCAGCACTAGGAAAGTTGAGACAGGAAATGATATGGCTGGGCAGAGAAAGGTAAGGTGTGAGGAGACAGGAGCTAAAGGCTTTTCAGGCTGAGGAGTCCTAGAGGTAAGATGTGGCAGTGACTTGCTCCTTTGTCTCTCTGATCTTTCAGCATTTACCCCAATAGCAGGCTCTGGTTTTGTTTGTTTGTTTGTTTGTTTTAATTGTAAGACCTTTTTAATATTTGTGCTACAAACACGGGCTCTTCCAGAGGACTCAGGTTCGATTTCCAACCCCTACATGGCAGGTCACAACCATCTATAACTCCAGTTCTAGGGGATCTGATACCCTCTTCTAGCCTCTGTGTGCATCAGGGATGAAGTAGCGGACAGACAGATATGCACCCATATGCATACATTAAAAAAAGATTGAAAAAAGAAGATTAAAATGGTCCTCAATGTTGTATGGATGAAAGGCTCTCAGCATCTGGGAACATCATTACTATGATTTAATTGCTGGCTTCAGCAAGAACTCCTCTGCATCATCGGTTCACCATATGCAAGGGCACGGTGGCATGGACTCCGGTAGAGGTATAGGCTGAAGTGAGCTCCCAGCGTCAGCATTAGCTTCCTGTTTGCAGCATGAATATCTCAGTGACCTAGCAGGTTGACAGCTGTCAATCACTTCTGCATTCATGACACAGAGAGCTCTATTTTAAGCTGATAATATTTAACAGTTGTCAAGAGGAGACACTGGGAGGTATGCCTGTCTTGTTCAGAGGGCATTTGCCTTTAGCAGATACTCTCTTCAGATTTATCAAAGGGAGGGAGTAGCTTCCTTCTTCGGATAAGTATTATTCATTAACCGTATGTGTTTAGGTGCTCTGAGAGATGTGTTAGAAATCTAAAACTTTTCCATAGCATCTCTGATAACCTAACTCCCGAAGGACCAGCGAAGACTTAGCTCATCCGTCAAAGCAGTGTGCTACTAAGAGTGACGTTCTTCTAGGAAGCAAAAGTTCAGTGTGATTTTCCCATGTGCAGCTATTTGGAGGGATCCAGGAGGGCTTCCTGGGTGAAGACAGTCTTCCTGGCTCTGGTTCTCAGTAGCTCAGACGTAGCCACTCTGTCCGTGGGATGGGGGCTGTCTCGACCTCATCATTTCCACTGGAGTTTTGTTCTTGCTTTGATTTTGTGGTCTGAGTAAGTCCCACTTTAGGATTCTGTGGTTCGTTCTCAGCAGAGTTTATTGGTATGGATGTCTTGGGACGTCTCTTAAGGCTCTAAGCTCTTACCTGCAAGCATGTCCCTGCACCTCACCCCGGCTGCTTCTCGAGTGCTCAGCAGCCGTCAGAGGATGAATGGAAAAAGAGGCAAGCAGAGAGAGGACCAAGGCTCTATTGCGCAGAGCTTTGAAGGGGTTTCAGCGAATTTGTGGCATTGAGAGAAAAATTCTCTTTAATCAGTTCCTCCCTTTTGCTTGCTGGCTCCATGAATTTTTCCAGAAGGCAATGGCCCAGAACTTTATGGAAACCAAATGATAGGTTACATGAGAGAAATGAAAGATAATTGATTCAGAAAATTAATCCCTCTCCTCTGTGTAGTTCAGGAGAGAGGGTTCTCCCACTGTCCTTGGAATCCAAAGGGCGGTTTTATGTAAGGCTGATGTTAATTTGTCAAGTTGCATAGCCTCAAAATAGTTCTTCTAATAGGTTAGGGCTCCAGCAAGGAGGCACGCTGGCTTTGAAGGGAGAGCGATGACGGCAATAGGCAGGGTCTGAAGGGAGCAGAGACCAGAAGGACTCCAGCTTATAGACTCTTTCTCCAAGGTCTAGAGAGGGGAGGGCAATCTTCTCATATTGCAGTGGTACATTGTCAGCTGCAAATGTGCTGGGCCTTCATCATAGCTATCCTGAGAGTCACAAGGTCCTTGGACCTCCAGCTTGGACATGTCTGCTCTAACACACTGTGGGGCTCAATGCAGGAACTCCCACCGTTCAGTTGAACTGACTGTTGGACTTGAATAGTATGGCTGAGAGTGGTTATAGGGCTTTACACACCTCATCTGCCTGAGAGTGGATGTCTCATGGCCTTATTTCCTTCCCTGGGAATCATGGGACACACAGATTTACATGCACACACTACCCACTACCCTTGGGTTTGGACAACTTCTCAAGAAGCTTTGGGAGCATTGTAAAGAAAAAGGAGCTGAGGACAGAGGTGGGCTCCCTGATGACTGGCAGGAGGGCTGGTGTTATGGAGTAGTGCCCCCTGCTGGAAGGAGGTCTCCAGACCGTGCATACGGGTCAACTACTGTTCTTGCTTTTGCGCTATTGAACATTTTAACTAATGTTCACAGAACATTGATGGCATCTGAGGACTAGGAATGTCCAGAGCTGCTCTATAAAGGACCACCTAGTAAACATGCCAGCTCTGGTATACCAGTTCTGAAGCAGCCATAGACAACACATAACAAATGGTGTGGCTGTATTCACATAACTATGCTCCACTTTAGAAGTGAAAATATGGACTGCGTATCAGCTCAACTTATCACAAAATAGTAGTTTCTTTTGGATCGTTTTTCCTCAACCACTTTAAAATGTAAAGGTCACTTCTAATCCATAGGCTGTATAAAAGAAGGGTGTGAGCTGGGTGTGGCCGGAGGCTATAATTTGATTTCTCCAGAGTATAGACAGCGGGTGTTTGGCGGACTCCCTGTTATAGTGAATGATAGAATATAAGAACCTTGAGCACCTTAAGTAATGGACCAAACCTAACAACATACGATGGGATGGACTCACGGGTTCAGTAACTGCTCACGGGCACCTGCTTCTTCCCGTCTCTGGCAATAAGCAGTGAATCCTGCATTTGAGGTTCTGCCTTATGTTGGTTTGTACTCAGAAGATAGCCAGGGTCCAACAGCTTAGTCTAGGTCTAGGAGCTGAGTACCTCTTGCCTTTGAAGACACACATACAATTCTGCCTTTAGATTCAGGGAACAAACCCACAAATATAGGATGAGGCCCATATTGGGTTTAGGGGATTCTGTAGACCTGTGGTGTACAGCAGCCGAATTAAAGGTGGCATACTGTATGCTGTGTTGAGAGAAATAAAGGACTCAAGGAAAGTGTGTGCTCTTCCATTTTCTTTCCTGAGCTGGTCAGGTGCTGTCTTAGGAATGAGTCAGTCCCTCATCTAACACCCATGCGCCCAGGGTTTACTTTGCGTTACATGAGATGGAGTGGTGGTTTCTCAGAGGTACTGTAATAACTCAGGCTGGCTTTCTGTCAAAGACCATTCCTAGCTTATGATGTCATGAGACATATAATAAGAGGACAAAGTCAATTCACGGGGGCTTCACAGTGCATGCGGGTAGCAGGACCACAGAAGGCTCCAAAAAGCATCAAAGCATGGCTAGATAAAAGAGGCTGATAGAAGGGCGGTGTCCTACCTTATATGTTGACAACAGAATTCAAAGCTGTGTGGGTACTGAGACGTTTGGGGAAATTCTTATTTTGAGATGAGAACCCCTGAGATGCAGGGTAGCCCATATTATCTGCTCATGGGACTATTCACTATTTGGGAATTGCTTATGCCCACAAGGTAGAGGACAACAATGTTTATGACTGTGACCCTGAGATACTAAATGTGCCACTAACAAACCAATAATGATTGTTCTTGTTCTGGCACGAAGCACATGCTGCTATGTTCCAGACCATTGCCATTCATGTAACTTCTTATTGAGCAGAATATTTTATTGCTAGGCATCCATTTAGTCTGCAGCCAGCTTAGGCAAATGGACTGCCCTTCTCCTTTTCATGTGGCTGTGGAGTTCCTGGAGAATAAGTAAATGTGGCATCTCTAGCCTTGAAACATCTGAGATCCATTTCATACCCACATCTTCTGGAGGGACCAGTCAAGTCTAAGTGATTGAATATCTGCCATGCTGTCTTTCAACAAACTGTGCAACCATTGGTTCTTTTGGTCCCCTCTCCCTCTCTTCCATTTCCTCCCTTCTTTTCATATAAAAATTCATCTTCCTATCACTGGCATTTCACATTCTATGAGACTTAGCAGTCATATGGCACAGCTCAATATTTTGGTTGATGATGGACCACACATATGACAGTTGTCTCATAAATTTAGCATGAAG
The DNA here is from genome assembly GCF_049852395.1 of Peromyscus maniculatus bairdii. Taxonomy (NCBI): domain Eukaryota; kingdom Metazoa; phylum Chordata; class Mammalia; order Rodentia; family Cricetidae; genus Peromyscus; species Peromyscus maniculatus. The sequence continues at coordinate 140,381,866 of NC_134852.1, read as the reverse complement.
CCAAGAAATTCCTATTGCCTAGTGACACTGTAGTCATCAGGCCGTCACAGCCTGACACATGACTCAGGGCTTGTGGTGACGCTCGTGCCAGCAAATGCACTCTGCTGGCACTTGTATGAAAGTATACTGTGTACAACTCTGTGGAGGGTGTAGTACTTGACAGGGACCACTGTGGTCCTGGGTTATGCACTGATCATACTATCTTTTTATCAGCTTAGAGTGGATTCCTACTTATTAAAAAATTCATTGTAGGGCTAAAGAGATCCGTGGTTAAGAGAACTTATACTCTTGAAGAGGACCCTAGTTTGGTTCCCAACACCCAGATGGTGGCTCACAACTGCCTGTAACTCCAGTTCCAGGGGATCCAACACCCTCTTCTAGCTTCTGTAGACACTACACATTTGTAGTGCACATGACCTCATACAGGCAAATACCTGTACATACAAATTAAATAAATAACTCTTTAGAAACGACTTACTATAAAACAGTGTTCTGTGGTAATCTGGGAGCATCTTGACCACATCATTCTTTTGGACTTCCTTTGATCTTAGGTTGTTTGGTTCACTGTAGTTCTAGGAGCAGCACATATATAATAAATACATGAGTGTCTATGTGCATATGTGGAAGAAAGAGAGTTAAACAAACAGTTACACCGTGGTTCCTTCAAAGACACACCATGATTTCAAAATTGTGAAGTAGGGAAAGAGCATGTGTGTGTGCCATTATATACACACACATGTACACATTGTTACAGCCTATGCACATAGTATCCAGGCCACCTAGGCTTATGTAACTCTATTGTGGACCTTTATACAATGAAGAAATTGCCTAATGGTTCATTTTTCAGAGTATATTCCTGTAGTCATATTTAAGTAAACTATTATGTGTGTCTCTCTCTGTCTTTATTTCCCTGTCTTTGTTTCTGTCTGTCTGTCTCTGTCTCTCTGCACCACCCACTTCATCTCTCTATATCTCTGTCTTTGTCTCTGTCTCTGTCTCTGATGCTGAGGATGGAGCCCCTGAGGGACTAAGTCCCTGTCAGCATTGTACCTACGTGTTTCCCAAGAGCAGAGATTGGTGAAGGTTTTAGTAAATGTGCAGATAGCATTTCAGGCCCTTCAGACCTTGGGGTTATTTACCTGTGGGAATAGTTAACTCAGCACTTGCCTTACAGAGCCCTGGTGGTCACAGACAGTGCAGAAACCAGTGGGCATAGATGAATTCCTATAAAACTTTATTTACTGTCTAGCATGTGGGATGCCCTGGGTTCAATTAAAAAAAAAACTATATTAAATCAGGACTCCAATGGTACCTTAGCTTAGAAATTCCTGTTTCAATGTTTGCCACTGTATGTTTCCCAGGTCTTGAGACCTTTCTTGGAACCAGACAGGTAATGGGCTATTATTCTTCTGTGGAGTCCTTGGCCTTGTATAGGTCCCATAGCCTGAGGCAGGGGATGCTCTGTGCCGGGGCTCTCCCACAGTCAGGCTGTCTCCAGCCTGTAGTCTCCAGGGAGACTGCTCCTGACACTGAACACCTTGTCTGCTCCTTGTCCACATGCACTTCAGCTCTGTCCACACAAGGTGTGGAGCCTTACCAGTGCCTGCGCCTGCCTTTGCTAGACTATCACTACTTTTAGCCGCTAGCCAGACAGGTAGCACACGGAAGCCCAGTATAGGAAGGAGGCAGGGGCATTTGTCTAACTGTCTTCCCAGAGTCAATTCCTCCAGTACTTAGGGGCTGGATCCCATGTCCAAAACTCAGTCAAATCTACTTCAAGTTCCAGGCTGGTGAGAGAATCTGTCTCAAAAAAAAAGTGGATGACATTTGAGGTACAAGAACTGAGGTGTCCTCTGCCTTCTGCATGCATACACACAGATGTGCGTGTGCACCCTCACACATGTGTATATCCCCCCATACAAACACATATACAAAGGAAGCTCAGCAATAATGGTGTCTGTACGTTTTGCAAGAAGCACAAAGAGTTGGCAAAAGAAAACCCCAAGTATGCATGGCATGGTGGGTCATACCTGTAATTCTCAGGACTCAGGAGATCATAGCAAGAGAATTAGGAGTTCAAGATCAACCTTGGCCACATAGCAAGTTCAAGGCTAGCCTCAGTTACAAGGAACCCTGCCTCAAAAATCAAACAACACCTTCTCCATGCCTCAAAACTCCAGTAAAACAAACTCCCAGTGAGTTAGCTTTCTTCAAGACAGGAGGACAGCTCTGAGTGACCACACATTTTTCTAGGTTGTCATGAAATGCTCCCTTTGGTGCAAGGAGTATCTCTAAGTGTGTGCTGCCACTCAACCAACTGTAATATTAGGTAAATCTCCAGGCTGGGTTTTCAGAATGTAACAGGAGATGTAATTTTTTTTTCAGCCTGTATCAGGCCTGTGTCAAATTCTCTGGCTGTGAACTTCAACTTATTTATAATTTATTGCCCATGAAAAGGAGTTAACTCGGGGGTTATTATACTTTGTCTTGAAAACGATATTCAAGCAAGGAGCAGCCTCACAGCCCACCCACTCCAGGTTTGCCAAGGATAGATTTGCTTCTTTATCCTTCACGCGTGTAGAGGGGTCTTAGAGGGAAGACAAAAATGCTGGTAGAAAAAATGTTAACTTAATAAAGCAGATGAAGATCAGATTTCCCTCTCTGGCTGCCTCGCTCTCTGAATCCTTTAGTTGACTTCTTGAGACTTCCTATGATTTATACGACCCACTCCTGTAGGCCCAAGGCCTTTTTGATTAAGGAGTGAACCTCAGATCTAAATGGCAGGGCCAGCTGTGGTGTGAGAGGCTATTACTTCTTGCCATTTTCCTTATGGTGTGAAGATATCACCTTTTATTGTAAGCATGTTGACATATGTGTGTGTGGTATGTGTATTGAACTTGGGTCCCTAGGCTTGCCCAGCAAGATCTCTACCCTTGGAGCCTTTCCCCCAACCTCAAACCCAGGTAGGCATTCCATAGCCCCAGACAGCCTTCACCTACCCCACCCCCATTTTTTCCCCACATTTTGAGCCACTGAATTCCTGAGGAAGAAAGTCTATGCACTTCTTAAATGGGTGGGGGGGGGTATATAGTCTTCTCGCCCCAAACTAGATGATTATTTAAGATGCTAGGATCTTGCCGAACACATCTCTACTTATTGGAGCTCTGATTTTTAGTCCTGGGATTCTGGGTTCAGGCCTGAATCCCTCATAGCCCACATTAACTCTTGGGCTCAGTGAGATGACTCACTGGGTAAGGGTGCTTGCTGCCAAGCCTGATGTCCTGAGCTCCACTCCCAGAATCCACGTTGGAAGGAGAGAAGCAGCCCCAACAGGTTGTCCTCTGGTCTCCACGCAAATGCCAGGAAACACATCCACCCACCCGCCACCCCATGCACTACACATACATAAATACATGCAATAAACAATTGAAAAAAAGACTTGGGATTATCTGAGTGGTGGTGATGAAAGTGAGGCCATCAGCAGCAGGTGTCCAATGGAGCTGTACTTTCAAAGGGCATCAAGCAAAACGATGACATTTCATTACTGAAAGGGAACAGAAGATGAAGGAAAGATGGAGAGAGGTCAAGTGAAAGCTAGCCAGACCACATCCTACAGGGAGGGGCAGTGTTCAGATGTGACTGAGGGTCCCAGTGTCAAGTCCGCATTGGGCTACCAGTATTGGAGTCCTTCCTTAGATCACACAACCAAGAAGGCCTAATGGATGGATGGATCTGTCCCATCAGGAGGGAAAACACATCAAAACCCCACCACCTAGGAATATAAGAAGAGTGTCATGTAACCTCTGAGCTTAGAAAGAAGAGCTGACAACCTGAGACATCTGGGGTGAGCAGATTGTGTTAAAACAGGGTCTGGAAAATTCAACTCATGATGAGTCTGTCTGGACCACTGTCCACGGTCAATTTATGCCAATAAAGTTTTATTGGCACTCATCTGCATTTGTTTATGTATTTCCTGTGGCTGCTTGGTGTTGGAGTGACAGAGTTGGTTATTGAAACCGAAGCTGGTGGTATTTACTCTCTGGCCTTTTAGAGAAAGCAGTCATCGTTTCCTGCTTGAAAGAATGGGTCCCTGTCAGAGGGGGATGTCCCAATGGCCCTTGAGAGGAAAAAATGCACACATTTAAACACACAGATGGCCCGTGCCAGGAGGGAGAAGAACGCAGAATAGTGTTGAGCATGCCCACTGCTTCCCATCCTCTGGAGTTGGGCCGTTTGAATTCCTGTGGCTTTACCATATCGTGGTGTGACTAGGTCATGACAGTTGGCAGGGTGACTAGGCACACCTTCTTCCCTCGTCTGTGTACCTGCACACTGGGTCAAGTGAACAGGGTATCCCACTTGAAACTTGTGCAAAACCCTGTGTTCGAACTGACTGTGGTGATGGAGAGGGATGCATTCTTGGGTGAGATGCTTTGAGGTTATCGATTTTTCTGAATGCAAACAGACCAGAAGGCATCTCAGAGCAGGGTGGCTCTGTAGCCTCCATCTGAAAGGCCAAGCACCAGCTACCCGTGCTCACTCTCTCCTCAGCGATCCCCTCAGGAGGAAGTCAGTGTGGGAGAGCAGGGATGTGCTGCTTGTTAGCCCTGATTAGAGCTGTTTAGAGGCAGGTCCCTTTGGGAGTTTACTGTGTTCTTGGATAGCACAAGACAGGGTCCCCTCGTGTGTACCGACCCCCCACATGTAGAGTCCTGGGTTACTCTCTTTGGTGATGCTCACCAGTATGTCAAGTAGGCCTACTCTTAGTTATTTATTTAATTTTTTTTTTATGTTCCATCTTCTGAAACCCAGCCACAGAGCATGAGCAAGTGCAGTCACCATGGCAACAAGAGGGGAGACTCTTGGTACATCTGTGCTCACTGGGACAAAAAAGAAATTTCACAGTGGGCTCCTCCTTCTAGTCTGAATGACTTGGTCACTCAGTGGGGACATAGAGCCCTGATTACTTCCTTCAGATCTTTCCAGCTTCATTTTAGAGAGTGTTGAGGTGAACCAGCCCAGATCTCACTCTCTAATTCATCAGGACCATGTCGAGGAATTTCTGGACCTCATCCAGTCACTGTCCTATTCAGGAGGGCAAGTGATGGGAGCTGGGCAGATATTTCAGAATACTTTCCCAGTAATCCATATTCTAAACTCCGTGGGTCGAGTTTGTCCTTTCTTGAAAACAGAAACTGCATGTCCATCCACAGAAGTCAATTCTCTGAAGTCTAGCAGTGGGTTTTGAGGCCCACTGGGCCGTCTACACAGCTCCAACCTGTTTGCTTCTTGCCTGATGGATTGTCTCTGGTAGTGAGAGAGTATGGTAGTCACAAACCATATTTTGGGTCACCTTTGACCCTTGGCTTCAGTGTACTTTGGGAATGACTACCCTTAGCCTGGATATAGTGCTCAGCCTGGTCTCCAGGCCAGGTTGGGAAATTGTCACAGACTGGAGGACTTGGACCTTACTCCTCTTTCTCAATGCTCCTGTGGTGACCATGTCATCTAGAGTCCTCTGTCCCAGTAGCTGTTGCTAGAGTTTTCTGCCTTGCCCACAGTCAGGACAAATCTCTGTCACCCGCCAGTCCCACAGCCGCTCAGACCCAAACAAGTAAACACAGAGACTTATATTGCTTACAAACTGTATGGCCGTGGCAGGCTTCTTGCTAACTGTGCTTATAGCTTAAATTAGTCCATTTCCATAAATCTATACCTTGCCACGTGGCTGGTGGCCCACCGGCATCTTCACATGCTGCTGGTCATGGCGGCGTCTGGCAGTCAGTCCTTCTGCCTTCCTGTCCTTTTATTTCTCCTCTCTGCTAGTCCCGCCTATACTTCCTGCCTAGCCACAGCCGATCAGGTTTTATTTATTGATCAATCAGAACAACTTGACATACAGACCATCCCCCAGCACAGCCAAGTGCAGACCATCTCAGACACCTGCACTCAGGCCCATGGTCCTAATCATCCTCTATGCGGACCTGCTGGGTAACGCCACAGAGAACCCAAGAAGGGCTCCCACAGGACATACAGAACATCCCACAGCACTCGCCCTTCAAGTCAGGCATATACCCAGCAGACTCCATGCAGCAACCCCCAACCCGGGGAAGGTGGGGACAACATAGTGATAACTAAATGTTTCTCGGTCAACAGCCTAAGAGCTACTTCCTCCCAAGACTCAGTTCCCAACCTTCAGCATTTAGAGTGAGTTGTGTGTCTGTTGTCTGCAAAGTAGGGACTTAAAATTTTCAGGTGCATTGATGAGTGAGTAACCCATGGGGAACCTAGAAAGGTGTAGAAAGCTTCACAGCAGTGGTTAGTGAAGCTAGCTTGGGAGATACAGTACAAGCTCCATGGAGCCAGGCGCAGGGCAGAAGCCAGATGCTGCTGTGTGAGTGAGATTGCCACTTCTCAGAATACATGGGCAATCCAGTCAAACCCAGTTGGGCAGAACAGGGAGCAGGTGCTGGCTGGCACTTTTATTGTTTTGTTATGTGTGCAATACTCTTCAGCCAGAGCAAAACAAACTCATATCCTGGTTATTTAATAACAAGGCAAAGGCCATACATTAAATCAGGGTGAAAAGACAAACAGAAGGGCACACATACTGTCCTGTGGCAGGTGGCAGGTACCGAGAGGCACTGGGTCTGAGGGGATTAAGGTGAAGGGGTGATGGGATTAAGGTGAGGGGTTTAGCCGCAATAAGGAACTTTCTGACGCAGAGGCCGTGTGGGGAACTGCTCCTGTCTCCTAACTGGTAGTAGAGGTGAACGAGTCTACCCAAGAGGGGAGGGATCAAAGCAATGGCAGGCCCAGCTGCCCCGTGGAACAGGTGGCATCCAGCTATTGGATAGGGGAAAGTTTGAGTGAGCGGTCAATTAGGAGAGGGTTAGAGGACCCCTCCCAGTCTCAGGGTTATGAGTTATAAAGGGGTGCTCTTAGCTGTCAGGGGTTGAGGCGAGTCAGGAGACAAGAGGTGGAGTCCTGAGAGAAGGCATCCATAAACAGGTCTGCCCGTCACCTCTAACCCCAGTCTTTTATGGGCTGGCTGGCTGTGGAGTGATAATCAATAGACAGAACGGCAGGGGCCAGTGGAGCCCACATCCGTACAAGTCCCCAGGCTCGGTGTATTTGTCTTAGGGGTGTCAGCTGGCCTGATAGAAAGCTTTTCTTGGTGGAAATATTTTTTCCCCAATGGTTTGGTTAACTTTTCTTCTGTTTCATAATTTGGATGACTTCAAAGACCAGCCTAGTTATACTCCAAGCTCTTTCAGTGGCATATGGCTGAAACCCCAGTCATCTGTCCTTCCTGTGTGCTTAATGACAGGGACTGGGGCAGAGTGATTTTTAGTCCACAGACAAAGCCCTGTGTTCATCAGACCCTTCCCCTCCCCATCTCCAAAGCTCCCTAGATCCCTTATCCTTGCTCTGTGAGCTGTTGTTTTCCAAGTCCTGGGAAGGCACGTAAGTGACTTCAGAAATTTCCTATGAAAGTTCATCTTCATGGGAACCAGAAACAACTTCTGCTAAGTGAGAATGGATTCACAGAGAGAAGGACATGCTGGCTGTCTAGTCCATCTAGTGCATGGTCAGACATGCAGACGAATGTTCATGCACATAAAGTATTAAATCTTTAAAAAATGCTTATCTTAGCCGGGCGGTGGTGGCGCACGCCTTTAATCCCAGCACTCGGGAGGCAGAGCCAGGCGGATCTCTGTGAGTTCGAGGCCAGCCTGGGCTACCAAGTGAGTTCCAGGAAAGGCGCAAAGCTACACAGAGAAACTCTGTCTCGAAAAACCAAAAAAAAAAAAAAATGCTTATCTTTAAGATCGATTTTATTTTTCATTATATGTTCTTGTGTGTCTGTGTGTGTCTATGTACATGTGAGTGCAGTACCTGCAGAGACCAGAAGGGGCATGGATCTCCTGGGGCTGGAGTTATAGGGAGCTGTGAGCCACTTAATACAGGTGCTGGGAACTGAACTCAGCTCCTCCGGAAGAGCAGTATATGTTCTTAACTGATGAGCCATCTCTTCAACTCCATGGCTCATCTCCTTTAAAGTCAACTCCACTTAAAATCCCCATCTCTGGGCATGAACAAAATATAGACAAATGATTTCCCGACTCTAACACAGGTGGTCTCTAGTCCAATCTTGGAAGAAGTCGATGTGTCCACCTGAAACTTTGTGATACTAGCCTTCACTGTCTGCATGTCTGTAACAGCTCTGGTCTTCAGCACCTACCAGAACTGCCCCTAAGCTCTGATCACACAATATCTTAGTACTTCTCTAGGCTTCATCTCCCAAATCCCTCTCATAAACTAGTTCCAGAGGCTAAAGAACCATAATCATATTTAATCAGAGTAACAACCCTGTTTTTCTGGCACCAGTTTATATCTCTGTGAATAAACACCCAGAACAGCACCTGGAGAGGAAAAATTGGCTCACAGTTTCAGAGGTGTTGGCCCACTGTTGCTGGGAACCACGCACTCAGGCAGACATCATGGTAGTTAAGGAATGCAGACAAGGAGCCTGTTCTCATGGAGGACAGGAAACAGAGCGTGGAAAGGACCAGGTACCAGGCAGCACTTTATGAAGCACACCCTCAGTGATGGCCCACTTCTGATTGGGTCCCACTTCTTAAAATTTCCAGACTCTTCCCATATAGCCCAACCAGCTTGGGCCCAAACATTGAGCACATGAACCTGGGTGAACATTTCATATTCAAACCGTAAGAGTAAAATGGGGAAAAAATAAAACCTCTATTTTACATATAGATGGAAAATATCTTGTGCAAGTTTTAAATGTATCCAGACTTTTGAAGGAAGCAGATAACCAAGGACAGTGGTGGGATGTGCCAGGGCATGGTCTTATTCAGAATTCTCCTGAGTTGTTCACCATTACTTAAATTTAGGTCATCCACAGTTACAGTGTTTACAGCTTCCAAGTCTCACGAACAACACCCTGCATGAGTCCTTATCTATAGCTATGAAAGTTAAGTGATTCAACATTCTCTCTGTCTCTCCCTCCCTCCCTCCCTCCGTCCCTCCGTCCCTCCCTCCGTCCCTCCCTCCCTCCCATCCCCTACCCCATCCTTCCCCCCCTCAGCTCATTTAAAATACTAGGCATAAAACAAAGGTACCCACAGTTCTTTATCTCATACCCCAGCTGTCTTAGGTTTTTGTTTTGTTATTTTATCTGTTTGTTTGTTTTGATAAAACACTGACCTACAACAATTTGGGGAGGAAATGGTTTATTTGGCTTATAGGTTATTGTCTGTCACTGGGGGAAGCTAAGATAGGAACTCAGGGCAGGAAACTGGAGGCAGGAGCCGAAGCAGAGGCCATGGAGGAGTACTGCTTACTGGCTTGCTCCTCATGGCTTGCTCAGCCTGCTTTCTTATACAACCCAGGAACAACTGCCCACAGGTGAAGCCACCCACAGTGGGCTGGGCCTTAGCACATCATGCATTAATCAGGAAAATGCCCCACAGACGTGCGCACAGGCCAAACTGATGGAGGCAATTCTTCAATTGAGGTTCCCACTTCCTAAGACTCAAGTTTATGTTGACAAAAACTAGCCAATACAGCAATATATTCAAAATAATTATATATAAGATTCTGATTAATCTTTCCATCTTAAAATTAGATGTAGCAAGCACTTATACACTGTAAGGATGACTTTTGGGCCAGCAAGATAGCTTATTGGAGAAAGACATTTGCTGCCAAGCCTGACCATCTGAGTTCGATTCCTAGAACCCAAATGGTGGAAGAGGAGAACCAGAACCAGCTCCTGCAAGTCATCTTCTGACCTCCACATATTCACCATGACATGTGTGTACCCTTTCAAATACACATAACATAAATGAAAATTTAAAAATCTGGGCTCCAGATTATTTTGTTATAAATGATGTAACTTTTTCTCCATATATATATATATATATATATATATATATATATATATATATATATATATATATATATACTTCTTGCAGCATATTATTCATTTAGCTTCTGAAACGCAGTGTTGTTGTATCACAGACGTACAAAATCCATTTCACGTTAGTGAGAGGCCATGATGAAGAAGTTATTTTAAGAAGACAGTGCTGGGCGCAGCTGGGCCAGGAGCCATCTGCTCGCTGAGCCTCCCTGTTGCCTGGCTTGCCTACATCTGGTTTGTCCGTCAGCACTACAGGCCAAACTCAGGCTGTTCACCACTCCAGTGATTAAAACCTGAGCTCAGACCTCATGGGGAGCCAGTGCTTTCAGTTTGTTTTAGAGCATGCACTATTCCTCCATGGTTAGAAAACAGTCTCTTCAGAAATCCACTCTTCTCCATGCACCGGAACTATGAGTCCTTTGCTGAGTTGCACGCAGGCTGGTTACCCTGCCATCCAGGAATGAGAAGTGATCTCTGCCGGTACATGTTTGGGAATGGGCCAGCAGAACAGGCCACCTGATCCCATTTGCAGCTCCTGGGCTGAGAGATTCCTGTCCCAACAAGGACGTGGGGTTGTTGATCCATATTTCCCCCCTCCCAATTTCTGCAACTGCCCAGTTCCATGGTGCTGTGACCTCATAGTCCCGCTGGTCCTCGTTGTCCATCCCAACTCTGCTATGTTGTGTGGAGTTGTGGTTTCCAATTGTGTGCAGGAGGATGGGGCTGAACTGGAGGGTGGGGTGAGCAAGAGCTGTGCATGTCAAAAGCACATCCCCAAGTAGTTTCCTGTCCCCACGTCTGGGGTACTCACATGTACTGGGAGCAGAGGCTGCTTCTGAGCTTTGATCACGGTAGCTCTGCTTTTCTGTTGCAGAGGCAGAGCCTCATCTCACAGGCTTCTTATTTCCCTTGTTCGTCCTTCCATTCCCTGTGGGCCAAGGAAGCCCCACCCCCACCCCCACCCCCACCCCCGAGGTGCTGTGTGACGGGTTCAAATGTTCTGTACAACTGGCACGTCTTCATGTGTGTTCAGAATGCTAACTCTCATTATTTACTCACTCAACAGTAGTTTGTGAGTGTGTCAGCCTGTGTTCAATTCCTCCCTAGACTCTGGGGATCCAGGGGTGAGCAAAGCCATGGTCTCTTCCCTAGCATCTTTCAAATGGGCAAGTAGTGTGAAAACTACAGGAAGCTGTAGAAGGATGCCTGGTGGTGCAGGTGGGCATCTCCAAGGAGATGACACTAGATCAGAGAGCCGGAGATCAAAAATATTCCAGACAGCCAAAATACTATACTGAAGAGCATTTCAGACAGGGATAGCAAAGGGGCTCAAAGGAGCAAGTGCTTGGACTCAAGGGAACCAGTGGCCCACCATGGGGTTACCCAAGGAAAGAGAGCTATTGGTGGTTCTCAGATAGTAGGCATGGTACAGAAGATGTAAAACCTGTACTGTTTTCGATCTTGATCATGCTACTTTAAAAATTATCTTATATGTACGTGTTTATTTTGTGTTTATATATGTTTGCTTATGTATGTAGTATATTGTACATATGATCATGTGCATGTGCACAGATGTGTGTACCCACCCATGTTCATTCTCAGACTCCAGAGGAAGATGCTGAGTGTCCTGCTCCATCTCACTCGATATCATTCCCTTGAGACAGGGTCTCTCCTGGAACCTGGAGGTAGGCTGGCAGCCAGCAAGCCCCAGTACAGTGGGAACTTCCCATTGTGGTGAGGAGTTCATGGTGTCAGGAGCTCAAGGCAGCTGGTCACACTGCAGTCACAGTCAGGAAGTAGGGTGAAAAATGCTGGCTCCTTTTTATTCATATCGGGACCTCAGCCCATGGCATAACACACCCACTTTTAGGGTGGATCTTTCTGCCTCAATTAACCTAGTCTAGATAATCCTTCACAGGTCATGCCCAAAGGCTGTCTCTTCAATGACTATAATACACTGTCAAGTTGGTAATCCATATTGACCATCACACCATCACACTCTTGAGGATACAGCACCCAGACTTCACACATGGGTCCCCCGATAATAAAGGTGTAGCATCATAGAGTCTAGCTAGAGGAGTGCTTTCAGCAATGGAGAGTTGTTAACCACCAAGGTTCTGTGAATTCTGCTAAGGCAGGCTTGCTATAGTGGTCTTCGCTAATGAAGGTGATCCATAACATGAATTGTGGCATGGATTTCAGTGGGTGGACACTCACAGGAGATTTCTTGGCAGCAAGACGCTTGGCCTTAGTACTTTCACGAACAATAAAGGCACAAGAGTTTGCCTCCAGGATAAACTTTCTATTTTAAAAGCTCTTTGTCTCATTAATCCATAAACACATAGGAGCTAAAAAGAACACCCTCACCACATTTTCATATCTCATGTTAAGAGTGGTCAAGCCTAAAACCCCATGTAACCACTTAGTTAGACAAACATTGTTAAATATCTGTGATGTGTTGGGCACTGTCCTAGGTGCTGAGAACACCACACCCATAGCTGGTGTTTGATCAACCATTGACAGCTGGATAAGCAAGTGTAGCTTTATCAAGGAGGAGACAAGGGGCCTGTGATCTGTGAAAAATCATGGGTTTTCCTTTTTGGCATAATTTCTTCTTTTTAAAAACAATGGGAGAAAAGGACATCAGTCTTTGAGTCCTGAGATTTTATAAAGAACGAACAAAATGGCGGCCTGATTGGATCTTTGAAAATGTTTTAATTTTATGTATATGTTTTATTTTATGCTTGCACAGAGTATGTCTATTGTACTGCATGCATGCCTGGTGCCTGTGGAGGCCAGAGAGGGCATCAGACCCTCGTGAACTAAATTTGCAGGTGATTGCTAGCCACTGTGTAGGCTCTGGGAATTGAACCTGGGTCCTCTGGAAGAGCAGTTAGTGTTCTTAACCATGGAACCATCTTTCCAGCACCCCTCAGCTGGATCTAATTAGCTACAGTTCTAATCATGTAGGGTTAAACCATACTTCTTCCAAAGGTGTAGAACTGTAACCAGGCTACAGAGATTTGGGATCTTTGAAGTTGTGCAAGTGTGAGCATAAATTTGTAGTGGCCTTGAATTTGCCTCGATGGACATGTATGGTTAAGTTTGTAGATCAGCTAAACACATCCTACCAATTTAGAGATTTTCCAATCAAATTTTTCTGAACTTATCTCCAACTATCTAAAATACACCTACCTGCTTGTTTTCATTTTTTTCTGTCTGTTTCATACACACTTAAAGCAGCATCTGGCATGGAGAATGAACTTGTGTATATTTGTTGATTAAATGGATAGAAGAGCTCACTCCCATCTGAAGTTTTTTCTGACTATTTTGCTCTCTTTTTCCTGGATTTCAGCACCTTGGGATGTTACATAGTAAACTTTAGTCTCAGACTTAACTACTTAAAGATGATAATTCCAGTTTAATACCAGACTGTAAGATCCTTCCAGCCAGGGACCAAATCTTAAACTTCTCTTGAAGCTAATCTCTCAAGCTGGGATGAAGGAATCCATTAGGTACTGGTTGATTGACAGGAATCAGGAGGCTAGGGGGTGGTGTAGCTGGAAAAGTACGCACGTATAGTGACCAGAGTTCAATTCCCAGAATCCATGTAAAATAAGCCAAGTGTGGTGGTACACACACTTGTAACCCCAGTGCTGAGTGGTCAGAGAGAGGCAGATCTCTGGCTCTTGCTGGCCAGCCAAGCTAGCCTGATTGGTAATTTTTGCCAGAGAGAGACTCTATCTTTAAAAACAATAAGGTAGATGGTACCTGGGAGGAACAAGAGCTGGAGTTGTCCTCTGGCATTCACATGCATTCCCTCATCATAGCATGTGCATGCACATACATGCACCATAGGAAGTAGGTACAAATTCAGGAAGGCCCCTCCTCCACCCATCCAGTTCCCAGTAGCAGCAGAGGTGTGGCTCATGAAGAGAAATAAATGTCTCATGTCAGGAATAAAACACAGAAACAACAGGAGATTGCTGAATTTCTAGACAGTGGCACCGGCTCTGTTTCTAACGTGGTTGTCTGTGTACAATTGCCATTAAATCGTTGGCTGTGTATGTGGTTACTAGTTTATACCTTTGGGACATGCACCATGGACTCAGATGTGTGTGTTTTCTGGAAAAATCAACAAGCCCCAAAGATGTAGAAAACGCCAAGTGATAACACGTACTCTGCACCCACGAAGGATGAGGTCGCGGCATTGGAATTGCTGGTGGACACAGTTGGAGGCAGGAACTGGAGACAGAACTTGTGGCCTCTGAGTCCTGCCCGCTTTGCCCTTGAAGCTGTGTGAACTGAATCGGGATCAATGCAGTCAAAATGAAGGCGATGTGTGTGTTATTGAAGATCTCTGGAACTATTTGGCTCATGCTTTCTGCATTCAGGGGGAGACAGTGCTGACATTGTCTCCAAGGAAGCGTTAACTTCGGACACTATTTGTGGTGGATGGGCTGGCCAGAAGGCATGATGGTTTCCAATAGCTGGATTGTCAGAAAACTGGCAAGGCCAGAATGTGGTCTGGGGGTCCCATGGATCCCACTCCCTAAAGAGACACTCTTTGGAACAAGAGCCAGCATGGAGAATTACCCTGGCTGTCTCTCCTGGCAAGTTAACTTGGGCTTTGAGGAGCCCAGACAACTGTCACATGGCTCCGGGGGTATTTTTGTTTTTTAAACTCATTTTAGGCCTTCTGAAAAGTTGCAAAATTGTGGAGAATTTTGACATATGCCTCATCTAGTGTCTCCTAAAGTTAGAGAATTATATAAGTATTGTATAGTATCGGAAGAAGATAGCCAGTGTTCACCGGCAAATCGCAAGTCCTCATCCAGTTTGCCAGTTTTCCACAGGAGTACACACTGCCCTTAGCTACTTGCCTTCACCGTTTGCAGCTGTAATGGTCCCCTCTTCTCTTCTCCCCTCTCCTCTTCCCATCTCCTCCCCTTCTTTTCCCTTCTCTGCCTTTCCTGCTCTCCCCTCCTTCCTTCCCTCTCCTCTCCCTTCCCCTCCCCTCCCTTCCCTTTCCTTTCAAAGTTGATTTTTGCCTGCCTCTGCCTCCCGAGTGCTGGGATTAGCAGTGCACACCATCATGCCTGGTGATCTGGACGGTTTTGAAAATTACACAGCAGCTGTTTTCTCGACAGTCTTTAGGTTTGCCCGATAGTTTCTCATTATGCGGTGGGGTGACTTACATTTGACAAGAATACTGCAGAAATGGTTCCGTGTACCTCTCAGGGTGGCTGGTGATACTCTGCTATACATGAACTTGACCTTGATCTCCCAGCTAAGGTGCCTGCCAGTTTTCTCTGCTGTAAAAGCAGTATTATTTCATTTGAGTCATTGAGGGAGACAATTTGGTACTAAGCACATTCTGTTTCTCTTCTAAGCTTCCTCCACTAACTTTCGCACCTACAAGAAAGGATCTGCAAAAATCATTACTGTGGACACTGCCTGTTGTTATCATGAAGTGTCCTAGTTCCCTCTTTCTGTCTGCATTTTTCAATTGAAATTCCCAGGAAGATCAGTCTTTCCTCCCTAATCTAATAACAATTATACTTATGAACGCCATAAAGGCAGTATGAACCCAAGGATAGTTATTTTATTGGATGAGTTATAGTCCAGTATTGTCACTACTCGTTTTGTGGCTCAAGTTGTTCACATATTGGCTGTTAGGAGCTCCTGTGGTCTGGCTGTCCTGCTTCTTAAATGGTCTTATCATTTTTAAAAATAATCTTAGAATTTGCTAGTAAATATAATTGCGTTATTCCCCTCTCCCCTTACTTTCCTCCAGTTCCTCCCATCCCCACAACTCCCTCTCAAGTCCATGGCCTCTTTTTCTTTAATCAACACACACACACACACACACACACACACACACACACACACACACACACACACACACACACAGAGCAACGTACGAGCATATGTATATATATGACTTCAGGGACGGCCACTTGGGATTGGATGACCAACTAGGGCTTCATCCCTAGGGATGACTAATTCTCCACTCTCAGCAGTCATTAGTTGCCTGTAGCCCCTCATCTAGGGACAGGCCCCTTGAGACTTCTGCCTTCTATGTTAGCTTGTCTATTAACACAGTCATTGTTTGGGTCTTATTTAGGCAGCTAGATTGTCGTGGGTATAGCTTCCCTGTAATTTCTAGGAGATATAGTTGTACAGCAGACTTTCTGTTGCTCGGCTCTTACAATCTTTCTGACCCCTCTTCTGAAATGGTCCCTAAGCCTTAGGAGCGGTTGTGTTGTAGATGTATCTTATAGGCAGCCACAATCATTAACTCTCTGTATCTTGGCCAGTTGTGATTTTTCTGTTTCTCTGCAAAGAGAACCTTCTTTGATGAGGAGTGAGAGCTACATTTATCTGTGGATAAGGATGTTATCTAAATTAGATATTGGATAAGTATTTGGAATGCAGTTAGACATTATATTAGTCTACTGTCAGATGTGGGTGCTCTTCTAATAACCATGACCTCGCTGGCTCTGGAGTAGTTGGCTAGGTTTCTAGTACCAGGCATGATTCCCCTCCAGTTGAGCAGACCTTAAATCCAGACAGCCGCTGGTTACTGTCAAGATATGAGTACCATTATTGCACACCGTCCCCCTTGGCATGATGGTCATTGTTGTGGTTCACAGGCCTCATAGTTGTGTAGAATAGGTTGCTTCCCTCCTTTAGCAGCTTGCATAGCACCTTCTGGTACTGTGAAAACTAGTCCTCAGGGAGGTTCTCATGTCAGATCCAGCTAGAACCTTCTGAGTTCTGTGTTCCAAGTATAAGGTTTTCAGCAAGAGGGACTTATCTTCAACCCCCGGGAGGCAACCAAAAGTACAATAGGTCATATTGTTTGGGGAGTCTCTTGGATTTCCCTGACCAAAAACTCAAAAAGAGGTTTCTCATGCTTGCTGCTGAGTTTTTATTAGGTGGTCTCTTCATTTAAGACCACACACACACAGACACACAGACACACAGACACACAGACACACACACACACACACACACACACACACACACACACACACACACACACTACTTCAATGCATTAGGTGTAATTTTAGGTAAATGTAACTAATAGATCTGAGCACACCTTATTTTCTGGTACCATAAGATATTCTTGGCTTTCAAATGGTAACCAAGGAGTTCCAGTCATCCTTTTCACCTTCAATTTCAGATCCAGTTTAGTTAGAAACCAGTGAACTCCCACGAGGCTAGAAGACTTTTGTGTGGCACCCGCACTCCATCATGGAATGCATCAAAAGATAGCAATGGCCTTGAGACCGTGAACGTACTTCCAAAGGCTGGAGATGTTTCACAACACAGTAGAAAGACAGCCTATGTCTTGGGGAGATGGGAATGAACATCCCAATACCTGATGGGAAGACCTCTCTATCACCCACAAACTATATCTGCACCCACGATTCCCTGTGACTCTTTACAGTAAGCCAACTGGACACCATCTAGACTTATAGACTCACTGCAGGGATCAAGTGAGCCTTGCCTGAAAATGCCTTCATAACTCTGCAGTGTCAGAAGACCTGGGAAATGCTAGTGTTACGGTTCCTGCAAACACTTGTTCATTATACTCAGGCTGGCTTTAGAATGGGCCTGGCAGCCCATCCCATTTAACACCTATGTTTTGCAGGAAGCAAGGCAGACATGTTGTAGACATATTGCCAAATGTGCCCACAGCATCAGGGGGTAGAGCTGGCTAGACTCAAAGCCTTCTAACTTCTACTGGGGTGCTCTGTCTGTTACAACACCCACTGTTTAAGCAATGTTTTCATTACCAAGCCTGGGAGTGAGTCTTGTGATTAAAGAAAAACAACAAACTACTTTAAAAGTAGAATTTAGGAAGATTAGAGATGGGAAATCACTTTTCCTTCCAGAAATGCTGTTACCCTAAGCTTGTGTGTGTGTGTGTGTGTGTGTGTGTGTGTGTGGTGCATGCGTGTACATGGTTGTGTGTGTGTGTGTGTGTGTACGTGTGTGTGTGTGTGTGTGTGTGTGTGTGGTGCATGCGTGTACATGGTTGTATGTGTGTGTGTACGTGTGTGTGTTGTGTGTGCATGTGTTGTGTGTGTGTGTGTTGTGTGTGCATGTGGGGGGGGGCAGAGGTCGACCTTCAGAAGTCATTTCTCGGGAGCCATCCACTTTGGGGGGTTTCTTTGTTTCTTTACCATTTTCTAAAACTTTTTATTTTTAATGTGTGTCGGTATTTTGCCTGCCCATATGTCTGTGCACCACATGCGTGCAGTGCCAACAGAAGCCAGGAGAGGGGTCCTGTTCCCTTGGACTAGAATTAGAGCCAGCTTCAAGCCACCCTGTAGATGCTGAGAATGAACCTGAGTCATCTGGAAGGACAGCCGGTGCTCTTAACCACTGGACCATCTCCCTGGTTTTGACACAGGGTCTTGCTGTCCTGGAGCTCACCGAAGAAGGCTAAGGTGATAGCCAGTAAGCCCCAGGGATCCTCCTGTGTCTGCCTCCCTAGCGCTGGGATTATAGACCTGGACCACCACAGCTGGATTCTGATGTGGCTTTTGGGAGGCCTGAACTCAGGTCCTCACGCTCTCCCCACGGCAAGCACTCTGCCCACTCCACAGCCTCTACTCTCTGCCTTTGGTCTGTTCATTTTTACCCTTACTCTTGGATTACTAATTAGAGCAGGGATAATTCATTCCGGCAAGAAACAGCACATGATAAGGTATCTCTGTTCCCAGAAAACCATTCTCTGAGCCTGGTTCTTGGAAGCGATTCCATGTCTGTTGCCGACGGGGACGCCCACTACTACAGCAAGGACAATGTGATGCCAAACATCTGGATATTTGGAAACGATTGGGGCTTGCCTCCCATTCCTTCTTTTTCTCTTCCAGATGTTTGAAATCATGAATACAAAGTCTCTGTGTCCAGTATATAGCAGAAGAAAGGTTTTATTTAGGAAAAAAAAAAAACCACTGGCATTTTCATAATCTTAAGATCTCAGCCTCCCCATCTCAAGGCTGGAATATTTATTTGTGGGAAGAGACACGGACTTTCAGAAATGTATGGGCCGGGGAGATCGCTCAGTTGGGAAGTACTTGCCACACAAGCACAAGGATCAGGGTTCAAATCCCAAGCAACCATGCAACAAGCCGGGTATGAGGGCGTGTATCTATAATCCTAGTGCTTGGGAGACAAAAAATGGGAAGATGGCTAGGACTTGCTGGCCAGCCACTTTAGCCTTCTTGGTGAGCTGCAGGTCAGTGAGAGAGCCTGTCTCAAAAGCATAAAAGTGGATGGTGAGCGAGGAGTGACATCTGAGGTTGATCGCCCTCTGGCTGAATCAGTGAGCACCAGGCTCAATAAGACATCTGTTCTCAAGAAGTTAGGTGGAAAGTGATTGAGGTAGATGTCTGAGGTTGACCTCTGACATCCACAAGCATCTACATGCATCCATCCATCCATGCACACACATTCACATGTACACACACACACATCACACACACTTAAGAAATAAGAGCAGTGTATGCTTCAAAGAGTCCTAATTCTATGTTTTTCTGCTGAGTCTCCCGAGACACCTACCATAAACCTGTGTTCAGAACTTTCCCGTTGTTGGCCAGCTGGCTTCTTGGGCCCTGTGAAGCTAGGCAGCATCCTATATCCATCTTGCTCTCTGTATGCAGATATGGGTAAATGACAGAGCCTTTTCGATCTTGGCATCTTATCTTTGCTCCCAGTAAATATGCCGGACATGCCATAATGTCCCTGAGCTGGTGTGTAGGACTCCACAATCAAGCAACCAATACACTCTTTCTTTGTGTAGCAAACATTATTATTAATTTTTTTTGGAGTAGACTTATTGAGGAGTAGACTTATTCTTCAGTCATAAGAGATATGACTCAAACCAGCTCCTTGTCTCAGTGACTGTCCAATTAACCATCTAAAACACCACACTGGGTCTGGCATTATAGGTGACCACTAAACACATATTGAACAAGCGAGAGCACAGGACACAAATGTAGTATGCTTTTTCTTTCTGTCCAAGTACAAGCCTGTAAGTCTCAACTTTTTGTTTCAATGACAATTTATCAAAGTACTGGAGACAAGTGGGGAATAGAAGAGTCTATTTTTGAATTATCAAATGGGCAGGGATATTACTCAAAGGAACAGAAAAGAGACAGGCAAAGTGTCTGAATAATTCACCAAGCGGATAATTAGCCTGGATGGTTATCACTACCAGAAATTCCACAGCTCAGGATCCCTTTGTTCAGCCAATAGCCACAATCTGTCTCATTTCATTACATCAGCTTTTTAATGAGAAGGGAAAGCACTCATTTGTTAAGAGCTTTACTGTGTTTTAGACACTAGACTGGGCAGTGAGGCCCACTTGGTGGGTCCTTCCAAGACTCCACGCTAAGAAGGGTCCTGTGCTGACTTTGGTACTTGGCTGTTGTCATGTGAAATGCTTCATAACTTGGAAACAGGGGTCTTGCATTTGTGCTTTCTCACATGGCCCTGAGAGTCCTCTAACCAACACTACTGGCCAGTTTGTTTTCTTCTCTATTAAATCCTCGCATGAGTGCAAGTACATCCGAGAATTACCCATCTCTTCAGGAGGGCCTGGATGACTGGTCAACCTAGGTTCATATCAGAGAGCCTGGATCTGGGCTTGTGTCTATCTGGTTGAAAAGCCTCTGAGCTCTCCTCTCCTGCCCCCAACAGGCAGAGGACAATAGGCAGAGGATGAGGCCCAGATGGGAAACCTCTCAAGCCTTGTTATTCATTTATTGGGTCAGTAATTTTTGAGGACCTACTATTTGTCCAACACTTCGTGTGTGTGTGTGTGTGTGTGTGTGTGTGTGTGTGTGTGTGTGTGTGTGTGTTCATTCAACAAGAGACATTTATCAGGCTCCTGCTCAGTCTTGAGTCCTGTTTGAGGCTATAGAAATGAGGCAAGGAATAAGGCTAGGAAATTATGGCATTCAAGGGGGTCACCAATGAGTGTGCATGCATGCGTGCATGTGTGTGTGTGTGTGTGTGTGTGTGTGTGTGTGTGTTTAGGAAACAAGGAGTGTTGATAATAAATAGGTTATTAAACAGACTAGATGATTTAAGATATTGTAAGTAGAATGAAAGAACTAAGTAGGGTGCCTGTTTGAGGCAGGTCGGCAGAATAGTCTCCAAGGAGCAGCTGTTGACGCTGAAGCCAGGAGAATTCAGCCACAAGGACAGCAGTGTCTGCCCCTCAGGGAAAGGCCTGGGTGAATGCAGAATCTCCCGGGGCTGAAAATGATTGAGCAGGTAGCACAGATCCTCAGGGCCGCTCTTTGAAGTACTGACTAATCTACATTTTACAGATGAGAAAACCGAGACCTGAGAAGAAAAGAAACCTGCCAGGGTTTCAGCTGGTGGGAGACAGAGAAATCAAGTCTATTTGCAGGGCCAATGCAATCAGCTATTGCTCCACCCTGGCCTCCTTGGAGCAAATGATCTGATGAAGAAATTTGTTTTCGATTTAGATTGAATCCAAATTGAGACATCCCTAACCACATAAATATTCATTGCCAGTTTGCATCACATTTTCCAGCTTGCATTTCCTTTTTCCTTCTCCTTCCTCTAGTACAGTTTGTATTCTATGGGCCCCATGGATCCTAGCAGAAGGATGGGGGTTAGCATGAAGTAAAGGGGTGTCAAGGAAAATGGTGTTCCACTTCACCTGTTCAGAGGCTCTGTGCTTTGAACTGGGGAGTCTCAGCATCCCAGGAGACAAGAACTGCTTTCTCATCACCATGGCCAAAGTCAGCCTTGTACCGCCTGCCTCAGTCGAGATGCTCATGGTACCCAGCACTGAGGGCCTTGCAAGGACACCTCATGTTTAGGCCATTACCTTAGAACACCCTCTCATGGGCATAAAATGGGTAAGGATGCTGAGCTAGGCTGTATATGGGGCAACCCCACTTCCGCATTCCATGACTCCCTAAGCCTCATCTCGCTCTATCTGAGTCCTGTGGGATAAGGAAGCCTTTGCATCATTTATTGCTCTGCCTGAAACTATTTGGGGTATATCTTAAAACTGGAAATAGTAACTGCTATGGTTACATGTATGGGAATTTAAATATAAGACACACTTATTGAGCTTATTGTCTTGGAGGCTAGAGTCATCAAGACAGTAAGGTAATGCAATGTGCACTTGTATTGCAGTTGAACACACTAAAATGGGCATTTGTGCTCATTTCTAGTTGTGGATTTCAATGCATTGTAGTTAATTACTGGGTCAGATCATTGCTTTATTATTCTTGGCTGTAAGATTTAATAAGTGGAACTTGGATAAAATGTGATTATTTTTTAAAAAGTGATCTATAAAGGTCCATATATTGTAAAGCTAGACTGATTTTCTTCACATAAAAATACCAATTTTTGGTAGTCTTAGCAAAGTCATTGTATTCGATATTTTACATTCCAATGCCGCATAAATGATAACAGCTCCGCCTCCCACAAGTTTCTTCTGACTTTTGAGACGGCAAAAGTTGACTACCAAACTGTGCTACCAGGAAGTAGTTGCTCTTCTCTGCCTTTGTTCCTGGGTGAATTTTAATTATTATCTTCTTTACAGAGCATCGCATGTGTTTGCAGTCCGAGATTCACTTGGGTTTCAAAAGACAGGGAGGGGAGAGTGATGTTCGGAACAGCCCTGGCTTCATCACAGTCCAGTCTGTGGCCCTTCTTAGGGTGAGCTCTTCCTGAAGCTGTACCATGAGCAAGATCCTCCCAGCCTTTGTACCTCTTTTGAGGCAAATGAGGGTGGGGTGGGGAACTGGGTGTGTGTGTGTGTGTGGTGTGTGTGGTGTGTGTGTGTGTGTGTGTATGTGTGTGTGTGTATGTGTGTGTGTATGTGTGTGTGTGTGCGTATGCGTGTGTGTGCGTGTGTGTGAGTGTGTGTGTGTGTGTGTGTGTGTATGTGTGTAGCTAGTGATTTTACCAGTGTAATTTTCTTTATAATTCCTCCACCTTGGCAAACATGATTATTATCAGAGGGTTTGCATGTAGATATATCTGGTCCATGCTGAAAGGATATTATGTAAAACCTATTTCTTAGTGAAAGCACTTGGCACCGATGTCTGTGTGACTTTGGTCAATTAAACAGCGATGCCTGCAGGCTGATCCCAATCTTGTTATTTTCCTCCCTCTCTACCCCATTTGGCTCTCCCCTAGCGTTAGCAATGTTTCTTTGATTATGTCTTATGTACTGAGATGGAGACCCATTCTTACTGTGTTCCATGTTGATAGTCATAGTAACCTGCTTCCAAATACCTACACCCCCTTGAACTAAGGTCAGGGTAATTAGGCCCCCTTTTGGATACAAGCCCAGGCTCACACCAGACTTAGCTCATGTACACGAGGTCTTCCATTGTTTCTATTTGTGAGAAATTCCTATTTGCTGGTTTTCTGTGAGATTAGGCTCCCCAACCCCAGCACCAACCCACAGCCTGACTATTGTAAACCAAAGGAAATCTGATACGTGTCATCGGCTCGTCCCTGACCTGAGGGAGTGCACACAGGGCCTCTGGACTCAGCCCCTGTCAGAACCCAGGAAGCTCTGCTGAGCTGGCCCAATTAGCCACTTGACGGAACAAGGTGGCAGCAACCACTGACTGGGTCAAAAATAATTTTCCTGTATGATTCTTGAGTTGCTTTCTTTTGTTTCTCGGAGAAACGAGGGAAGACTTGCAATAAAACATGGCTCTTTTTCTGACAAACACGCCTGCTCTCTAATTGCCTGGGCTGCAGAAATGCTTCCCTCAGCAGCCTCGGTCATGATTCCAGACACCCACGGGCTTTGGGTCCTGATGCCATGTCTCAGTTCACCCTCTTCCTGGAGAGCACAAGCTACGTCTGACTTCCAGCCACAGTGATGCTTTCTCACAGATTCTGGTGTTTCTGGGAGAGGCCTGGTGCTGCCATGTGGCATCAGATAAAGGTCATTGCCTCTTGCTGTCTGCATGCTGATGGTACCCACATGCTTTCTGCTCCAAAGAGAGCAGTGCGCTCTGATTAAATCACATTCCCTTGGCCCTACATGTTGCTGCTCAGGCAGGACATGGCGGGGAGAGCAGCGAGGGTCCATGTTTCTGGGTCAGTGGATGGTGTCGTTCCTTTGCCATGCTTGGCAGGCAGCCTTTGGTGGCTGCGTGAGCACAGTTTGGTAATTTGAGGAAGATCTGGAGCAATCTGTTATCAGCTTCAGTATCACTGAGTGAAGCATTTCTCAGAGTGGCCATCTTGAATTGATTGCTCCGGCTCCTCAAGTCAGCAGTGAGCTCTGTGCCAATCTCCGATGCCAGCAGATGGCTCCAAATGAGGTCATTGTTTTGACAGTTTCACAAAAGAACCCCAAACAGACTGAAACAACCCTCACACATGTGGGATCACCCTGAACAGTTAGGAGATGAAAAATGAACTTGGACTGAAACTCTGGGAAATGTACAGCACTCTGGAGGGTCCTTCATTGACTGCTCACATGTGTGACTGCCCCTGGGGCAAGCTGGGAAAGCTGTGCCTCACCCACTCCGTTCGCCTCTTGCCTCCCCTCTGCCCTGGGTGTTGGAACTGCCTGGGTGGCAGTGATTATCTGATTAGGGAGAAGACGATTATTTCAAACCTTAGTGATTGCAAGCTACATTTAGAAGCATCTTGGCAGTCTGGAGGCTGATGCTCTTGGAATAATCTCTGTCTTTTACCAACTCCAAAAGTACATGTGTAGCAAGTCCGCATGGCCCTAAAGAAGCAATGGCAATTCATAGAATCAGTCTGCCCACTGGGACCTCTTATCAGTGGGTTGGGAGATTGGACAGGCATTGTGACTTGGCTTCTGGAATGTGTGCTGTTGCATAGGGTCCCTCGATGGGAACACTTGAACACTAGTCTAATTTAGCTGAGGTTCTCAAGCTTGGTCTAAAACAAGACGTCACTTTCTGTTCCTTGTTTTGGATGTGTGCACTCACCAGTGCTGGGGTCAACAGCAGTCACGTTTCCCTTCTTTTCCCCCAAGGTATAGAGGGAGCTCCGGGCCAGAGAGGTATCCTCTTCCCTCGCCTTCTAGTTCTGTGCACACATGAGGGCACTTTCCAGGCTTCCTGTTGGATTAGTTTCCAACAAAGAACCACAAACTGATTGGCATGTGTGTGCATGCACACACACGCATACACACACACACACACACACACACACACACACACACACACACACACGGCACATGGTTTATGGAATCTGATTCCCCCATGGCTCAGGAGGCCAGAAATCTGAGGTCGCAGCTTTGCTGGGTCTAGTTTTTCCTCGAAAGCTGAGTGGCAGTTCTGTTCCAGGCCCTGTTCCCTGGGTTCGCTGGCTGCTGATGGTTATGGTGTTCTAGGCCTGTAACATCACCTCCAACCTCTGCTTCTGTCTTCCTGGGGATCTTTCCTTTTGTGTTTCTGGATCTGGTTACTGGGTTAGGCCCCGCCCCACTTCATTAGGACCTCATCTTACTAATTATATCTGTAAAGATCTTATTCCAAAATAAAGTCATTTTCGCATGTACCACATGTCAGGACTTGAACATATCTTCCTTTTTAAAATATTTTTTTCACTTTTTGAGATTATAATGTAATTACATCATTTCCTCCCCTTCCTTTTCCTCTCTCCAACACTACCCACATAGTCCTCCCTTTGCTCGCATTCAAATCTAGGTCCCCTTTTCTTTAATTGTTGATATATATGTACATATATATATATATATATATATATATATATATATATATATATAAATCTATGTGTAAATCTAAATATACAAATGCAACCTGCTCAGTCTGTATAACGTTACTTATATGTTTTCAGGGCTGGTCATTTGGCACTGGATAACCAATCAGCGTGCTCTTCCCTGGGAAGACTGTTTCCCCTGCTCTCAGCATCCCCTAGTCGCCTACAGCACTTTGTCCAGGGCTGAGCCTGGACATTTCTCTCTTCCACATTAGCATGTCTTGGTGCTGTCACCGCTTGGGTCTATTTAGGCAGCCATGTTGGTGATAGATAGTTCATGGTGGCAGCCTCTGACACTTCAGGGAGCCACAGTCTCACAGCAAACTTCTCTGGCTCTTACAAGCTTTCCGCTCCCTCTTCTGCAATAAGGCCTGAGCCTTACGTGCAGGAATCATGTTGTCGATGCATCAGTCGGGACTGGACTCCACAACTCTGAATTTTTATTGGTTGTGGTTTTCTTTAATGGTCTCTGTTGCAAAGAGAAGTTTCCTGGATCAGGAGAACATACCTTCCTAATAGACATGATTCAACTCCCACAAGCTGGGTTCCCAAGTTCACCCCTCTGGACACTACTTCCCTTCTGTAGACCTCTGGCAGATCAAAGACTCACCCAGTTTGAGTTTCTTGTCTGTGGAATAAGAACACTTAGAAGATGCTTGAGTGTGGCATGGTCTTGTTGTGTGGCATTTCTGTATATGCACCGAGCCCCACTGTGTGTGTATAGAGGTGAGGGTGTTTGTCTAGAGGTCAAAAGACGACCGACTCTGTTTGTGGACAGAGAATCTCCCTACCTTGCTCTTACTCACCAATAGACTGAGCTGGGCAGTGAGTCCCCGGGATCTGCCCATCTCTGCCTCCCCAGAGCTGGGGTCACAAACCTGTGTCATCTGCCCAACTGATATTTTTGTTTGTTTCGTATGGGTTCTGGACATAGAGCTCAGCGAGGTGTTGCTCGCAAGGCAAGCCCTTACCCATGGTGTTATCTCTCTAGTCTCCAAAGCCATCTTTATCCATGTGGAAATAAAGATCAATACAGGAGAGACTTGTGATTCGAATCTAGCTCCATGTCCTTCTAATATTTTGTTCCCTGAACAGGGCCGTGTTGGTAGACTGACTCTTAGGCTGAAGGCCGTAAGCACTGGGTCCTCAACACCACTCATTGGGAGACTTTCATTTTAGACATTCGCGACGTGACATTTTATGAGGTGGCACACAAGTGGCTTTCATCTCGCTCACTGAAACCGAGGGTTTAAGGAAAAGGCTCAGCAGTCTTGGAGGGGGTGGTGCCAGCGTGAACACAATCCTCACAGGCTTCCCGGGTGATGATGCTCAGGGAGAAAGTGGGAACTCAACGTTGTTGGATGGATGAAAGCCTGGTGGTGACCTGGGCTCCTGGAGCCAAAGATCCGCTTTTTTTCATTCTGTGAAGTGAAGCTTCTGGTTTGTGTTTAGCCTTTCATTTTTGCAGTCTGAGAATGGGAATGACCTACCTAAGATCTCTTAAAGTGACGTCATCTCCATGAGCTGGTTTCCATGCCTCCCCACCTCGTCCTCAACAGTACATGACTCACGATGCTTCATTAAATCTAGAAATGACTACTCAGGGTGCATATTGGCTCAGCCTGCCATGTTAGCTGCCAGCTACACATGAGGCAATGACCGAACCGACCCTCTTTTAGGAGCTGACTGTCTGAAGGTGACGCATCAGAGAACAAGATAACCAGAGCAAGGGACAGACTTGTGCCTGGCAGTTAGGGGAGCCCATCGGGTCCTGGAAGGGTCTCAGGATATGACAAATGACCTAGAGAAGAAGAGAAATGAACAGTAGGGTTGTTAGAATGGAAATGTGTTCCACTCAGGGAGGAGAAATGAGCCAAACAAAGGTCAGGAACGCAAGCGGAGTATTGGTGTGGTTCCACGCTGCTGGGGTGCTGCGCTGTGCCGTCCAGCTGGTGGCAGGTGGCATCATGGGCAGCTGACGTGATGTGTCTTCTTCCCATTGTTTGCATCTCAGAGACTGGAGTTCTCCAGAAAGCTGGGTGCAGAGCAGAGGTCAGGCTGGCCTCTGTCTTGGAGTCATCTGTTCTGACCAGCCCCGGCCTGGAAGAGCCTGGGTGGGCTGACTTTGGACAGGGACAGCCTGTGGTGAGTGGGAGGATTCATGTAATGAGTCTAGGCTGCCTGGGGACAGCCAGGGGATCCTTGCTTCTTGAATACATGGCTCTGGGAGCAGTTTCCTTAGAAGGAATGCGCTCGGTATGCCTGTCCCAACCCCTGCACCTTATCTTAGGCCTTGAAACCTTCCACCAGAGGGCGTTGTCTGCTTGGCAGCATGTGGAACTGTAGCCTGCCCTTGACCTACCCCCTAGGCCATGACTCCTTCCTGTAGAAATCACCTTTCCCTAGAAGAAACCTAACCATTGGTTAAGGCTCTACTCTGCCTATGGAAGCTTCCTGGTAGAAATACCTGTGTTTAATATTCTGTCTGTGTTTTGCTAATGATGATGATGATGATGATGATGATGATGATGATGATAACCCCTCCGCATTGACCAAACCTCTCATTTCATGTAACTGTATGTAGTGAGCGCACACATGCTCTGTTGTTGCCTGCCCTCCCGTGATTGTCAAGCACCTTGCATGCACGGAGCATCATTTCTGCTGCATCACTCCGGATGCTCCCAGCCAGCAACAAGTTTGCCAGAGATGCTAAGTCTGAGAGCTGGGAGACTGCTCTGCAAGCAGTATTGATGCCAGGGTGCCCAAGGCTCCCAGATGGTGTCTGAGAACTGTCCTGTCGGTTGACACCCGAAGGGCTCTCTCCATCAACACCCCTTGCTCCCATATCTGCACAGGGCAGATGTGGCTGGGATGGGTGTCTCTCAAAGAGCCTTCTGTTCTCTTCCCACCCTCCTCTAGGAGTTCCTGAGCACAGCGAACCCCTCATGCCTGCCTCTCAAGGATCCACGAAGCTGCAATTGCATCCTCCTGTCCATCCCCCGTGAGGACCCTAGGGTTCATTGGGGTGGCTCAGTTGGGGGTGTAAGCTCGCTCTTCCCCCTTGGCTACAGCACTTTTCCTCCTCTGACTTTTTTTTCTTGTGACATTTTCCTGGATTTCTCTGTTCTTACAGCCGACTTGGGACATCGTGGGGTCCTTGTCACCTTCAGAAGCTATCTAAGTTACTTTTCTCATTGTTGGGACAAAATGCCTGACCAAACAGCAGCTTCCAGAAAGTAGGGCTTGTTTTGCCTCAATGTTTGAAGGTGCAGTCCATCACATAAGGGGTAGTAGGGTAGCAGAAGTGAAGAGATAATTGATCACATTGTATCTGCAGCTACAAGGCATAATGGGAGCAGGCCTGTGTTCAGTCAGGTTCCCTGCCGCCCCCCCCTGACTGGGACCCAAGCCCACAGAATGATACTGCCCACATTTGGCAGGGAGTCTATGCACCACTATCAACCCAATCTAGAAGCTCCCTCAAGAATGTGCCCAAGGTGTTCCTCCTAGGTGACTCTACGTCTGTCACAGTAACAACGCTAACGGTCACCAAAGCTTCATGCCTAACTCCTTCTCTTCACACTGGGTCCCCGAATCATTGCTTCCTGAAGGAAGGCCTCTTAATGCCTATGCACCAAGCCCTTTTAGGACCCGCCTCTTCCAGGAAACCTTGTCTTATTTCCTCTGCCTGCATTGGCCACTGTGTCTGGCCTCCCTGCTGTCCTGTGGCCCTTATCCTGTGGGGTTTTGCTGTTCCCTAACCAGCTTCTATGTTCTGATTCTATGTCCCCAAGTTGTCCCTGCTGACTTTGTCCCAGATGGCAGAGATGGATTACATGGCATTCCTTCACACTCAGTACCATTGGGGGAACCCAGCCGGCACTAGATAAGAAAGCTCTAATTAGTTTGTTGGATTCCAGAATGTTCCCCCTCTGTCCCCAGCACTGCTATAGTGAGGACACTTGGGCTTCAAGAGGCTGTTGGCCCCTGATGTCTGTCTATGCTCTAGGACAGAAGGTCTGAAACTTTCTCCACTTGTAATCCCTTCTCACCTGAGAAATTTTTACATGCCCCTGGGTAGATAGGTATGTAAGAGAGGTACAAGATTCAAACATTGGCTAGTAATAAATTATAAAGAAATTAATTTTAAAGCAATTCTGAAAAGAGCTCACTCAGTAAAGTTCAGGTATGCGGACCTAATTAAATCCTCAGAATCCGCAATTTAAAATAAACAACAAACAAACAAAAACAAACTGCATGTGGTTGGTGGCTTATGCTTATAACCCCAGTACTGGGGACTCAGAGACAAGTGGATCCCTAGGGCTCACTAGCCAGCCAGCCTATCCTGATTAGAGAATCTAGGCCAACAAGAGACCACCAAAAACAAACAAACAAAATCCCAAGGTAGACTGCATCTGAGAGGCAACACCTGAGATTGACCCCTAACC
Source organism: Peromyscus maniculatus bairdii (assembly GCF_049852395.1). Taxonomy (NCBI): domain Eukaryota; kingdom Metazoa; phylum Chordata; class Mammalia; order Rodentia; family Cricetidae; genus Peromyscus; species Peromyscus maniculatus. The sequence continues at coordinate 140,351,686 of NC_134852.1, read as the reverse complement.
TCTACAACCATGCTCACATACTTGCACATGCATCCACAAACACAAGAGCACTGCACACGCATGACCACACACAGACCATCAATTGTGTGATATGTTTATAATTTTGCCATTTGTTAAAAGCAAAATTGCATACTAATGAGGTGGATGTGCCTGTTCATTTTTACATAAAGAATTAAATCTTGAGGAATGTTCAATGCTGCAGGATGTAGGGCATCTTCAACCTTTTTTAGAGTTGACTGGTAGTTTGATTTTATACTTATCAGTGGTAAGCATGCTACTTTGCATTAAATACATAGTGCAAAATGGTAGATGCATATGTAGAGGCCGTTTTAGAAATTGCTGGACAATGTTTCCTAATCTCCAATCAAACTTCACTTAATTCTTTTTCATATGAAATTCAAGTCTGCAACTGAAACAGTCATTTTTAAAACAAAACATTTTACACAAGACTTTCCAAGTATATGCTAATCTGATACTTCTATGCTGAGGAATGACAATGGGAAATTACTGAGAGTCTTCATTTTCCATAATTAAATCAGTTTGTTTCTTTTCTTTTTTGTTAAAAGGATAAATGATGTAATTTATTTTTAATATATATTTAATTAAAATATAATTACATTATTTCCTCCTTCCCTTTTCTCCCTCCTGCCCCTTCCATGTCTCTGTCCTCCATCTGTGCCCATGTTTTCCTACTCTCAATTTGATAGTCTCTTTTCCTTTGATTATTATATATATACTATATTATATTATATTATATTATATATAATAATAATAATATATATATAATACACACACACAAATATATATAAATACAACCAGCAGAGTCCATTCCTACAGTTTGTGTGTATATGGTTTCAGGGCTGACCGTTTTGTATTGGATAGCCAATCGGGGCGCTCACGCCTGGGAGGGGCTGATTCTCCCTCTCAGCAGTCATTAGTTGACTGTAGTTCTTTGTCTGTGGGTGGAACCCCAGGAGATCCCCCCCTTCTATGTAAGCATGTCTATCGATAGTGCCATTGTTCAGGCCTTGTTTTTGTAGCCAATTCTAGGATAAAAATCACAGTGTCAGCAATCTTTATTAATTTATCTTTATTCAATAAGTAATCTATCAATGCATTATTGCATCACACTACAGTGTTGTGAATGGTGGTTATAACTGGGGAAGTTTTAAAAAGTTTCCTCCAAAGGGGTGGCCTCCCCACCGCAGTACTGGTCTTTATGGAAATGCCACACCCCCCATTTTCATCCCTGACAGCTGCACTGATTCTATACCCTGCTGCTCTCACATAGGCCTCCTAGAATAGCTCAAACTCAAGCATCAGGACCATTAATCCCCGGCCATGCTTTAGGAGGATCATTGGAGCAAAGTTTGGAGTTTCGACAAAATAGTATCATGAAAAGAAATGCTTAAAGAGATTATTTTAGTTTCAAACTGATTCTATAAGAAAGTGGTGGCTGATAACAGAGGTGCTGGGCACCCCATTCCTCTAGAGGGCAAGGGTTTGAACTGTAACATGAATAGTATGCTAACTGCTTCCTCACAGCATTTACTTAGATCATGCTTTGGGGTGGAGGTTATGGCTTGTTGGCAGGGCGTGTGTTTGTCACTTTTTGTCCCTGTAACAAATATCCTAGAAAAACAAAGAAGGAGAGATTTTTGGATCACAGAGAGATTTCAGTACGTGCTTGGCTGGCTCACCGCTTCTAGCCCTGTGGCTTGGATGAGGATTTTTAAAGGGCTGTAAACATAAGCATAAGCAAGTACTTTCCTTCCCTGTTGTGAATCATTTCTGCCCACCCATAGGGTCCTGCAAGCGGTCTTAGCATGTGTGTGTGTGTGTGATTTTAATTGAATATATAAAACCTAAAAGCCCAAGCCTTTGTAGATGACTTCTTTTTTTCCCATGCATACACGCACTGGGAAGCCCCACGCTGTTGGTGATGGGAGTTGGCTGCACTCCTACTGAGCCCGAGTGTGGCACCATTGCTTGCGGCTTCAAAAGCCGACTTTCTTTCTTTTTTTTTTTTTTTTTTTTTTTTTTTGGTTTTTCGAGACAGGGTTTCTCTGTGTAGCTTTGCGCCTTTCCTGGAGCTCACTTGGTAGCCCAGGCTGGCCTCGAACTCACAGAGATCCGCCTGGCTCTGCCTCCCGAGTGCTGGGATTAAAGGCGTGCGCCACCACCGCCCGGCCAAAGCCGACTTTCTTAATACATACACACACACACACACACACACACACACACACACACACACACACACGAGGCCAGAAGTCAATGTTGAGCATCATTCTTTATTTTTATTTTTTCTTTAAGGTCCTCCACCTCAATTTTTGAGACAGGGTCCGTCACTGAACCTGGAGCCTATCATTTCTGCTAGGCTGGCTGGCCAGCGAGCTCTCAGGAATTGCCCGTGGCAATCACCTGGTACTGGAGTTCCAGGCGTGTGTCATCAGGCCCAGCTTTTTATGTGGATTCAAGGGATCCAAACACAGGCCTTCATGGTTGTTTAGCAAGCATCTTACTCACTGAGCTATCTCCTCAGCCTCCAAAGCCAGTGTAGTCATGTATCGACCACTTCTACAAGTCCGGTGACACTGGATGCGAATATGGGGCAGGGCATGGTAGAAGTACATCTGTTGTGCTTAATACCTAGACAGGCAGTCACACACAGTAGCTGGATAACTAAGCCTACACTTGAGGTCCTGCCTCGAGTTCCATGCTGGGCATCTGGGGTGATCTGGATTTGGTTAGGAAAATGCAACCTTCTGGGAACAAGACCGTGCATCTAGGATAGGGGCTTCTATGAGAGTTGCAAGAGCTAAAGTTGCAGAGGTCAGGGTGTTGCTGCAGTCAGCATGGGAGGCTGCAGCCTCCAGAATGGGGAGGTAGATACAGAACTCATGTTCTCAAGAGCTGCCAAGGGAACTGCTGTAGTACTCAGACATCTCCAAGACAACTCCCTCCAGTTGAATTGGTCTCCAGCGGCAAAGTGGGTGATTCATAGGCTCTGGTTAAGAAGCCACTGTGTGTCTCTCATGTGCTCACAGAGGACAGCCTCTGTTCCTGGCCCACCCTGAAGTTTGCACTGGAAAACTGACATGAAATGGCACAGAGCAATGGATTATGGGAACTGTAGTTTCCCAACCCCAGAAGGTGCAGAGGTTGATACAATGTTTTTTTTTTAAAAAAAAAAAGACTATTTAACTGTGGTTCCTAAAGTACTTCTAGGCAGTTTTCAAGTTGGCCTCTGATAGCATTCTTTTTTTGCTGTTATTGGAGAAATCTAGACACAGACACCATTTGGGGAGCAGCCCTTCTGCATCTTTCTTCTCTGCCTCCTGTGCTATGGCCTCTTCTGAGAACTTTTTTCTGCCTTCTCAGTCCGGCTACTAGCAGGTCCACATCTGTTTGTCCTGGTTTTTGCCTCTGCCTTTGGTATGAGCCGGTGGCGCTGGCGGCTGTCTATTGGGATGGAGCCTCGGGTGCTTTCTTTCCGGAGGTTGCCCACTGACTCTGGGGTCTCATCTAGTACCAGACACATAGAAGTCCTCTGTAAAAGTCCATTCCTTTCTTACTTAGGATGGAGGGGGTGCCTATTCATCGGCACTCACATTTCCCAGGTCAGAATGTCTCCATTCACCTTGGGGACCGTCCCTGTGGCAGTCTGTATCTGTCTGTTGTTCGGCTTGCATGGGCTGACTCTGCTTTCTCCTTTCCTACTCTTCCCTGAACCTGCTTCAGGGGTGGTCATATGACTTGGGACTTCCTCCCTTCCCTTTGCATATAATGATTGGCTGAGAGGTGAGCCCACGATTCATTAAAGACAAGGAGATTCATACCCAAAGTTGTGGGTGCTGGAAGTAAAAAGAGCTCACTTTTAGACAGAGTGACTGGAGTGGTAGAATCTAAGCCTAGAGATACTGGTGGCCTCTGCGTCTCTAGTAGTGAAGATCCCACCGAGGGAGCGAGCCTCCCACAGAGAACAGTCTGGCGCTAGAGACAGAGTGCGACTTCATGGGTCCCTCCATTTGATAGAATTTAAGGCCTCAGGACAGGAACACCCCACATAAAGCCTTCATTCCTGATCCTCTAACTGTGGAGACCCGGGAATCAAAGGCACTGGGTGTGCTCTAAGAAAGGCAAGGGCAGATTCAAACACAGGATAGGGCATCTGCTTCCCACACCAGGAGGGAAGAGGGCTGTGGGAAGTTGATCTAGACCCAAAGGGCCAGCACCAGGGCTAGCACCCTCTTGAATCTTTCCGGAATCTTCTCTGAGTCTGAACCTAAAATCTTTAACTACCTTTTTTATTCCTGCTTTAATAAAATTGTTTTACTTGAAACCTTGAAATTTAAAAATCAGTAAAACACTATGTTCAATACTTTTGTTCCTATAATTAATAGTGTAAGAACAGGCCAGGAAATGATTCCATATCCAGGAAGACAGAGTTGAGGATTCTCTGTGCTTAAATGGTTCTTATGTGCTTAAGAATATAACTGGGAAAAAAAAGAGATCTACTACTTCTTATTAACATTTTTTTATGATTCTAAGCAAAATATATACTTTAAAAATGTTTGAATTCCTCGTCACTATGTTTATATGATGCTGAGGACATCACAGTTCACACATATGCCATGGAGCATGTATGGAGGTCAAAGGGCAGCTTTATGGAGTCAGTTCTCTCCTTCTGCCTTTGAGTGGGTCCTTGGGATTGTACCTAGGTCATCAGGCTTGTGGGCAAAGCACTTTACCTGCTTGAGCCATCCTGCGGGCCTGCAAAATATCTTTCAGTGATGAGGACTGCAGTTGGTTTGGTAATTTGACCCATGATTATAATAATCATTTATTATTACATTTCTATTAAAATTTGTTTTCAAATACTGGCCTCCAAATAAATTTTTAGAGCCAGAATGACTTGCTTCTCTAGCTCATCATTTGTTATCACAAAGGACTCTCTTAATCTGAGTCCAAAAGAATTTAACTTCCGAAGCTAAAGGGTGGCTCAGTGGGCAAGAGCTCTTGCTGTGCAAGCATGAAGATCTAAGTTCAAATCCCCAGCACCTACAAAAACAATCCAGGCCTGGCTGCACATACCTGTCACCCAAGTACTGTTGGGAGGTGGTATCAGGGAGGTTGCTGGAGCTTGTTGGCTCCTGGCACAGCTCCAGATTCACTGAGAGATGTCTCAGAGCACTAAGGAGGAGATGATAGAGCAGGACACTTGTCTTCTTCTTCTAGTGTCCGCAAAGCACATGTTCCTGCACCCCTCCCCATGTGTGTGCCTCCCCCCCCCACACACACACAGAGGGGGCAAGAATTAGATTCCCCACCCCCTCCACATGTGTACCTCCCCCCACATGCACACATGGGGGCAAGAATTGACTCCAATGTTTAGAAAAGTGACTATAAGCCAGGCAGTGGTGGCACACGCCTTTAATCCCAGCACTCGGGAGGCAGAGGTAGTTGAATCTCTGTGAGTTCGAGGCCAGCCTGGTCTCCAAAGCGAGTTCCAGGAAAGGTGCAAAGCTACACAGAGAAACCCTGTCTTGAAAAGCCAAAAAAAAAGAAAAAAAGAAAAAAGAAAAGTGACTATATAAACCCAGGGTGAGCATGCGTGTGGCATATTGTAATGGAACTGCAGGGTTGGGCTCGGGATGAGTGACCTGTCCATGCTGGCCGGGCCACACAGAGTCCCCAGGGCACAGTCAGCTAACTAACCCATCCAATCAGAAGTTCGGGTTCTGCTATGGAGCCAAATCTAAGGACATTGATCAGCTAGAGAAGTCTGGTAGGATATTGGACCATAGAGAGCCCCACAGAACAGTGCAGGACCCATGAGTGTTTAGTCTGGAGTGTGGAGAACATGATCACCCAGAGAGTGATGAATCATCTTATTCTGTTACTGAGAACAAAGCCTGTGAGTGGAAGGAGAGAGGAGACAGGTCCCGCCTCACCTGCTCCTGGAGGCTGAGTGGAATAGGTGGTGTCTGACCCTGTGATGGGCCATCGGCCATCCTTCTTGAAAAGGGACAGTAGAGCTCCTCTCCATGGAGGAGAATGGACGGTTCTCAAGGGCAGGTCACACAGTGGGTGTGGAGCTGACCCTTCAGCAGCAGGGACTGTAGGTGAGACGCTCGGTTGTTGTTTGCTGATAACTGAATGAAAGCAGTAAACGCAACGCCCTAAGAACGCAGCCAGGCTAGTGTCCTGTTTCAAAGAGCAGCATTTGGGCTAGCAACACGGCTCAGCAGGTGACGTTGCCTGCCGCCAAACCTGATGACCCGAGTTTGATCCCGGGGACCCACATGGTGAAAGTAGAGAACCAAGCCTCACAAGTTGTCCCCTGCCCTCCATACACGTGCATGCACACGCCTGTGAACACAATTGCAATAAATGAATAAATCTAATAATAAAAAAGAGCCACATTTGCTTATTTGCCATGCATTTATTCTATTTTATGACTTTTATGATTAAGATACACATTTATATATCATATACATCTCTATATTTGTCTATATATCATCTATCACTGTATCTTAAGAAGTGAGAAAATTTAAAAATTAAAAAGAGCAATTACAAGGTGTACCATGAATTCACTCACCAGAGGAGGACCACTAAGCACATTCCCTTTGGATACTTTGTCCATGTATTTGTTAACTGGTTGGATCCCACTAGACTTAGGGTTAGCTCTGTGTTAGTGTCTGGGTTCTGGCTCAACGTTGTATAATAATTGTGTTGCTTTCTGAAATACTTTGAAGGTTATTTACTCATGTACTACCTCAGTGCTGTGCACCCATTGGGTACCTGCCCCGTGTGAAGGTTCTTGACGGAGAGATGAATGGAAAGACCTTCTTCCCCCACCTGCCCACCCAGGTGGTAGACCTTGGGCTGGCAGCAGCCAACAGCTGGATGGGAGACAATTAAGAGGCCCCATTGTCAGCATCTTCCTGGAAACTCTCACTGCAAATGTGGGTAATCAATAGTTGCAAGGTCTTCTTTCACCCTTGGATGAGAAAATCTTTCCTAAATGACTATTTCTAACAATGCCTGTCTCCCCCCAACCCCCACCCAGATGGCCAGGAGCTGCCAAGACACACACTGAGCTACTAAACTTGCTCCCAGACGACGCTTAATTAAATCCTTTAATTATTAGCCACTCACTGCATTTCACATCATTCCCTAATGCTCAGAGCCAGGATCTCTTAGGGAGGAAGCCAGACGTCTATCTGCCCAAAGTGCTGCCCCGATTTTCTCAGACTCAGGCAAGTTGGAATTTTGAATCAACCAACCTTTCTCTGTCTGTTTCTGTCTCTCTGTCTCTGTCTGCCTCTCTCTCTCTTTCTCTATCCCTTTCTTCTTCTGTCTCCTAGCATTCAGCTGTGTGTTAGGCAAGTATTTAAGCCTTTAAAATAGCCTTTGTTCAATGTGACAAGTTAAGCCTAGATTTCAGCTCAAACTCAAATATTATATTCACTTACCCAAACTCACCAATGAGACTAGCCAGCAAAGGTAACCAGGAGGCAGAGTTTGTACATTTCTTTGCAGATCTGAGCTCTGGGCCCTGTGGATGGCCCCGTCTTTGTGTCTACATGGTACGGGGTTGATCCTTGTTGCAAAAGTAGTTATGGAGGGAAAGAAGGGTCAAAAAACATGGACCGCCGGGCATTGGTGGCGCACGCCTTTAATCCCAGCACTCGGGAGGCAGAGGCAGGCGGATCTCTGTGAGTTCGAGGCCAGCCTGGGCTACCAAGTGAGCTCCAGGAAAGGCGCAAAGCTACACAGAGAAACCCTGTCTCGAAAAAACCAAAAAAAAAAAAAAAAAAAAAAAAAACATGGACCTTAATTTTCACTTGACTGCCAAACTTTGCCATTCCCCTTGTCTGGGCCTAGGGCCTCACCTTTAAGACAGGCCCACCTCCCTTCTGCGGTAAGTGGACTAAATCGGGCAGTAGAAGAGAAGGTGACATTTAACGTGGGGGACAAATCAATGGAAGTATAAAGGGCTCTTTGCAAGTATGACAGCCAGGAAGAAACAACACCCCACCCCACCTCTCATGAGGCGAGGGACTGATGCCATGCGCCTTGCTCTTGAATGCAGGTTGAACCACGTTTCGTACTTGGCAGGCATGCTCAGGATGGGAGGAGAGCCAGCGGTAAAGATACCCGTTGCATAAGTAAGGAGACACCCAGATGCATGCAAAGAACTGTGGGCATTTGCCACTTCTCATTGCATCACATCTGTTCCCTTCCCCCAGTGAAATGCTCTAAAGCCCCCAATGAAGCCAGTTAGACCTAGTGTTCTGCCACTCTCCTTCCTTTGAGAAATCAGAGCTGGGCTACTTTAGGGCCCTCCCAGAAGTCCCCTCCTCTAAGGCTTCTGGGATCACAACAATGACTATCTGGGGAGAGGGGAAATGAAAGCTATTTCCCAGAAGCAGAGAAGATCTTTGGCAATGCCTAGCACAGATACGATGTTGAAGCTATTTCTTTCTCTCTCTTTTAATTTATTTACCTTTATTTTATGTGCATTGGTGTTTTGCCTTCAGGCACATCTGTGTGAGAGTCAGATCTTGGAGTTTCAGACAGTTGTGAGCTGCCATATGGGTGATGGGATTTGAACCCGGGTCCTCTGGAAGAGCAGTCAGTGCCCTTAACTACTGAGCCATCTCTAGCCCTGAAGATATTTCTCAAATATTGAATTTCATCCTTTTTTGCTCCCATGGTGTTCTGGTCTCTGAAGACTCCCCTGACAGCCATATTGAAAATGGCAACCTGTTACCTGTACACATCTAGGTCCCTCCACCATGTATAAGGCTTTAGCTCACCACATGCCACCAATTCCATCAAGTGACGTTCGAGACCTTAGTCTACTTGTTTGTCATCACTTCTGCAGACCTTGAGCTCAGCGAAGTTTGGTCTCTCGATATTTTCTATTCTGTCCTCAGCCAAGCGCTGTGAGTAGAGCATGGGAGATGCTTATAATAACTCAATGGATGTGGCCAACTTCTAGAACCTTCCAAAAGGTTGTAGGTGACAGAGTTTGTCTTAAAGACCCTTTATTTCCACAGAACTGGAGGTGGTTATTCTCTGGTGGGTAAGATGACATGGGAATATCTGTACAAATGTGTTCTAAACTTAGAGAGTGGCTTGTTTATTCCAGAGATGTTTTATGAATGATGTTTCTATGTGCTGGGCACTGGGGTTTAAAACAGAAGTGAATAGCCCAGGTCTGTGCCCCCAGACTAGTGAGCAGAATGGACAGTAGGAGGATCATTAGTGTAGAACGGGGGCTGAAGAGATGGCGCAGTGGGTAAAGGTGCCTGCTGCTAAGCCTTACGGTCTGAGCTGCATTCTTGGGCCCCAAGTGGTGGAGGAAGATAACTGGCCTCTGTAAATTGTCCTCTGATCTCCACATGTGTGTACATTGCTCTTGCTGAGGACCCCAGTTCGGTTCCCAGCACCCATGTTGAGCTGCTCACAACTGATTGTAACTCTAGCTCCAGTGTATCCGATGCCTTCTTCTGGCCCCCATGGACACCTGCACTCACCTGCACATACCCACACATACACATGCATGTAATTCAAAACTTTTTAAAAGTGTAATTTTAAAATGAGCTATTTAGAGTAAGAGTGGGCAGTGGCGGCAGTTCAAAGCAGCTAAGGCTTGGGAAGAGAAGCTCATGACTTCCCTAGAGGGCCGAGAAAGGCTAAACCTGAAGCTATTCTAAACACAGGGAACGGTGTACAGCGGGGGAACTTGGCTGAAGAGCGGGGACTGCTGTGATGCTCCAGATGTGGAGGTGAGGAGGAAGCTTTCACAGCTGTCTATGTGCAGCACCGTGGCTCTGCCAGGGAGAAGCCAAGTCCAGAGAACCGAGAGAAATACACACGCGTGGGAGAACAGGGCTCCATTTCATGTTAGGGAACTGGTCCAAGCAGGTGTGATTTGAGGGGATGAGGTCAGAGGTGAGGAATCTTGTAAGTAGGCTTAGGAGGTGAAGTTCACTCTCTTGACCACTGAAAGTGCAGGGGGAAAAATGGAGATGGACAGACTCCCTTTAGGTGGTGCTGGGGTTGGGAGAGGCAGAGCCTTGGGTATTATCCCAAGGTGAGAAGCTCTGTAGAGAGGGATGGCAGTTTTAAGCACACAGGTGGGGCACCCATTGGGTAGGTGACAGCTGGGCATGGAGGTGAGGAGTCAAGATGCACAGTGGCAGGCAAGGGAGAGTTCCTAATTCCCGGGTTACTAGACTGGGAACTAGTGGCCAGGAGCAACGGCCAACTCTCATTAGACTGCTTCCTTGATTCTCCATCAAATGAGGAAAGCCTGTGCTTCTTATTCAACCTCCCCCCACCCCTGCACAGTGTGTGTGTGTGGGTGAGTGTGCACACCCTGGGGGAGGGGTGGTGATCCAGACCTCCAGCTGTCTTGTGGATACTCAGCATCATTGCCAGCTACAAAATCCCTGAGCAGGCAATAGTTACTTACAGACTCTGCAACATACCTGATGTATAACCTTCCACTGTCAACAATTGGGGCGGGGTAAATTTTAGGAAAGAGTGACCCTACTGTGCATGCTCCGTAGCCTCGTGGCATTAACACACAGTTGCCAAGGTGTGGTTATAGAGCTCAGTTAGAAAAGTGGAGTTAGTCAAAGGATCCAAATAGTCTTCACCAGACAACCCCCACAACCAGTAGCTCTGGACCCCTAAAACTGTAAGGCCTCCTCTACACTCAGCACAGTCTTTGCTTGGGAAGATTTCCCACGTTGCTTCCCAGTGTGCATGTTTTTCCTTTTGCAAATAATTCTCCTCCCAAATACACCTTCTGTTCAATGACCTTCTGTGGCCATCTACAAATTCTCTCATCAACCATAGCAAGAAGCTGGACCAAAGAGGTCTGGCCTCCCCGGTGGACTTCCTCTACAACAGCCATATGAGCATGAGGGAGGAGTAATGTCCCCAGGAAGGTTGAAGAAAGCTGCAAAAAGCTACTTAGTGGTTTCAGGTGTCATGGTGCAGGGAGATGGGCTGGAACCAAACCTGGGAATGCATCTGGGACTCCTCCTCTAGGTTACATGGGTCTGCGTCCTTGGGAGAAAAGGTGGGTAAGGATCAGACCAGAAAAGCTGAGCACTGTGCAAAGTTGACAAGATAGAAACAGAGCACTGAAAACTCAGACCTCCTGCCCGCCTAGAAGGTCACCTTCCTAGTTGGACTCAGAGACTCTCAAGCTTTCCTCCCACAAGGCCTCGAGTCTCAGTGTCACTGTGTGAGGACACAGGAGCCACTCTTCATGTCCCACACATCCACCCACTCCCAAGATCCACAGGCTACTTACTGGAGGACACCAGGGAACAGGAAGGTAGGCCACCCTGAGGTCACCTGTATGCCTTTATCCAGCCATCTTCCTTGTAGCTAGAGTTTTCCTGCCTTGCCCACAGTCAGGACAAATCTTTGTCACCTGCCAGTCCCATAGCTGCTCAGACCCAACCAAGTAAACACAGAGACTTATATTGCTTCAAACTGTATGGCCGTGGCAGGCTTCTTGCTAACTGTTCTTATAGCTTAAATTAATCCATTTCCATAAATCTATACCTTGCCATATGGCTCGTGGCTTACCGGCATCTTTACATGCTGCTTGTCAGGGTGGCGGCTGGCAGTGACCCCTTCTGCTTTCCTGTTCTTTCTTTTCTCCTCTCTGTTAGTCCTGCCTATACTTCCTGCCTAGCCACTGGCCAATCAGTATTTTAGTTATTGACCAATCAGAGCAATTTGACATACAGACCATTCCCCAGCACAGCCAAGTGCAGACCATCTCAGACACCTGCACTCAGGCCCGTGGTCCTAATCATCCTCTATGCGGACCTGCTGGGTAAAGCCACGAGGAACCCGAGAACGGGCTCCCACAGGACATACAGAATATCCCACAGCATTTCCTATTTGAAACACACTTTTGAAAATATCTTCCCAAGTGCCACCTCCCATATACAACACAGAATTACCCCTAAATACCCTGGAAAGTGAGTCCTTCACCCAAGTCTGGGGCCTTGTTCTACTGGAAGCTGCCAAATCATCAAAGAACATAGACTTGGCCTTGTTCTTTTCTGTAGGGCATATTTTTGGCAGTCCATTGGATAGACACGTCACTTTTGAAAGTCAAATCTGTAGACAAGCTCAGACAGATGATGCTCTGCTTCTGAGCATCGTGGTCCTTATGGAAATTGTTCGAAGTCAGTCAGCTCTCTCTTCCCTGCCAGCACTGACTGCATGGGAACGGATTTGATAGGCTTGTGTATCCAAGATAAAATATATTTGCTGGCATGCTTTGTTTCTTTTAAAGGTTTATATCTATAGTTTGAGCTCACATTGTATGTGCTTAGGACAAACAGCATTGCCACAGGTGGAAGAGGAAAAGCCTTGTCAAGGTGATGACTTGTAGTTAGAACGTGTCACATGACTCCATCCTTTCTAGTGTCTGTGTGTGCGTGTCTGTGTGAGGAAGTGTGTGTGTATCTGTGAGTGTGTGTGCATGTGTGTGTCTGTGTCCATGTGTGAGGGAGTTTGTGTGTGGTGTGTGCAGGTGTAGGTGTGCGCCTATGTTTGTGGTAGCCACAGGTTGACACTAGTTGTCATCCTTAGTCTTTCTGTCTGCTCCCTCTGCCTCTCACTGAACCTGGAGCTCACTCATGCATCCAGGCCAGGCAGGCCATTGAGATCTAGGGATCCCGCTGTCTCTGCCTCTGATGTACTTAGAATCACAGGCACATGTTGCCATGTCCAAGTTTTCACTTGCCTGCTGGGGACTGGGACTCAGACCAGCAAGCTTGTGTGACAGACGTTTTACTGACTGAGCCATCATTTCAGCCCCACATCTCTTATTCTTATTACTTATTTTTAAGAGTTTTTAATCATGTCTCTGCTTGTCCACGTGTGGGTGTGTGCGTTTGAATGAGGGTGCCCACAGAGGCAGTAAGGGGGCGTCAGATCCCCTGCAGCTGAAGTTCCAGGTGGGTTCTGAGTCATCTGACATGGGTGTAAGGAATTGAACTCGGGTCCTCTACAAGGGCAGTGCATGCTTTTAACCTCTGGTCTGTCTCCCCCAAGTCTTTTAAGTATTCATACGGGAGATTTGGAAAGTGAACATGCTTTTGAACTTGCAAGCAGAGGGCAGAGAGAAGGAGAAAGAGAAAACACAGGAGGCCTGCTCCAATTCAGTCGAATTGGGAGCTGCTTTGGGTTGCTCCTCCCCCACGTCCCGTACTGGGAGGCCTCACAGAAGCTAGGAGGTACAGTGTGCCAGCAGGGGCCTCCTGTGGCTGGTCACCTCTGTATCCTGGACGGGGACCAGCATCTAGAACTTCAGTCCCTGGCCTAGCATCAGCCCTCTTATTGTGCAGGTTAGGGAAGACGGATGGACAAGCTGAGTGCTCCTGACAATGGATGTGGGGGAGGGCAGGAGCAGCCGGCAGCCGTGCTGACGACACAGGGCTCCTCCGTCTAGACAATCAACTTGCAGTCCATCCAGTGACTGACTGGAGACATTACTGAACATGCTGGAAGGTTCCAGTGCTGAAAATGGCCCGTTCTATGCCCCCTTTCCTAGATAGACACCCTCATTCTGAGACCTCAGATAAGGTCTGGCCTCACTGTTCCTCGGTTTTGACTTCTCAGCGCACTGATATGTCACCACTTCTGGAGCCACTGGTACTGGTGTATTCAGTCGTCGTATGAGTCCTGAGGGTGGTACCTGGGCCCTAGTCACAGAGATAACTTATACTGGATGACACTCGTCAGAGGCAGACCCTAGCTCATGAGGTATTCGCTCCACAGACTCGGCTTTGACACTGTGGGCTTAATTCTCTTCCCAATGGAGTCATTTATTCCTACCAAACAAATTAATTTTTAAAAATAAACATTACTGTTACATAGTGAACAGTGTATTTTCGTTTGTTAATTTTATTTATTTATTCATTTGTTTATTTGCCTACTGGTTCTTTCGGGAGATAAATTTTCAAAGTTGATATCCACTTGTCAACAGGTCCCGAGTATTGATGTTACAAGCATTTGCTATCACACCAGGAGAGTGTTGGGATTTTATTATAAAATATTGTCAAAAGCAGTTTTTTGTTGACTCCTTACAAGGCAGAAACATTGGTTTCCTGATTGAATCCCACGGCACAGTAACAGCTGGAGTGGGGTTCCCATCTCCGGGTGTGCACCATGCCACAGGAAAGACAGTGTGCACAGATGTTCACATCTATAGACCCTTGGCTCAGGAAAGAGTGAAATCAGGACCAAAATGCTATTCAGACAAAGAAAGCGGCTTTATACTGGAGTAAGCAGAACATGGAATAGGGAATGATCTTAATTTCTTAGTCTGGACCAAGTATGTCTGTGGCCTACATTCTTTGGCTGGCAAGGCTGTCCGGTCACAATGCTTTCCCCTCTGTACCTGACTTTTATAGCATTAGATAACAAAGAGGGACCATGTGAGGCTGCCTCCTTTCCTCCTGGGATGTTCTTCATGCTTTCTATTTATAGCTCCTGCTTCCAGCTTGCTGAGAGTGCATCTGCCTTCAAGGTGATTTTCTTGTCTTCGATTGTTAAGGAGTCCTCCTCTGTGATTTCCTGAACTAGCAGGGAAGAGCCTGGCTTGGACCACAGCTATTGTGATTCAATAATATCGATGTCCTCGTGTATAAGCGATAACGCAGTGGGCATGGTGATTCACAGCTGAATTCCCGACTGTGAGGAGCTGAGAGCAGACTGTGATATGTGAGGCTCTCTCTCCAAAACTAAAGAAAAGGGGGGGGGAGGCAGGGAAGGGAAGAGCAGGGAAAGAGAGGGGAAGGGAGGAAAAGGGGAACATGACAGGCTGGTGACTTGCCTTTTATAATTTTACGCATAGTCTAATCTACCAGCTTTCATGATTCATAGTATGTTCTTATAACTGTGACTCACCCAAAAGCCCTGCCATAGAAACAACAAGACACATCCAGTATCTCCTCACTCTCTGGCCCGAAAAGAGTGTAAACATGGAGGAAGCCACCAAGGTCTGTGCAAGCGCAGACATTTGCACTCTGGATTTGGGATGACATCTGAATGTTTGTGCTCTGCCAGAGGCATCAGAGTCCTGTGACATTCTCCTTCACACTGGCCTTAGCATTTCTAACAAGGTCTGAGTTGGGTACATGGACAGGTAAATTCCAGAGCAAGTCACCCAAGGGCCTTTGCCCCATATCAATGCTGGGGTTGCGTTCAAAGCCGAGGTCCGAGAAGGAGACCGAATGGAGAAAGCTTAAGTGAGCCAAGAAAAGAGAACTGGGCTCAGGAGGCAGCAAGTGATGAGGCATTTAAAGTGTACGGAAGGTCCTGACATGTAGCCTGGATTTTGAACTTGGCATGTGTCACAGGAGAATCTCGGGAAATGGCTGGGATGCTTTGCCTTCTTCCCCAAGCAGGGCAAGAGTCGTTATCCCCAACCTTTATCTCCTGGAACACGGGCTGCACAAACTCTGAATGAAATGGAAAACAGTCTTTGCTCCCGCAGCAAGCAGCCTGCCAGATAGGATTGTGATAAGGTGCCCGGCACCCTGTGCAGGAGTGCACACACAGCAAGTGGGTTCTGCAATAAAAACCTTCACTGGAGAAAGAAAAAAAAATGGCTTTTGAGTTGTTATTTCTCCCTGAGGTCTTAAAGGAAAGGAAGTTTACTTAAAGAAAAACACTTTTCCATAGACCCTGGTAGCTGCTAATTTGGGCCTGTAAAACTGTATTCCAATGACAACGTGCCCTAAATGTCTTGAAAATCACTTCTGACCTGGAAAACTGGCTCCAGGAAGCCACTGTTGTTCTATTTAAATGAATCCAGCTGGGTCACAAGGATGTATTGATCCAGGAGATGTGAGGAGCCTGGGGACGGCACTGGAGGTTGATCCATTGCCTTTTGGATGTAAGTTTATTTGATTGCCTCTTCTGTGGAAAGCTCCAACCTGGAGCTGCCTGGAGCTGCCTGGAGCTGCCTGGAGCTGCCTGGAGCTAACAAACACATGGTAGCCTGGGCCATGGGCTTTGTCTATTCCAGACTTCCATCTGTGCTGTGAACACAAGCCTGTCCCCAGGTACCTGCTGCTCTGATGTTCTCCATTTCTATAGCATAGACCTGAGTGCAAGTTCTAATCATTTCCATGAAAAGCCCTTAAGTTTCTCAGTTCAGACATCTCAGCAAAAGCCCACAGTTGATCCTTTCTGTTTCTCCAAAGTCCAGACTGAAGACCCTGTTCCTGGCCTAGGCTAATGTCTACTGACAGTTTCTCTGGCATCCCTGGCTGCCTGGGCTACATGCCCTTGTATGCTCTGTGGTTGTCAGGTCTACAGGTGACTATTGGCTTTCTGGAGGAGGCTGAAGCTTGGGCTTTGGTCTGGCTACCATTCCTAGACCACTGTTGACCACTTAAGTGAGAACTGTAGCTAAGTCCAGTCCTGTCTGTGGGCTAGATGGAGCTCTCTAGAAGGCCAGGCTCTTCAATTCTATGGCATGACATCAGCAGCCTCCCTAGCCTGTGCTGTGGAAACACAAAGCCACACCTTGTTTTTCTTCATAGCCACTCTGAACAGACCACTGCAGAGAGATGACCACGAGGTTTGGCATTCATGAGCCAAGACCAAGTTGAGGAAAAACAGAGCCATGGGAGAGACAGGGACAAAAGAACCTGGTGTGCAGAAAACCAAGCTGGGAACTGGTCCCTGTGAGCTGCTCAGGCAGCAGCATTGCCCAGATTCACCTGTCTAAACCTTGCTTTCTAGATTAATCTTTACCAGAATGAACTCCAGTGCCTGGGAGTATCTTTCAGGCATTATCCTTCAGGGTTACAGAGATACTGATGTGTGTGTGTGTGTGTGTGTGTGTGTGTGTGTGTGTGTGTGTGTGTGTACGTACAGGTGTGTGTTGCACGTCGGGACTAGAGGTTAACCTTGGGGATAGTGAGCATCCCTGGTCTCTGTCTCATTCCTGACTTCTCTGGGACTTCTTCAAGCTTTTCTTCATTTAGGATGATGTTGGCTGTGAGTTTATCATACATAGCTTTTATTGTTGACTTCTTCTTGGTTTAATTATGGTGGTTTGGCTGAATCTACAAATTCATCCATTTCTTTTAGGCTTTCTACCTTAATGGAGTAGAAGAGTAGAGGTTTCTAAATGTTTTCTTAGAAGATTCTGAATGTCTTTGGCATTTGTTGTAATGTTTTTCTGTTCATTTCTGATTCTGTTAATTTTGATCATCTCTATTTCTTTTGGCTAGTTGGGCCAAATGCCTATTAACCTTGTTTATCTTCTAATAAAACAAAACAAAAACCCAGCTTTTTGTTTTGTTTTCTTTCTATTTCATAGATTTTTGTCTTGTTTTCATTTAATTGATTTTTATTATTTCTTGCTGCCAATTGGTTTGAATTTGGTTTGTCATTGTTTTTCCAATTTTTTTAGTTGCATTATTAAGTCATTTATTTGTGTTCTTTCTGATTTTTTTTGTGCTTGTTTGTTGGTTTTTTCAAGACAAGGTTTCTCTACGTAATCTTGGCTGCCTTGGAACTTGCTTTGTAGACCTGGCTGGCCTGGAACTCACAGAGATTCACCTGCCTCTGCCTCCCAAGTGCCAGGACTAAAGGCATGTGCCACTGTGCCCAGCCTTTCTGATTTTTTAAAATATAGGTGCTCAGAGCTGTACATTTCACTCACAGGACTGCTTTTCAATGTGTTCCAGTGGGTTTGTTGTGTTGGGTTTCATTTTCATTTAGTTCCAGGACATTTTTTAAAATTTCTTTCTTCGACTCTTCTTTGAACCACTTGTCATTCAGTAATGTGTTGTTTAATCTCCACACTTTTACATATTTACTAGACATTTGTTTGCTGTAAATTTTAGGTTTTATTGCACTGTGACCAGACAGGATATAAGAAGTGTTTTCAATCTTTTTGAATTTATAAAGATTTGTTTTGTGTCCCAGAATGTGATCTAATTTAGAAAAGCTTCTGTATGCTGCTTCTTTGAGTAGAATGTTTATTCTCTGGTTTTTGGGTGGAATATTCTCTTATATCTGTTAGGTCCATTTGATGTATGATGTCGGTTATTTCTGATATTTCTCTGTTTATTTTTTGTTCATATAGCCTTTCTAGTGTAGAAAGTGGAGTACTGAAATCACCTAAATTAATGGATGGATGGATGTTAATCTGTGTCTTTAAATCTAGCAGTACATTTTAAAAATGAAATTAGGTACCCCAGAGTTTGGTGTGTGTGTATGTGTGTGTATGTGTGTGTGTGTGTGTGTGTGTGTGTGTGTGTGTGTGTGTTGTCTTCCTTTGACTAGAATAAAGTCAAAGAAAATAGAAAAATTGACTAGCTATAATTTTGTCAGATTATAGGACAGTAATTACTGCTTGATTTCTGGTCCCCTGTATTGAAATACGTTTGTTCATCCTTTTACTCTGAGGTGGCACCTAACCTATCTTTAAAGCTAAAATATGTTTTTTTTTTTTGGTAGACAACAAATCGATAAAAATTGTTTCTTTATCTGTTCAGTCAGCCTATGCCTTTTCATTGGAGAATTGAAGCCATTGATATTTAAGGTTATTATTGATTATTGAGATGTGTATGTTAATTGCAGTTATTGTGCTGTTCGATTTTGGTGGTGGTGTTTGTGTTCTCAGTGGTACTTTGTGTTTTATAAGTGTGGTTTCATATTTCCTTCCACGGTCTCTTTGCTGTGCTTATTCCTGTATTCTCTTTAGTTTTGGATATAAATTGGTTGGATGTAAATTTTTAGGCTGTTTATGTCATGGAACATTTGTCTTTCCCCTTCAATTACGCTTCCTGTATTTCTTTAGGTTCGGTTCCTGTACTTTCTTTAGGTTTAGTTTGTTGGATATAAATTTTTACCCTGTTTATGTCATGGAACATTTGTCCTTCTCCTTCAGTTATGGTGGATAGTTTTGCTGGGTATGTTAGTCTAGGCTGGCCATCATAATCTCTTAGGATATAGAATGCATTGCTTCAGACTCTTCTGGCTTTCAAACTTTCCAATGAGAACTCATCTCTTCTTCTGATGGGTTTTCCTCTATATGTGTCTTGTGTTTACTTTTTTTTTTTCTCTTGAAGCTTTCAGGACACTGTCTTTGTTATGTATACGTAGTGTTTCAACTATTATATGCCATGGGGATTTATTTTATGGTCTTGTCTATTTGGTGTTCTTTGTGCTTTTTGTATCCATATGGGTGTGTCTTTACTTAGTTTGGGGGAGTTTTCTTCTATGATCTTGTTAAAGGTCTGGTCTATGCCATTGACTTGGAATTTTTCTCCCTTATCTATGTCTGCAATTGGAAGGGTTTTTTGTTTTTCTACGATGTCCCACATTTCCTGGATGTTTCTTTCTGGTGTTTTAAGAATTTTTCATAGTCCTTGCTTGTTTGACTCTTTACCTTTGAGTCCTGATATCCCAGGACTGCTTGACTCACTCTGCTTGCAAGGCTTCCCTTGGAGTTTTCTAGTCAAGTTATTGGATTTTTTTTCAATTCTATCTTCATCTCTGCTTGAGTCCATTTCTATATTTCTAACTTTTTTGAATTCAAGTCCTGGATTTCCTTTTTCATTCCATCAGCCTTTATGTCTGTATTTTCTTGGTATCACCCAGGCACTTATTCTTCTGAGATCTCTTCCTTATAACTCATTCAGCTTTTCCTCTGTGTCTTCTTTAAACCCCTTGAATCCTTTGATAGAGTTTAAGGTTTTTTGTTTTTTTAAATCCTATGTCCTGGGGTTCATCTAGGCCATTCTCACTGACAAACATTTCCACAGGACTAGCGGATTTAGAGAGAAGGTACTGGCTTGATTTTTCATATTGCTGGTATTTTTACAATGAGATCTGGGCACATGGGCTTCTTTTGTTAGCTCTAAGTCTGATATAGACAGAACAGGTTGGGGCAGAAGAGAAAATTTGTGGGTAGTTTGGAGGAGGTATGAGTCTGTGTAGCTGTGTGGAGAGGTTGGATGTGCTACAGAAGGGACCTGTGGGTGGTGGCAGGTATGTGGGTTATGGCTAGACCCTGGAGAAGTTGTTTAAGTTATTTATTTATTTATTTTGCAGATGCCTTCCTGTGTGTGTGTGAAGGGGTGTTTGTGTGTGTATGTGTGCATGTGTATATGTGTATATGTGTATGTGTGTGCATGTGCATGTGTGTGTTTGTGTGTATGTATATATATGTGTTTGTGTATATGTGTATGTGTGTGCATGTGCATGTGTGTGTGTGTAGACCAGTTGAGGCTGACATTAGGAGTCTTCATTGCTCTCATTATCATTCACTGAGGTGGGGCCTCTCAGCTGAACCTGCCCCGACAACTTGTCTAGCTAGCCATCTTGCTGCACAGCTTCCCTGTCTCTACCTTCCTGGGGGCTGGAATTATAGATGGATGGCTCTGCGCACCTTGGGTTTTTGTGGGTACTAGGAGTCCAAACTCTTATCCTTACACTCACAGAGCCAGTACTCATCTCTTGAGCCATCTCCCCAGCTCCTTGTTCAAGTTCTTCAGTCAGGAAGAGTGCTACTCCATCCCTTGGCACACAGTAGCTTTGTGGATGCTGAACTCACTCCTAAGTCCCTACCAATGGTTTGATGACTGGAAGCAGTGTCCTTGTGAGCCTGACACACAACAGCACTCTTCTTCCTGCTGTTGAGAATGCAGCCCAAATGCAACCCTGTTGAGAGGCCAGCCAACATCTGCATCCTCGGCTGTAGCAGGAAAGACTCTTTATCCAGATGTGGATCTTCTTAGGGCGGGTCTTAGGCCAAATCAGGCCCATGCTGCATGAATCACAACCCCCTTGCTCCTGGCTGCCGCTCTATGAGCATTTCTAGACATTTCCATGGTTGTGTCAGGGTGAACTAGAGCCGTTCTCCATTCTCCTTCCAACTTGCTGAAAGTGCTCATGATATTGCTGTATAAAGAGAAGAAAGGGGCTGGGCAGGGGCTCCACTGGAAAAGTGTTTGCCTCAAAGGATTAGGTTTAGAGCTTGATTCCCAGAACACACTTAAAAAATGCTGGGTATGGCGGTGATATTTGTAATGCCAATAGTGTGAGGCACAGGAAAGTACCTGGGGCTTCTTGCCCGGTCAGTCTAGTCTACCTGGCGAGTTCCAGGCCAATGAGAGACCCAGCCTCAGAAAAACAAACCAATGGGGTGATGGTGTCTCAGGGAACAACACCAGAGATAGTTGCCTGGTCTCCACATTCATGCACATGTATGTGTGTGCACACATGTGCACACACACAGAGGAATCACATCTAACATTACATAGAAGGTTTTCTAGAAACAAAGCCCCTGGTTCCTTCTATGAGCTCCTGCAGGCCTGTATAGCCATTTAGTTAACCATGGGGAGTCTGACCACTGGGGTGCCTGGCAGGGTATTCAGGTCCACGATGTCCAGTCATACTTCTTGATGGAGACTGCCTCTTGACCGTGACAGGAATAGTTCTCCCCAGAAGCTGACTGCTCAGGGCTTCCTTTGGTTGTTTCAGCAGCAAAAATCCTGCCTGCAAATTCTGAAGAGAATAATCATTATAGTTTCCCTGTAGAAACATGAGACACTTGAGTTAATTGTCACCAGAGAAATGCTTAGCACCAGAGATTTGTTGATTCAGCAAATGAGAAACTTGTGTCTGCTATACCGTTTTCATTTTTGGTGAATGGCCCAATTCATATGCAGAGTCTGAAATCAGAATTCCAGTGTGATGATGAGATGGTTCTATCTGGGGTACTAATTGATTTCTCTCTCTTCCTCTTTCTTTCTCTCTCCTTCTATTTTTTCCCTTTCTTCTCCATTTAACCCTTCCTAGAGTTGGTTGAATGTAAACTATTTTTATGTATATGAAATAGCATATGATGGCACATGAACTTGCTAATGCCACTTAGTACCAGGGGATTTAAGTGCTGTGTAAGCATTTAGATACTATACCACTCTATAAGCTAGGAGATTTTGGAACAGCAATTATTAACAAGATTGGTTAGATATCATTTGGTTGGCCTTAAAGCAAGGTCAGAGGTCATTTACCAAGGAAACACATCTTTGGCAAAATAAAGTGGCTTGAGACAATGATTTGAAGGATATGGCATGCCATCTCTCTCTGGGGTTCACTACAGTAGTTCCACTTCTGAGAATCTTACACACCAAGCTCCATAGAAGACTTAACATGTAGGAAGGGATTCTGTTTAAGAAGGGTAAGTAACCACGATGGTAATGGACTAAAATCTCTGGAACTATAAGCAAGCCCTCCATTAAATGCTTCTTTTATAAGAGTTGTCTCGATCATGATCTCCACAGCAACAGAAGAGTAGCTACAATACAACCTGTTCTTCCTCTTCACCTGTACCATGCTGTTGTTTTGGAGCAGTGGTTCTCAACCTATGGGTCGTGACCCCTGGGGGGGTCAGATGACCCCTTCACAGGGTTGCCTAAGACCATTGGAAAATACAGATGCTCACATTACAATTCATGACAGGAGCAAAATTATAGTTATGAAATAGCAACAAAAATAATTTTATGATTGGGGGGTCACTACAAACTGAGGGTCACAGCATTAGGAAGGTTGAGACCCACTGCCACTGTTTCAAGCCACTCACTCTCATGAAGATCCAACCCCTGTTTGAAGGGTTTGAAGGGACGCTTCTTTAAGCTGCCATCATTAAATCCAGCCTCCAGAACCCATGCTTGCATTCCATAGTGTTTGGGTGGTTGACCACAGCCTGCAGGTTTTCGGGGCTATTTTTAGAGTGTGAGTTATGCAGCGTACTGTTTACATTGGTCAAATTAGCTGAATCCTTGGCACTAGGCCCTTTCCCTTCCAATAGATGGACACCACCTTCATCTGGTCACTTCTAAAGCGGCCCAGCCTTCTTGGGGGTGGGGGCAGGAGCATTGCAATTGAACAATAGCTGTTACAAACATCTGCTTATGGAGAAGGGCAGTGCACACCAGCAGAATTTATTTTTTATTTGTTTGCTTTTGGGTAGTAAGCATGCTGCTGGACTTCAGTGGTGCCAAGTAGATTTAGCTAACCCAAACACAGAGCCAGTTCTAGGAGACCGGGAGGACCGGGAAGCAACGGCGCTCTTTGTTTCTGACAGCTGCATTTTCAGAGATAGTTCGCTTTTATTCTCTTGTTTGTAAAATGTGCTGGCAAGATGAGTGCTCATTTAAAACCTCTGGAGAGGGACACAGTTTCCCAGTGCATGGAATGAGTTGAGTGAGGGGTGTGGTGTGGTGGGGAGGGGAGATGGACAGACTGTAAGCACAAAATGCACAGGGCTGTGAAATGGTCCCGTCGTGTGCTCTAGCTAACCAAATATTTGAAAGTTCAAACCTGGAATGTTACCTGGTGTTTCAACACATTTCAGTGTGCTCTGTACTGTGTGCCACGACTTGTCATTTCAGAACAGCTTGAAACCTTGCTCAAAGTTCAGCGTATGGCCCCGTCATTTTAGGGTAATCATATGGCTTTAAAAGTTCCTCCACAGCCTCCCCTTCACGGGAGAAACTCATTGCACATTATAAATTCTCCTTTGCTAATCCGCACCGATTCCTTGCCTGGCTGGCAAGTTCTCCAGTGTGTCAGATCTCTCTCTCCTCTCAAGTCAGGTGAGTGTGCACTATTAAAGACCACATTTCAGAAAACGTGCAGCCCTTGACTTATATCCATCCTAATAATGATTATTAAGTAACCCTGGAGGAAAATGGAACACTATGAGCAAGTGACATGAAGCAAATGTGGCCTCAGAAGTAACCTCTCAAAACAATCCATTGGATATGACATCCTTTCAAGTTGTAGATTCGCCATCATTATGGGTTGTCTAAATATATGAAGTGAGACTTAGCAGCTGGGGAACACTTGGTTATCTGTTTCACAGTGCTAAACCCCAATAAATGTTTTGAACCACGAGCTGGTATGTAACATTACCAAATTGTTCTTTCTATTAAAGGAAACTCCTTGGATCTCATGGCACAGCTGAGCTTTGTAATAGCAAAGGATTATGGGCCACATGCTACTCCAGTATAACATATGCTCACATAATTATTATAGCTATGTTTCAGAAGTTGTTAATTTTAGCATGTAACTATTTTAAGCATTATAGTGAGAGGTGTCTTGGAGCCAGAAGCAGGGCCAAGTGGAGAGCCCCCAGGCTAGGGTTCAGAGCTGTTTGGCTTGGTTAACCATTAGTTGAGGTGAAAGCAATCGAAAGCTTGCTTGGTATTTTGTAATTAGAGCAACCTGTTTGGTTAACTAGACATCCTGCTGGGTCAGCTGGGCAGGAGTCATGCTCAGAGCTTTGGTTTAGCTCTGTTCCAGCAGACTGAAAAAGGCCCAGATACTGCTAACCTACCTCTTGTCACTTCTCATGAGCCTTCCTGCACTCATAACAATGAATCCTGGCCATTGTAGTTTTCTTGGCTCTCACACAAGGATTGCAGAAGTCTCCTTCCTGGGACATATTATACAGTGTGGATACCTGATACCTCAAAAACGGGTTAAGAGACCAAGAAGTAAACAGGTAGTGACAACATGGTGCTCAGATCTCAGATCACAAGCCAGTGGCTACTGGGCTTCTTTATTTTCTCAGTTGGATTTGTCCCCTAAGTCCTGGGTTTTGTTGAAGGAGGTGAGAGGGAGCTGATGAAGCATCGTGCAGGTGGGTGAGTGTACCCAGTTCTGACACTTCCTGATTGCTTCTTGCTGAGGCTGTCCTGGCTCCTTTTCCTATGTCCCCATCTACAAGATAACAGCTCCCCTGGCTCTCTTTATTGCTTCTTACTGCCTGGCAATTGTTTTGTGACTCCAACAGCATTTGAGCAAGAGAGCTTTCCTGGGGCAAAATCCCAACCTATCTAGGAATCCCCTGATGCCATTTTCTTTGGAGGCCATTTCCAGGACATAAGTCACAGTGGTCCCTCACTCTTGAACCTTACAAATGGGGGTTGACTCCTTCTTATGACTTAATTGGATTCCTGGGGTCAGACAGTCAGGGTCTTTAGCCTGTCAGTTCTGCTAATGTCTGCCCTTTCACCTGACTCTACTGGCCTTCTGGAAATCCATTTCTAATTCTGAGAGAATAGCATTCATCCTGAAGTATCTATGGGGTTAGTTTTTGGCTCCCCAGTGGTCACCCTGACTTGGGGGTGTTCAAGTCCCTATATACTGCTTGCATTTAGCTGGCTCATGATTGCAGGAGTGTCCAACTTGTTGCCCTCCAGTTTCAAGAGCACACATGGGTTTATTCTGCATGACCCTGTAACACTGTTGTCACCTACAAAGTTCATGCTTGAGAACTGTGACTTTAAAAAAAAAATCATATACAAAAAAAGGCCAAAAAACCCAACCAAACAAAAACCTCTCAATGTTTTAAGCAAGCTTTTGATTTTATGTATTTCCCCCAAATATGTTGAGTGCATTGTTGGTTGCTTCCACCAAGTGTGGACATGAAGTCCTGGTGTGCTCTCACTTAGAAGAAGCCCTCCTCCATCTTTATGTATATTGCTAGTCCCTTTCCTTCCTCTGGCTATCCAAGCTTTGGAAGGTAAGACAGACATGAGAACAGGGGAAGGAAGGAAATTCTAGAAGAAGAAATCATTAACTGCTTCAAAATGTGAAGGCATCGATGTGTATGAACTGCTTACATGCTCTGCACTGTTTTCAACCACCACCGTAGGGCAGGTTCACCGCCTTCGAGGGGCAGCACCTTTCTGTATTTATTCTCAGCAAGAGGATGTTTAAGCTCAGAGAAGTCATGTGACTTGTCCCCAAACAGTAAGCAGAATGTGTGAGCTAGGAACCAGATGCTTGTGACCCCAGAGCCCAGAAGATGTTCCCTGTCACAGGAGGACAGGAGGGATCCCCCAGGAGCTGGACTGGGAGCTGCTTGGGAACTGGGATTGAGGGTCACCAGTCCCCCTGCTGTTCACCCTGGGATAGGAAGCAAGGCCCTATTCATGATGCCCAGAAATGAGCACTCACACCTTGCCTCCCCGGTGAGGATCTTCAGTGTCCACTCTCTCTCTTCTCATAAAGGGAGCGAGCTTCTGGGAAGACACTAAGTCTGGAGGATGTATATACACACCACTGGGATCTCTTCCTGCCCCTCCCTGCTCTGTGTTATGTATGGCAAGTGGGTGTGAATATGTATTGGTGAGGGCAGAGGCTGGAGGTCAACCTCACCTGTCATTCCTCAGGCTCAATACACCTTGGTTTTGGGGACAGTGTCTTTCTCTTGGACCTGGAGTTCCTTGATTGTCAGGTTGGCCTGCTTAACCTAGTCCCAGGGACTGATCAGCTTTGTTCCCCCAACTCCACCCCCAGGATTACTAGTGTTACCTTTTCATATGCATTCTGGGGACCAAACTCAAGTCCTTATGCGTGCACAGCAGGCCCTTGGCCTACTGAGCCATCCTCCAGCCAACACAGACCTATTATTTACTTTGTCCCTGCTTTTCATGATGTACAAATGGTCACAAGTCAAAAAGGACTTCTGGTCTCCCTATAACCACAAGAAACTCTTTAGGGAGCAAATGTTTTCCATTCTGATATAAGTCCCCAATTGGAGAAGGGTGCAGAGACAGAAGTCGGTGTTGTCACGTGCAAGACAAGCCTCCTTTGCCGTGTTCTTAGAGGGGTTGGGGAATGGAAGGGCTATGTTTTTGCCACATTCAATTAAACCTGTAAATGATCTTCTTCCAAAAGAACTAATTTCATAGCGGGGTAGAGAAGTCAGTAAAGCTTTAAAGAGGCTTGAACCCCCGCCCCTTTTGTTTCCACTGAAAGGCCACACTCAACTGTAGCCCTTGTTAAAAGTTAAACCAGGAGATGTCTCTGAGGGGAAATCCAAGCTTTCCTTCCAGCTTGGGCTGGTCATGAATGGTGATTATCTGACTGTAATTGGAATCAGATGTAGTGCCCTTGTGTTTCAGCCTACTGGAGATTATTTTTTTTCCCCTTATAAATTGAGCAAAATAGTCATTGGCTTAAAGATCGGCCTGTGCACAAAGAGGCACAGTGCTGGAGGTGCAGGGCTGCTCCAGGAGCGCAAGCTCAAAGCCAGTTTATAAATCTCTAGCTGGGACGAGGTTTGGAGGAGCATGCCATCCTTCCCTGAGCTGAGCAGTGTTCCTCCAGCCTTCTCCGGCAGCTCATGGGTCAATGGATAGATTTCAGAACACGGACTGGAACTGCTAAGGAGAGAAATAAAGAAATGTGGATAAAAAGAACCTCAAATGCTGGATTCTGGTGTCCAGGCCTCATGGTGCATAGATGGACTAGATGATGTGGTGTCCCCAAACTGCTGAGTGGAGACTACACAACCCTGGTGCTTTTAGAAATGCTTTCGACAGACGCAACACTAAAAGCCATCGGGATGGTGTGTGTAGATATCGGGTTTGATTCTTAGGAGACTTTTCCACAAAAGACATAAAGGCTGTTAGCACTGGAGACGGCGAGGATACTCAGTAGGTAAAGTGCTTGCTGGGTGAGCATGAGGACCTGAGTTTGAATCCCAGCACCCCTGTAACGTTGGGATTGGAGTGGATGTCTATAATCCCAGTGTTTCTATGGTGAGATGGGGGGTGGAGAAGAATTCTCAGGTGCACCTGTGTGGCAGTGAGCAACCAAAAGCCCCTGTCTCGACACAGAAGATGAAGACCATGGCTTGTATGTACCCACACTCACATGCTTGCACACACAGGTACACATGTACATTATGCATCACATATGCACAGCTTTAAAAATCACTGATATCTTTCCAGACTGGGTGTTAGGCCACTACAGCCGTATGGTTTGTTCCTCGGATTCCACTGTCACTTGGTAGAGGCAGTCTTAGGAATCTGCATGCCTGATGAGTCTCACTGTTCTCTGTAAAAGGGGAACAAGCATTCTTAGCTCATGGCATTGCAAGGTTCCAGGAAGGCTAGACAACACAGAAGCACTTCCTATTGCTATGATTTGATACTAATGGGAGGAAGCTGACAACTGCAGAGGAGACAGAGATGAGTCCGGTGAGCGCCGGCGCAGCTGGCAGACAGGGCCATCAGCTTTTCAGACCTTCCACACTTACAGTTTTATCAACCTTGGTGTTTCACTGTTGGCTTTTTTTTTTTTAATTATCTTCACTTATACACAGCAGATTTCTTTTGTTCCCCCTCCCATTTTTCAGAGTGGAATGTTGCATGCACTATAGTATGGATGTGGAGGTCAGAGGACTTACAGGAATTGGTTCTTTCTATCATGTGAGTCCCAGGCATGGAATTCAGGTCCTCAGCCTTGACATCAAGCACCCTTATCTACTGAGTCATCTCACTGGCCCCATCACATCAGATTTCTGTAGCACCCTCAATGTCCCAGCACCTTCAAGACCCCGTTCTGAAAACTGTTTTACATTTGCCTGTTTCCATAGGTGACTGTCTTCCTTGACCTACTCACAAAATATGGCTTCTAGACATACTTTGCCTTCTCCCGTTCCTACTGTGCTTGTTCCTGTGAGATGTGTTTATCTGGATGTGTGTTCTTGTTCTTCCTCGTGGGTGAATAACATCATAGCAGGTCTTTTGGACATCGTCCTGTGTGGATGCATTTTATGACAAAACATGGTCATTTCCAAGATCCCATCTTGCAGTCACTGACATGGCAGAACGACTTTCTGACCCTGCGGCACCTTTCACTGCAGTATGAGATCTCACCTGGGCATGCCTTTCACATCTTGGGACAAGTGCATGATCTCTGAGCTAAGGAGCCAGCAGAAGGAGCAGATTGAACGATGCGAGCACGTTCACACACATTTCAGCTGCTTGGTCTCCAACATCTTAAGTGTGTGGTTTAAAGATCGCAGCTAGCGAGGTTGTGGCTGTGGAAACAGGAAAAGCAAGATTGAGAGGCGGTGAGTGGAGGCAAATCCTGTCTTCTGTGTCTTAGAGTCTAAGAGGTTGTTCCCTCTGTCAGGAGGCTGTTAAGGGAACAGCCAGAAGTCCATTCAAGGGCAGGAGGGGGGCTTTTTGGCCCATATGCATTTGGCCTTTTGGTTTTCTCTGACCCAGACCAAGTCAGTGTGCTAGATCAGTTTGGTAAAACCAGGGCAGGCTCCACTCAACCAAGGTCGGTGTTCACATGGCTTCTCTAGCTGGACAGTAATCATCTGGGAAACCTCCTTGGCGCCAGGTTTCCTTTTGCCCATTTCTTGAAGCACGAATCTTAAAAGGTCTTATTAATAAAAACAAACCTGGAGCCAGGTATTGGGGTGAATGCTGGAAGATCAGAGAAGTAGAACAAGCCACAGCTAACCTCACCTCGCCAATTCCTCAGCCGATCCTGTTTCCTCAGACTGGAAGCCTCTGAGCTCTCATCCAAATGGATCTCAGCTGATATCCATTAACCAGCTCTAGTTCCTCGTCCTCACGCCTTAAATACCATTCTGCTTTCTGCCATCACTTCCTGGGATTAAAGGCTCTTGTTACCACGCCTGGCTATTTCCAGTGTGGCCTCGAACTCACAGAGATCCAGACGGATCTCTGCCTCTGGAATGCTAGGATTAAAGGCTTGTGTGCCACCATTTTCTGGCCTCTATATCTAGTGGCTGTTCTGTCCTCTGACCCCAGATAAGTTTATTAGGGTGCACAATATTTTGGGGAATACAATATCACCATATTTCTAACACTTGATTCATTTGTTAAACTTGTTTCTTCCCTTGCTTTCCTAGCACAGTCTGTTCTTTAAAAACAAAACAGGACAAGAGCCAGGATATGAAAGCCCAGTTCTCCTCACCCAGAAGCTGCTCAACTCAGAAGCCTAAGGCTCTCTTTTTCTCCATGAGCCGAATTGTTAATGATGACATGAGAAAGAAACCTCATGCTTGAATGGACTGAAATGCAGTAGCTTTGATTGACAAATAATAGAAAAGGTACACATGTGTGCAGTGCAAATTCAAAACCCTCCCAGGGCCCCAGGGAGATGATTCTCACACCATAATTTTTTTTTGTGAATACTATTAATGATAATAGTATTTCAGTTCCATTGAAACTTAGAGGATTAAAGTCTTGGTAGAGTCTCCCAACCAGCTTCCACTTCTGACGCTGACATGGGTGTTGAGACTGTATGATTGCCTCCAGGCAGAAGACTTCTATTTCAGTTAACACTTACTGAACTGTTCTGGGCCCTATGGCAGAGCAGCCAAGCCATGATTTCAATCAAGTCAAACAGCTGAGCTTGGAGGATATTGACCAATTTAAAAAAAAAAAAAAAAAGAAAGAAAGAAAGAATCCAGTGGAAACTCAAGTTCATCTGGAAGAAGAGATGGATAAGAAGCAAAGAAAATTCTGAACATGGGGGTCCATGAATGCAGCTCAGTGAGAGTGCCTGCCTGACATTGGCATGCAGTAACCCTGGGTATCATTTGTAGTACCAGGAAGAAAGAAGACGAAGCAAAAGAAAGCATTCTGCAGAAGAAGACAGCATGTCAGGGACATTCCAATCTGACCTAAAACACACACTAGAAACACCTGCTGTCCAAAGAAGCTGTGCTGCACAGATGGTGAGTAAGTGGGCTGATGGCCTGGGGTAGAGAAATCCACAAAGAGATCCACTTGCTTCTAGAAAGTTCATATGTGAGAGAGGAAGCATCTCCCACCGGCAGGAAAATGGACATCTCTACATGTAGCTCCTAAAAAAAATCAAACTTGGATCTTTTCCTCACTTCATACATTGGATTAAATTCCAAATAAACAAAGCATTTAAATGTAAAAACTGAAGCTATAAAAACATAAAAGAAAATATTGGCAAATTATTCCCCAATATATTAGGGAGTGAAATGTTCTGAACCGTGACTCAAATTGAGGCACAATAAAGGAGGAGACTGATGGGTGTGGCTGAATTGCAGCAGAAAGTATTCACCCAGACTTAAAAGATACTCAGAGGACAGAGACAAAGAACAATCACCATGAGTAAGAACTGGAGAAAGGCCACCAACCAGAAATAAGCATATTTTCAACTTTTAGCAGAGACAATGGGCTTTAGCCCTTTGTGCAAGGAAAAGCAAAAAAGCTTCGAAAGGTGAAGAATAAATGCCCCAATAATTCTGTAGAAAAATTAGTGAGAAATAAGCAGATAATTAACAGAAAATCCAAATCCCCTTTAAGAGCATGGAAAGATGCTGAACTTCATTCAGACGGTGATAAATGTGGGACAGAAAGCATCTACACCGACTGACAGACTGGTCCTCAAGTAGATGCTGGGGCACAAAAGGCTCCCAGCATGCTCTGCTGGCTAAGCTGTGGGCCGGTGAGATCCCTCATTCAGTGCCGGTAGGAATATGGCTTCACAAGCTCCCGTGGGAGAGACTTTGGCCCTATCTACAGAAATTACAAGAGTGCAATGTCCATGACCCGGCAATTACACCTCTAAGAACCTCGGCAAAAATATGAAATGACTGATACAGTGTTTATAAAAGCAAATCACTAGAAGCAGCCCATGTCTGTGACCAGAGAACTGGCTGGACAAACTGGGTGACATTCTCACAATGGAATACTATGCAGCTACAAAGGAAACAAAAGCCATTCTTCTGTTGAGCTGTGGAGTGACTTACAGACTGTGTTAAGTCAACGGAGAATAAGATGTCAGCTTGTCTGTGTTCAGAACACAAGGAAGACGTTGTGGGGAAGGGAAGAACCAGTGAGGCGGGGACAGAGATGAAAGGCAGCCTTGTTAATTGTGTGTTGGTTGGTAGATTTGACTTTGAAACAGTGCAAGTGGTTTGCATAATCAAAAATTAATAAAATTTAAAAAGGCAGTGTCTCAAAGTTGGAAACAAAATTAAATAAATACACCTAGCTGCGGATTCGGCTGTTGGCAGAGGCTACAAGAGAGGAACCTCCCACTCATCTTTGAACAACATCTTATGATGATGTGTCCCTGGAAGGTGGACACTTTCAGGACAAAAAGAATAGAGGAAAAAAAGCTTAAATTATTTCCCTCATAATGTTACAGGTGTTAATATTTGTGTTTTCTTTATTGTTTGCATGTTTGATATACCTGTGTATATGTTCTGAGTGAGTGTGTGTGTGTGTGTGTGTGTGTGTGCATGCACGCCTATACATGTGCCACGGCTCATGTGTGGAGGTCAGAGGACAGCTTACAGGACTCAGTTTTCTCCTTCCATCATGTGGGTTCAGGTGCCTGAACTCAGGTAGTCAGGCTTGGCAGCAAGCTCCTTTGCCCGCTGAGCCATTTTGCTGGCCCCCCATCTTATATTTTGAGACATGTTCTCTCACTGAATCTGGAATTCTGTGATTCAACCAGACCGGCAGCCAGTGAGCCCCAGGGATCTGCCTGTCTCTGCCTCCCCAGCCTGGATTAAAGGTACATGCTGTCATGCCTGGCTTTTATGTGGATGCTGAGGACTGAACTCAGGTGCCCAGGTTTGTGTAGCAGATGCTAAGCCAGCTGAGCCCTCCCCTTGTCTTTTGCTCATTTGAGAGTGTTATTAAGTGTGGTACAGGATAATTATACTGCAGCCATTGAGAAGTGTGGTTGTTATGAGAGCAAAGAACTAAATTGTTTTCAAAAAATCAAGTTAGCATACTAGGTAATGAGTTTCACTATGGAATTTTCACACATACGTCATTATATTTGATAGAATATTTTAAATTTGGAATATCACAATGAGATGGGTAGATCCTAGATAGGTAGGCAGGTAGATGATAGATTGATGTATAGATAGATGGATGATAGATAGGTAGATAATGATAGATAATAGGTAGGTAGGCAGATAGATAAGACAGACAGATGATAGCCAGTTAGATTATAGATACATAGATGATAGATGGATCGATGACAGAATTTCAAGCTGCCCACTCAAAACTCCGAGAACAAATGACCAACACAGCTTCCACCAATCTCCTTGGCAAGATGGCTGCCTCCATGTCTGGGAGTAGATAAACAAGGTTAGCCTGGGGCAGCTTGTCGTAACTTAAAGCCAGGAAGCTATCCAAGACAAGAAGGGACATGTCAGAAAAACTCAGGAGCCAACTGACAAAAGCTCCCGGAGGGTAACTATTTTAACAGCAATAAAGATAATAACTACAGTGAATGGAAGCGCATGAAATGCGTTTGAATCCATGAGTTCTACATGGTGCCAGAGAAATCCTGAGGCGGTTTTAAAGAATGCTAGAGAGGAGCTCAGCTCAGAAAATCAGTGAGTAAAAGGAAGATAAAGTCTTTTAGCCTGTGTTTTCTAGAGTGAATACTGCTTTGGGGACTAACAGAGTTGAAGAGAAGCCATTTTATTTTGCTGTCCCAAAGCACAGCAGAGGACTGTGAGGGATGAGGCTATCAAGGAGGGAGCCTCAGCTTCTGCCGTCCATACCTGGGGACCCAGCCAGGGAAAAGGGGCATTTTGCAACCCCACTGAATGAGATCTAGGCAGCGATAATCAACATCTGAGAATATCCCCCAAAGAGAGACAGCTCAATAAGTGGGACACCAAATGAAGGAAGACGGTCTTATAACACCAAATCAGACCTGGATCCAGTGGAGACTGTGGATGCAGTCCCCGCTAGGGGAAGCAGGGCCAGAGGACCAGGCTGACTCTATCGGAGAAGACACTCAGCAAAGTACGGAATGCCTCCAGGACCAAGGATACAGTTACTTCTTTAACAAAGGTTTCAAGGACATGAAAAAGAAATGAGGAGAAACAAGTAGATCCAAGGATGGACATTGGTGGCAGAGTGCTTGCCTAGCATGAGCATGGCTCTGAGTTCAATCCCCAGGACTGCAAAAGAATTTAAAAAGGGACAAAACCTTGGTCTGGCAAGATGGCTCAGTGGGGAAAACACCTGCCATGTAAGCCCAATACTTTGAGTTTAGGGACCAGAATCCACAGCATAAGGAGAGAACTGACTCCTGAAAGTCGTCCCCTCGTCTCCATGCTCATTGTGGCTCCCACAATTGCCAACAGTTACACACACACACACACACACACACACACACACACACACACACACGCAATTGTTAAAGAAAGATTTTATTTATTTTTATTTTTTTGGTTTTTCGAGACAGGATTTCTCTGTGTAGCTTTGCGCCTTTCCTGGAACTCACTCTGTAGACCAGGTGTAGACCAGGCTGGTCTCGAACTCACAGAGATCCGCCTGCCTCTGCCTCCCGAGTGCTGGGATTAAAGGTGTGTGCCACCACTGCCCGGCTATAAAGAAAGATTTTAAAAAAGACTTCTCAGGCTATCAGTCAACAGCATATGGACCTAATTTGAACCCTTCTTTGAACAGTTTGAAAATGTGTCAGACAATCAAGAAAACATGTACACTGGTATATTAACTAGATACTTGAGGCTACAAAGGCTGGCTTGTTAATTCTTTTTAGGTATGGCAATGTTTGAGTTGTTTTAAAGCATCCTTACTGTCCAGCCCTTTGAGAGAACTATCTATATTTCAAACCTTGTGAATCTAGCTACAAAAGCATGTATAAACTCTCATAATATTTTAAATAAGTTATGATTTTGTGTTGCATTCATAGCTGCCCTTGGCTGCATGTGACCTGTGGCATGTGAGTGAGACCTGCCTAGACAAATTGACATGTTTATAAATGAACTGATAAGATATATAAGATTTATCTAAAAATAAATTGGAGGGTGAGGAGAGGAGTGTGTGGGATTGGCTTTGGATAAAGTGGCCATTTGTATTTCTATGTGTGCTGGCACTGTGCATGTTTGTGTGTGTGTGAGTGTGGATGTACATGCATGTGTAGACCCCAGACTGTCATTGAATATCCTCCTCAATTACTCTCAACCTTGTATTTTGAGACAGGGCCTCTCACTGACCTAGATCTTATTGCTGACTAGACTGGCTGTCTAGCAAACCTCAGGAATTCACCCCTTTCCATTTCTCCCAGTAGCAGGCTTATCAACATGCTTTTATGTGTGTGGAGAATGTGAATTTGAGTCTTCATGCTTGTTCAGCATGCCCCCTACTGACTCAGCTAGCTCCCCAGCCCCTAAAGAGTTCGTTTTTGAAACTAGCAGCAGCAAATCCAGTTTCCTTAGGCTTCTCTCTCTCTCTCTCTCTCTCTCTCTCTCTCTCTCTCTCTCTCTTCCTTTTGTAGACACATTTCCATAATAAAAGATAGATTGTGATCCAGAGAGATGACTTAGTGGTTAAGAACATTTACTGTTCTTCCAGAGGACTGGAGTTCAGTTCCCAATACTCAAGTTGAGGTGTGACTCCGGCTCCAGAAGACTCCCACGCCCCCTTCTGGCATCCAGGAGTATCTACACTTATGTGCACATACACATAGGCAAACACACATATATACACATTAAAAAATTTTTAAAAATTGAAAATCTAAACAAAAAAGTAGAGGACAGGCTTTACCCAGATATAGTTCACAGTCCTCAAGTCCACAGGAAAAATACACATGGACTTTCAGTTTTTTCTTGGTTGGAATGCTTAACAGAACTTTGATGGATGTTTTGTTTTGCTCTTTTGGTGGTTCTGGAGGTGGAGTCCAAGGCCCTTCATGCCAAACAAGTTCTCTTCCACTGAACTACTCCCTCGGCTCCCAAGATGTGACTTAAAAAACAAAATCCACGTATCTTTTTGGTTCACTTAATTTATACTAACAATAAAAGCCACAATAGAAACCTAAATGGAATGTAATTCACCTCAGTTTGATTCTAAGAGGGTGGCTTTAGTGCAAGCACACAGTTTCCCTTTCATACACATGTAATTGGGAGGTAGCAAGACTAAGAGGAGGTCACTCACCAACTATGGAGTTATTAGAATCTCCCCTTCCTTCTTGCTTCCTCCCTCCATCCCTCCACATCCCCCCTCTTTTTTCTCTCTGTTTCTTTCTTTCTTTTTTCAAATTGTCATTGATAATAATTAGAACAGCTCAGAGGGAATGCTCAGAGTGACTACTGTGACTCTGGAATGGATATTGGGCTGAACTCATTAAAACTGGGGTTTCCATTTCTCTAGAGATGGATACACACCGTTTGAGGAGAATGGGCTAGAATTTCGACTTGTTGAAGCTGGCTGCAGCTACAACGTCTGACTAGTCAGTCCATGTCTGGTTCTGATCAGCACCTGCCTGTGGTGAGGAGGAGAGGCACCCAGGAAGCAGCAGAGGCTGCTCTGGACCTGCTGCAGCCCTGTCTCTGTTCTGATGCTATTTTCCATGGCTTGGGTTCCTAGATGCACTAGGCAACCCATCGGCTCTAGCAAGAAGAAGATAGGATGGAAGAGCAACAAGTGACCATGTGAGCGTCGTGTACCATAGAGCTGTGTGGTTAGTTTTCATCAGTGACTAGACCTGTCACACCCTATAACAACAATAGCTTCAGAAATGGTAGAAACCCTTGGGCCGATGCCAGGGACAGGGTTATTGGATGGCCAGTCCCTTTCCCCAGGCATTTGCATGCAGAGCCCCATAAGCAGGACCCTGAATTATGTGAGAAACACAAGAAAAAGTTTGGGACCCCGCATGACCTTATTTAGTGTGTGTGGGGGCGTTAAACAGGGTGGCACCTCTGCATTTCTACCATTAAGTGTGGTTCAGAGAGAGCGCCTGAGATGCTGGAGTTGGTTTTCCCAGTTTCTGACCTGGGTGGGGAACTGAATGGACCTTTGGGAGGGAAGGCTCTGTTTGAGATGGGCTTAGTAAGCTGGTGGGGGTGGAGTGTATGTCGGTGCATGTGAGCATTCACGGGTGCACACCCTCACGTACAGACGTGTGCTTACTCGACACAGCTGTCTGGGAGCGAGGGGGATGGGTCTGGGACCAGCTTTTCTGAGGAGACAAACAATGTCAACACAGGCCCGAAATGGAATCTGGGGCCATTGTCTGAAGGATGGGGGAAAAGTTTGTTTAGACCTGTCTGTGTCTATCCTTCGGGTGTTTGGGACATGGTCCTTGTCTATGAGACCCAACACATCTGTCCTTTGTTTTCCAGAGCTGGGACCTAGACCTGGCATATGCTGGCGGGCTCTCTCTGGAACTGCATCTGAAATCCGAAGTCCTGCAGTGGTTTTTGGTTTTGTTTTGTTTTTTAAAGAGCACACAGATTATTTCTATCATAATGGATAAGCTCTTTCCAAGTGGCCATGTTTCTTCCAGTTCTATAGTAATCATAAAACAATTAGATTGGAAATGATCAAGAAACGTAATTTGATTTTCTGAGCCTCTTGGTTTTTGGCTTCCTTGTAGTGGTGGTAGAATTTTTGTAAGAAATTTCATTGTTGAAGTTTAGAAAACAGATGAGTTTGTATTGAACTAATTTAATTACAAACTCTTTACTTACTTTCCATAAGAGATGCCTGAAAGGGATTCCTAAAAATAGCAAGTTTTCTCATTCTGTTTACAATATAGTTTCTTTGGCTCAGACCGGTTTATAAGAAGTTTTCAGTGTGACATAAGGCACACAGAGGCAGCGTGGAGATGAACAGTGCGCCTTTGTGTATGCTAGGTCACAGCTCATGCCTGTGTCTGTGGTCACCAAGTTTAGTGTTTAGGTCTGCATGCCATATTCTTGGGAAAGGAAATAGTAAGAACTGTGTCTGCATTTATTTTTATGAGAAAGAAATCAATCTTACTTTTTATTTATATTTATTTATTATGTTTGGTTTTTCAGGACAGGGTTTTTCTCTTTAATGGTTCCAGTTGTCCTGGAGCTCGATTTGTAGACCAGGCTGGCCTTGAACTCACAGAGATCTGCCTGTTTCTGTCTTTTGAGTGATGAGATTAAAGGCGTACACCACCATGCCTGGCTAGAAATTCATTTTATTGATATTTAGCATACGGTCTGGCCGTTGTATAAAATTCTAATGTAAATCCACACATATCAGGGTTGCATGCTCACAAACGTTGTTTTGGTTTGCTTGCACCTTGGATGGTCAGCTCCTGGGGGTCTGTGTCAGGAACATCCATGGGTTGTAGCTTTGTGTGTGTCCTAATGTGTGTATGTAGGTGTGTGCATAGGTGTATGCAGTTATATGTGGAAGCCAGAGGTCAACCTTGTATGTTGCTCCTTATGACTAATAGCTACTTTTTTTTCTTTAAACAGATTGTGCCATGAGACCTGAGGCTCACCAGTTTGGCTAGGCTGGCCAGCTAGTAATCCTCCGCCTCCTCAGTGCTGTGATTACAAGCAAGGCCACCACAGCTAGCTTTTTTACGTGGGTGCTAAGATCAAAAACTCAGGTCCTCCTTCTTGCATGCGTTTACTAACTACATTAGCTCCCGAGCCACATGATCTGCTTTTTAGATGAAGTCACAGGAACGCTGTTATAAGCAGGGAGTGATGTCATCAGAGGTACATTTTTAAAAGATCTAATGCTGCAGTGTACAATGTGGACTGGCTAGGACAGGGCCCCAGGGATCCAACAATGGTGACATAAAAGCTTCAGCCACTGAGTACTATCACTTTGAGATGCCAACGTGTAGTAGGTGCTTGACACTTTAAAATGTGCGCAAATCTGGACTTGCCCAGGAACAAACATTAATTATCCCTGCAGAAGCCTCCCTGCCTGGCATCTCCGCAGAGGTCTGGCTGGTTGGATGAGAGAGCTCAGCATCCATGCCCCAGGCCCTACAGCCTTGCAGAGCATTATATTTGTAAAACAGCTGTTACTTTTATAAATACGTTCTGTCTAGAGGGGAAAAAAGCTAAAGATGAAAAGAGAAGTTGGCGTGTAGGGTGCAAACGGCCACTTCCGGGCACAAGCAAGAGGCTGTGATGGAGATGGAGTGGGGAGGTCTGGAGGGGAGTGTTCATGAGCAAAGCCACTGAGCTGAGAACAGGCTGTGTGCTTCTCCACCATGAACCAAGCTGCTTTTCACGTCTAGATTTTAGGATCGAAGAACAAACATGTAGTCTATCCCACTCTAATAAAATGTTTCATTCATTTAGGGGGATGAAAGGCCATTAATGAAATGATAATAATGGCCAAGATGCATTGAGCTCTTACTATAACCTATGCAGTACGCATTAAAGAGACCCAGCCTATTGGAAGCACATAGCAGCCAACGTATAGCATGATAATCAGTTCCATTTTTAAGACAGCAAAAATAAGATTATTTGGAGAATTAATAATATGCTTATTTTCATATATGTCCTTAGTTGTATGCCTGGGGACTAAACCCCAGAGGGCTGGCTCTAAGCCCATCTAAAACTAGTTCATTCTATCTCCTCCTGAAATGCTACAGAACCTCTGCCTTCTTGTGGAAGCACTTCACTGCGGCACACTAAAACAACCTGCCCAACACAGTGATCTGGATCCTTGGGGCACTTGGGGCTTGACTAGATTGAGAGTCTTGAAGATAAGAGCTGAGGATTGACTCCCCTGTGATGGGTAATCCAATATCTACTCAGTGCTAACAGAACGGCCTCATCTCCCTTTTCCTCTGACCATCTAGGGTAGTAGCCAAGGGACTTGGACTTGCTTTTAACTTCCAGGGAATGTTCACACTCCCATGGGCATGGTAGCATGCCAGCACTGGCTTTGGATGCTGCTTCTAGATCTTGCTGTATCCTTGGGGGCATCATGCTGAATTTTACTGGGGAACATTTGCAGATAGACTTGCCAACAGGATACATTTCTATTATGTGGTTCAAAGCATGAAAGCCAAGACCCCACAAAGCAGCAGGGACTTAGCTTCCTAACAAGTAGGATGTCTTAGCTTCCCCTCTGTCACCGTCCCTTTCTGTCCTCTAACTTTGGGAATGGGGGTTAGTGGATGTGGTCCACGGGGGACTTCTCTGATTGATAGGCCCAGTGACACTGCCTTGGAGGAAGCAGATTTTCCCTTTTCCAGTGAGTACACAGTGTGATTAACTTCTTGGTTAGTGTGTCTTTATCGAACCCTCCTCTCAAGGCTCAGGGGTCCCTGCAGAAAAGGAGGCAGAAAGATTGTAAGAGCCAGAGATGGTGGATAACTCCAAAGAAGCAGTGTCTTCCAGACCAAACAGGACTGATGCACATATGAACGCACAGAGACTGTGACAACCTGCATGGGACCTACCCAGATTTAAAGCTGTCAGAATCCTAGCACCAGGGAGTGGCAGTGGACATAGAGTCCCACCCCTAGCCTAGAGGACTTATTTACCAGGGATTCCATAAATACTCATTGGCATAAAATGCTTCTTTGAGTCTTTAATTTCTTAACCCAGTCAACAGCTATTTTCACAAAGCTATTGGACAGGCTAAGAAATATATAAAGGAATTAATTGTGACATGGTCTCCTAGGCCTCGCTGCAGTGTGGTGTCAGTGTGATCCATGGGGATGTGACCTTTGAGATTTGCATGGGGCAGAGAGCATTGAGCAAGAGAGTTTCAGTTACAGGCTAGATATCTCAAGGGACAGACATCCTAACTTGATGACAAGGACTGATGAGCAGTTGGACCCAAGGCACAATTTGCATTGCATTATCAGGGGGAAAGGTTACATCCTGCTTTAAAAACAAATGAACTTTCTGGGAACTGCTAGACCAAATAATAGCAGAGAATTGTGATAGGAGCTACAGGGCTACCCTTGACCATGACCTGCATGCAGTGCCCTGCCCTGGTAGCACAGACACCTGTTGAGCATTGCATTAAGAATAGCCGTGGGCAGAGTACCTGCCCCTTCTGAGACTCATTTCATATATCTGAAAAAGAGTAAGCGTGGATTCTCTGATCTCCAAAGTCGGTTCCACTTCAGTGGTCTGTGGCTGTGGTTCTTGCTGTAGGAAGACACATGGGAGGGAGGGAGGGAGGGAGAGAGAGGGGGGAAGGGGGAGGGGGAGGGGAGAGAGAGAGAGAGAGAGAGAGAGAGAGAGAGAGAGAGAGAGAGAGAGAGAGAGAGAGAGAGAGAGAGATCTGATTAAACAGCCACCAATTGAATCAGCATGGCAGAGATAAGAGCCAACAGCTTGGTCACTATACATGTTTGGATTACAGGTACCTGAGGAGTCTCAGAAATGCCAGAATCAGCACACAGGGTTCAAGGGTCACTGGGATCAGAGGTCAGATTAATGAATTTGGTTCAGAGTTAGCAGCAGACATCTAGGGCAGGGATTGAGAGCATCAGTCTCTCTGCTGGAAACCTGATCTGGACACTGGATCCCATGTGCTTCTTAAGTCTTCTGAAGTCTCACGTCTTCTCTTAAGTCTCAGCTGAGGTGACTTGGTGATAGCAGCAGACTTTTCCTCGCGTCACTATTGGAAGGATTTCACGGAACAGTCTTTCAAGTGCTTGGCATAATGCCTAGCACCACAGAGACCAGGCACATGTTTGGGACAACAGATAAAGGCCATGTTCCCCGTGTACCCAAACTTGTTCTCCAGATTTAGCCAACAGTTTGACTGACATTGTTCTCTAGCTGTCCAAGAATGGGGAAGAAAGCTTTCAAATGTCTTCTGTGACAAACCTGCATTAAGGACACCTGGGTCCCTTTCTTGCTTCAGTACTCATCAAGGTAGAATTCTTTTTTTTTTTTTTTTGCTTCTTTCAGGGTGGGGATGCTACTGTGTAGTCATGCCCCCTGTGAGAGGAGTTGGTTTTCCTTTCAGATTCACACATTGGCATTCCGTTTGTTGTGTATTCAGCAAGAATTTGCTGCCCAGGCTTTGCCCAACTCTAGGAACTAACATGCATACTGAAACATAGTCCCAGAGATGCAAGGTGGGGACCAAAATGTGAACTGAGGTCCAAACTGTAGGGGGACATCCTGAAGGACACCAACTGCTGGGAGAGTCTGCTCACTCTGTCTTTTCTAAAGAACCTGCCCTTCCTAAAGTGAATGGGCCTATCTTGAGACCACTGGAGTTATAAGGAACTACATATACACAGTTCAGTTCAGGTCCGAGAATCACTGGCTTCTGAATCCAAATTCAGAACCTGACTTCAAACATGTGCAGAGAAAGAGACAGAAAACTGCCCTGATAATCCTCCTCCATTAGCTGGAGCTAAGCCATGATAATTGTGTTTTGCTATATTTATGTAATGAATACAAAATACATAAACTATTAACTAAGAATGCAGACAGGACTGGAAATTCCTTGCCAACAGTTTCAAAGCCCCTGCTTGAAGTCAGATCTCTTCCATTACTTACATTTAATCCTCACAAGCACCCTCTCGTGGGGATCACAGATGAAGAGATCTTTGGATTACAGAGAGGCTGGGGAGATGGCACAGTTGGTAACGTGCTTTCCACAGAAGCATGAGAACCTGATTTCCAATCCCCAGCTCCTGTGTTAATGTTGGACATGGCAGCGCACATATACAACCCCAGCACCACACTGGGTGCATTGGGGGAGGGCAGGAGGGTCCCTGGAGCTCACAGGCCAGTCAGTCTAGCAGAATCAGTGAGCTCTAGGTTCAGTGAGAAACTTTCTCAAAAATGAAGGTGAGAGCAACTGAAAAAGACACCCAACACCAACTTCTGGCCTCTGTATGCATGCACACACGCATGCATATACACCCAAACACATATGAACATACACAAACAGAGGAAAAAATAAATATAGATAAAATGAAGGATTGGAAGCCCAGCAAGGTTGGAACATGCTTGCACACTCATTTGGCCATCCAAGGACAGAGCTGAGGAAAGGATCTAGGTCCGAGCCATCTTTGTACTGCACTGTTGAGGGTTTGTGAATACCCGTATGAGGCATGCAAAGGTGTCAGAGGCAGAAATCCAATGAGCCTTGTGCTTTTGTCCAGGGAGTGAAGAGGGAGGGCTGCTGTTGAGCAGTCAGAAAGCAGCCCAAAGCATCCTATGATACATCCACAGACAGGGAAGCCCCACATCTAGAGACACACTAATGCTAACGTGATGCTGTGCTTTTAACCATTCTTCTTGCTCCACTCGATTCTTTGGGTGGGATTCATCCAGAAGGCCCTTAAATAAAGAAACCTAAATGCACGTGTGTACAGTGATTTGTACTCCTTCTGCAGGCTCGTGTAACACAGCACCAGTCATCACGTAGGCTCCTCTTATGTAACCTTTACAACCAGCAGGTGACAACCCTGTCCAACAAGTTTCTGAGTTCACCTAGGAGAACACAACAAGCATACTTCCTCTGATAGCATGGTTTCGTGTTTCCTAAAACCAATGCTGGGTTGTCATGGGGAACTGTCATGGATTTACAGAAAAAGAAATGCATAGCATCCCTCCCACCCCAAAACCCTGTCCTCAGGGAGGATGTGAGTAATATCTCTACTGGTACAGGTACACATCCCATGATTCATCTGGAGGAAAGCAGAGGCAGCTGTTCAACCTGGGGCTGTTGGCACCTCCGGTTTATTGTACCGATCCTACAGCGTGTGGGGATGGGATGGTGGGTGACAGGGAGGAGCCACATTACACAGACTAGAAAAAGAGTGATAAGGGACACAGGCCAGTGCTC
Organism: Peromyscus maniculatus bairdii; assembly: GCF_049852395.1. Classification (NCBI taxonomy): domain Eukaryota; kingdom Metazoa; phylum Chordata; class Mammalia; order Rodentia; family Cricetidae; genus Peromyscus; species Peromyscus maniculatus. The sequence continues at coordinate 140,308,214 of NC_134852.1, read as the reverse complement.
ACCTGCCACTCATATGGATTCTCCATATGAGCTGCAGAGGCAGCAAAGCATGCAGTTGCTGCTAAGAAAATGAGTCCCTCACATTCTAAGTGGATTCCTCAAATTCTTCTGGAGCTCTTCTGTGAGAAGAGGAAGAAGAGGAGAACGGGGGGGGGGGGGGGCAAGGAGTTAGAGCTAGAGACCATTAGTGAGTTCAATATTCCCAAAGTGCTACTGAGTAATGCCCTTGGAAGGGCTCTGAAGACCTAAGGGACAATTTAGTTTTCTTTTTCTCAGAAAGTTCCTAGAGTAACCCTCTTCTGCTCCCTCTGAGGCTGCCTTTGCATCTTTTCACCCTGATGTGTGCATTAATAGAAGTCATGTGTGGATTGCTACCAGGATCCCTAGATGTCCCTTGTCCTTCCTACTGGTTCAAATCATGACTGTACTCAGATGGCAGACAGACAGATTGTTGTGGAATGCATATTGAGATCTAAAGAGAAGATTCCTTACCCTATGGGTGCAGCATTGAACAACCATAATGATTGTGACTTTGTTATTGTTAATATTCTATCTACATTTGTGTTTGAACCAATCACTTCCAGCTAACCAATATATTATTTATTGAACACATATAACATGCAAAATTAAAATGATAGCAACAACAGCAATACCACTAATTTAATACTTTCCTGATCTTTAATGCTTTAAAATTTTTAAAATTTCAGGCAGATTAGTAAATTCTGGGTATGCATTATTTTATTTAGTCTCCATAGCTAAACTTAATCTGAATTCCACAGATGAGGAAAATGATAGCCAAGTACAATATTAGATGATGCCAGAGCTGCGTAAACTGGTTCACACTCAGAAGTTGCCCACAGGGAGGCGTCCTTCCATGAGTCTTTACTAGTCATTGTTTGGGGACAAGTGCTTACCCAGTCACTAGAGATGTGAGGATTCTGAAGTCCTGACTCAAGCAATTTTCCTTCTGAGGGACCATGACACCTGCAGAAGCAGCTCCCAGACAGCTCACTGTCTCATCACTCTTGGAGCAGCAGTGTCCTGGATTTTTGTTTGCTTGTTTTTATGTTGTTTCCCAACTGGACACAGGTAGAATTATCTGGGGACAGGAACATAAATTGAGAAAATGCCACCATCAGATTGGCCCATGGGCCTTTCCTTGATTGGTAATTGATGTCGGAGGGCTCCAGTCACTGTAGGTGGTACTACCCCTGGGTTAGTGGTCCTAGGTTGTATAGAAAAGCAGGCTGAGCAAACCAGGAGCAGCAAGACCATAAGCCACACTTCTTTGTGTTCCCTGCTTCAGTTCCTGTCCTGATTTCCTGCAATGATGGGCTGTAACCTTTGAGGTGAAATAAATCCTTTTGTCCTCAAGTTGCTTTGATTATGGTGTTTATCACAACAACAGACATTTAGCTAAGACAAGCACTTTGTGGAATGATCCCCCAGGGAGTCTGTACTGTAGAATTCCCTGGAGAACTTTATAAAAAAATTATATAAATGAGGGCCGGGGAGATGGTTCATGAGGTAAGGGGCTTGTCACAAAGACTGACAGCCTGGGTTTGATTCCCCACGATCCCACATGATGGAAAGAGAGAACTGACTCCAGCAAGTTGTCCTCTTACCTCCACCCTCACCATATCCCCACCACAATCAATCAATCAATCAATCAATCAATCAATCAATCAATCAATCAATGATTTTTAAAAATACAAAAATTAGTCCTGAGCAATTTGTACCAAGTCCTACAGAATCTCTGGAAGTGAACTGTCTGAGGAATCTGTGTCTCTATGAACCAAAAACTCCCCTAGATGGGTCTGGCAATTGGTCAGGTATGTGTGTATTCATTGCTATTGAGCATGAGATCACAGGCCAGGGCTATCTTCCTGTGGTGCTCTGAACACAGTATGTAAGTAGCTGGTGTTCTCATCTGCTTCCAGCTAAGACTTCCAAATGTTTGAAGCCTGGACTCATGTTCTGAGATACATATTATATGTATGGATACTGAGGTATATGGCTGTGTAAACTGGAACAAAATATGATAGTGCTGACTGTTATAGTAGATATGCACTCAGATATCCCCCGCCTTCCACTCCGTTCTGACGTTTTCAGTTCATGATAATGAACATTGGCCACACCTAATTTTTTCAAAACTAGGTGCTCAGCCACAGTTTGGGCCAACATTCTAGTGTCCTAGAATGCTACTTTCATGCAGTGATGTGCTCTCTGGGAGCTTGGTGTGGAGACCTCATTCCCTTTCTGTAAATAAGGTGATCTCCAACCTCTTGACTACTGCGCATGTGTTGACCAGCATGTGTCTCCCTAGCTGCTCTTCGGTATTATCAGTTTTCTTTCCCTAGATCAACATGCCATGCCCCCTCCCCCCAACATCTTTGGTTTAACTTGGACCAGCATCTCCATATATCCTCCATTCCTCTTTGGCCCGGGAGCCAGAACTGGTTCCAACAGACATACCCTGTATGGACTGAGATTCAATAAAATCAGACACCAGTTTCGCTTGTGGTTTGCTCTGTTTGAAGCATTACTAAGGAAAAGAAAGAAAAGAACCGCTTAGTGTATCCAAGCAATGTTCTCTTGAGCCAATCATCCGACACGTGCTGGCTGTACACGTAAGGACCTGCGAGGTAGGTGGAAGAGTCTTTTAAAATTCTTTGTTGTTGTTGCGTTTTCTTTGTAATTTTGATTTTCTTTGTGCACACACAGAGGTGGAGAAAGAAAGACAGGGCAGGCAGATGTCAGTACAGCGTGTCTAGGTGTGTCTTAAGCTTTCACCTTTGTGCTGACATGGAGTGTGGGGAAGAGACAAGACTGTCACTTCAATAGTCTATCCATTGGGAGCTCACCTTGACATCTCAAGAGCTCCCAATTCTCAAACTCAAGAGCTCACCTACCTGCAGAAATCTGGTAAATATTTCTTAGCTCTGGAATCAATCTATTTTAAAAATGAAAATGACAGAAACCACTATTCTACCTGGCTTAAGCCCTAAGTGGAATTTTAAAACTTATATCCATATTTCTGTTCATATATATTTATATCCCTAGGCTGGGTGAGGTGGTACATATCTTTAGTCCCAGACTTGGGAGACAGAGGTAGGGGAATCTCTATGAGTTCAAAGACAGCCTGGTCTACATTTATAAGCTAGCCAGGGCTACATATTCAGACCCTATCTCAAAATAATAAATAAATAAATTTCTGAAAAGTTCAGGGTGCAATGGATGGGGTGAGAACTTGGTTCCTCCCATTCTTGACTCTGTCTTGGTGGCAGGGCTTCAGACAATTTGGTCATCCCCACATGTTCCTTGTTCTTCCAGCAAGGTGACAGCCTAGGACTGACATCTTCTTGCAGTGAGGTGGAGAGTTTGTGGCCACCTTGACATCTTTATTCAGAGGTGACACTGAGCCCCAACACCGCTTCCCATATCTGTTCTCTAACCAGCCCTGGTGTTCGGGATGGCACAATGAGCAGCCTGGCATTGACCTGAGTGGTGTGTTGCGCCCACCTGAGGGTGAACATGGAACAACTCCTTGTGTTTTCTCCAAGGTTGAAACATTCTATCCTGTAGGGAAGCTTTAAGACAGAAGGGAAACATAGCTTGAGGAAATACCTGAAAGTAACCAGAGTCACCAGGCTGCTCCTTCCCAAGAGTAAACAATAAACTCTCAGACAAGCCAGGCTGCATAGAACGTATTGAAACCAAATCGGCTGTCTAGAAGAAGCAGAAACCTTTGGAGCTGCCTAGAATAGGCTTAGACCAACTGAGGCACCTGGAAAGGACACTCTCCAACCTGCGAAGCTGTCTGCAGGCTGTGTGTGCAGTGTGCTCTATGTTTCTGGCTCTGTGAGCTGTCACCCCTGCTGGGGAGGGCTTTGGTGATGCAGCTGTCTTTAAGTCGTTTCTGCTCCTGTAAGTGACCCCTCCCCCACACTCCTGTAAGTAACCCCAAAGAAACTCTTGAGTTCATCAAGCTGGACTTCCGGTAGTCTGTCACGGGCTTCATATCTGAGGTAGGTAAGACATGCATGTTGCATCTCCCCAGAAGACGTCTTGTCACACAGCACTCCTGTAGGCCCTAAGATCAAATACAGTAAGGGGTGAAAATGGGAGCTGCTGAAGGAGATGCTATGGTGAGGGAAGACAGATGGATCAGGTTAGAGACAATAGTTTTGGGTTCGCAGGAGACCTCGACCTGGGTCCTCAGTTTGCAATGTGGACGCTGAAAAGAGACATGACTCGTCTAAGGACCTTCAGCTAATCCATCATCTATGGACTTGGATTGTGGAATTTCTCCTAAACCTGACCATTGTTCATTCACCTAGAAAAATGCTTATTAAGATCGGATGAAATGGTAGATACTGTCCTAGGTACTTAAGATACATCAGTGATCACCTAAGGCTGGTTTCACTTCTTAGCTATTGTGAATAGTGCTGCAGAGAATGCCTGCATGCACATGTCCTGTTCATATGATGACTTCATTTCCTTTAGGTAGAAACCTCAGGAGTGATACAGCAGGGCCCAGTGATCTTTCTAGTTTCAGTTCTGATTGAGTGACTACGTAGTAACTGTTCAGAGGTACTTTCACTAGCAATGCATGGACTTCTTTTTCTATACTCCCTGCCAGTGTGTGTGTCTGTGTGTGTGTGTGTGTGTGTGTGTGTGTCTGTGTATCTCTCTGTGTGTGCATATGTCTGTGTGTAGTGGAGGCTGTTTGAGCCATGCCCTGAAGCACCACCCCAGTGAGGTAGCAGGTAACTGTTACATCTGCCTATGACCTTGAGGTACATGCCCCCAAGGCATGGCCACTGGAGGACCCTTAAGAGCTGGGATGCACATAATGCTCTCTCTTTGCTACCTCGTGGTTTTGGGTGCTGGAATGGACCAGGCAGACCCCTCCCAATGCCTCACCCTTCCAAGGTCCTGTGACAAATTCCTTTATTCTGTCTTGTGAGTTAACCCCCAAATAAATTTCTTTACTCATTTAATAGACTCTGTGGATTGCTAGAGATATAATCCCAACATCTGTGTGTGTGTGTTGTGTGTGTGTGTTGTGTGTGTGTGCATGTGTGTGTTGTGTGTGTGTGCGTGTGTGTTGTGTGTGTGTTGTGTGTGTTGTGTGTGTGTGTGTGTGTGTGTGTGTATTGGTGTGTGTGTGTTGGTGTGTGTGTGTGTGTGTGTGTGTATTGGTGTGTGTGTGTGTTGGTGTGTGTGTGTGTTGGGGTGTGTGTGTGTGTGTGTGTGTGTGTGTGTGTGTGTGTGTGTGTGTAGGTACATATGTCTATGGATACACATGAGGAGAGGCCAGCAGGACACCAGGCCCCTTCCTCTGCCACTCTTCACGTTATTGCCTTGAGACAGGGTCTCTCACTGGACCAGACGGTTGCTGTTTTGGCTAGACTGGATGGCTAGCGTCTTGCTTGTGATCCTCCTGCTTCCACTCTTCAATGGCGGGCTGGCATAGCAATGGATGCCGGGATCATTTTATGTGGGCACTGGGGAATTGAACTCAGGTCTCCATGCTTTCAGAACAGGTATTGTTATCCACCAAGCCATCTTTCTAGCCCTTGTTTTGACTTTTTGGATAATAACCATCCTAACTGAGTTAAGATGATGTCTCCTTGAGATGCCTTTTCCTGAAGGCTAACCATACTGCACATTTTATATAAATATTCACCACTTGTATTTCTCCTGTGGAGAGGAATTAGGATCATTTAAAAATTGAATTATTTGTTTTATATCGTCAGTTCTTTTGAGTTCTTTACATATTCTGGACGTTGACCCCTTGTCAGATCAGGGGCTGGTAACTATCTCCTCTCGTTCTGAAGGCTGTCTCTTTACCCCCTAGATGGTTTCCTTTGCAGACTTTAGTTTGGTCCAGTCCCATTTGTCTGCTTTGCCTTTGTTTCCTGTGCTTTGGGGATTCCACTGAGAAAACCATTGCCCATGGCAGCACCTTGAAGTAGTTCTCCTATGTTTTCTTCTGGTAGATTTAGAGTCACAACTCGAGTTGTGATCTTTGAGGCATCCTGGGCTTTTTTTTTTTTTTTTTTTTTTTTTTTTTTTTTTTTTTTTTTTTTTTTTTTTGTTCAGAATAGTAACTGAGATTTCAAATAACTTTCAAGCTTTCGCAACTTTTAAAGAAATGGAGCAGTTTAAGTAAATGCCTTGTAGCTTGTCACTCCTGAGCAGTGCCAGGGAATTCTGGGTCTCTCTCCCGTGGGAGGCCACTAGCTTTTATGTTGTCCTTGACAACTTATTTTCTCTCATTCTGTCATGAACCCTTGTTAGCTTAAGCATCAAAATATACCCAGGACTCAGACTTGTTCTTATGATCCGTATGGCTGTAAATCTAAGCCAACCCTCAACTCACTTCCAAGACTTTCTCCTCAAACGTACCCCAAGCCCCTGACTCAGCACCTCTTCTCGGCTAAAGGTAGCCAGCAGCCAAGGGAACACGAGGCTCCAGGGAGTGGCTCCTCCTAGCACGTCTAGATTTTTGTGGTTTGTCAGGATGTGGGCATACTGGCCTTGGGTTTTCTGCAGATCATTTTGCCTTGCCTTGTAAGCTGAGCTCCTTTCTACTGGTGTGCCTGCAGCTCAAGCTTGCTGTGTGGAGAGGGTGAGTCTTACTTCCTCAAAGGTAGCCAGGCACCTAGACTATTCCGAGCCAAGGGGCACTGGTTCTAACCACAGCTCATACTAGCTGTATATCCACCTCAAGTTCTGTCCCCTTTCTCGGTCTTGGCTTCCTAGTCTATAAAACTGGGGTGATTTTCATTTCCCTGCAGACTTAGCCTGCCAGCCCATAAACCCCCACGCACCTGCCTGTTAGAGGTTTATTGTAATATTCAGTATAGATGTGTTTCCTATATCAATGGACTATCTTAAAACATCCCCCTCCCCCAACACACACACAAGGTGTCTGGAGGAAAGTTGTTAATCCTGGGAACTGAACTGAAAGAATTTTAACTTTGAACTATTAACGTAAGTCGGTGTTTGTTTCAATGGACCATTAACTCTTAGTGATTTTCCTTGTCTTACTACTGAACTTGGCATGAATTTTAAATTAAGGAAATATTGAGAAGTTAATGCTGAGAGAACATAAATTCTCCATTGGTCCTATGGCCCTCACAAGAGCCCCAGGGAGACCTGAAAGGGGTACCTCTGTGTCTACAAAATGTGGGATGTTATTGTGGCAAGCACTGACCACATGCTTGCTTGTGTCTGATTATAATGAACACTTGGTTCCTTTGCTAGGGAGTCCTTATCTGTAATGGAAGTCACACAGACACCATTGAGGAACTGAGTGCTGGTACTGGCATCTGGATACAGATTTTAAACACACCAACTTTCGTTTACCTTTTTTTTTTCAGTGGGGGCTTTGATCCCATCTTCGGGATGTTAGTAAAGCCAGACATCTGTGATGCCTCCCTGATCATAGTACTCATGAGCAGGTTTGGTTTGACCCTCACCTCTAAGTCTACACCACTTCAAGTAGGAACTTTCTGGAAAGGTGAGTGTGACCAGTTGCTTTCTTGTTTAGAATGCCTCCCTGGCTCTGGCAGTTGTATGGTTCCATTATTGTTTTAATTAAGGCTGTGCATCACTTAAGGCCTTTTAAACTAGTAGATAGCAGTCCCAGTTTATGAGGAAAATTAACAGGTTCCTCTCCCTGCTCTCCACAGCACCTCTCCTTAGAAGGTGTTTTCCAGTGCCTTCTCACAGCTTCCAGGATGCACTTATACCTGGAACCTGGCTGCGGTACTCACTCCCAAAGACATCCATGTTAGATTCCCAGACCCTGGGTTGACCTCAGGTTGTTTAGCTAGGACAATCAAGACTGTCAATCAGCAGACTTAAGAATGGGGGGATTTCTCAAGATTATCTGGGTAGATGAGTGTACTCATGAGGCACATTAAAAGTAGGAAAACGAAGCAGAAGTCAGACTAAATCCATCATTGCTGACTTGGACACTGGTGGAAGAAGACCTCAAACCAAGGGATGTGAGCTGCCTCTGGTCCTGAAAGCAAGGAGTGGCTTCTCCTCAGAGTCTCCAGAAAGCAAGGAGCCCTTCTGAGAGCTTGACCTTGGTCCCTGCTGCCACCCAGTGAGAACTGGGCAGGATTTCTGGGCTGTGCCATGTTGTTACAAGCAGCTGCATTTGGGGCACATCACACAACAATGGCAGACGCCTAATACACACCCCATTTCTTGATTGTTTCTGGTTCTAGAGATTGACTATGGACTGGCTGTCCCTGGAAGAGAATGTTCACCTTCAACACACACTCGTCCCACACCAGCTCCGCTCCTCACACCCTCTCCCACATTACAGCGCGGATTCTCAACTTCAATGTTCAAAGTGCATCACGTGTGTTGCCGTGGCACAGGGGGGATTTTGAGCAGAGTCAGGCGGGGTGCTATCGCCATGTCTCATCTGCCTTTTCTTCCCCCAAAGAGAAACATTTCGTTTGCTTCATTTTCTAGGCTTACCACTAATTCCTCCTCAGAGAATTCACCAGAAACACAAACATCCTGAATCTGCTAGAAGTCAGCAACCATCTCAGTTTTAGTCTCTTGGGGAGACCCCCTGCCCTCCTTGGCGACTGTCCACCGTGGCACTCCATGCAGGACAGTCTTTTGCCTGGATTTGCTCTGACTCCATTCTAGACCTTCCTCCTCAGTCACACTGGGGATCACCCGTGTGATCCCGTGCCGGGGTTCTACACGGGTCCTATTTATCATTCCCGCTTTATTCCCCTCATTCTCTGTGTCTGGTGATCTGTGTTGCTCTAAAGCGGGGCTTCTCAACCTGTGGGTCTTGACCCCTTCACCAAACCTCTGTCTCCAAACATATTTACATTGTGATTCAGAGAGTAGCAAAGTTACAGTTATGAAGTAGCAATGAAAATTATTTTGTGGTTAGGGGGTCACCCCAACATGAGGAACTGTATTAAAGGGTGGCAGCCTTAGGAAGGTTGGGAACCAACCACTGCTCTATAGTGACTCAAGAAAAGAATATATGAGAGCTGCGTTGTTGAGAATTATTGAGAACTGAAAATGTTTTTTTTTTTTTTTACAAAAGCATTTGTTTTTATTTATGCATCCTTGTGTGTGTTTTCCACATGCACACAGGTGCCCAAGGAGGCCAGAAGAGGGTGTTGGATTCCCTGGAGCTAGAGTTATAGGCAGCTGTGAACTATTCAACATGGGTGCTGGAAACTGAGCCTGGATCCTCTGGAAGAGCACCAAACACTCTTAACCTCTGAGTCATCTCTCTGGCCCCTAAAAATGTCTTAATTTCAGGCTAGGGAAATGGCTCAGGGGATAAAGGGCTTACTTTGAAGGCATGAAGACCAGAGTCTGAATCCCTGGGACCCATATGAAAACCAGGGCCCATAGGCCATGTCTGTAATCCCAGGATGGGAAGCAGTGGACCATGTCTGTAATCCAGTGCTCCTGTGGGGGAGAATGAGAGGAAGTGGGTCATGTCTGTAATCCAGCACTCCTGTCGGGGGTGATGAGAGGGAGTGGGTCATGTCTGTAATCCAGCACTCCTGTGGGGGATGAGAGGCAGTGGGTCATGTCTGTAATCCCAGCACTCCTGTGGGGAATGAGAAGCCCAGACAGACAGAAGAATTCTTGGATGCTCGCAGGCCACCGAGCCTGACATACATTGTTGCAAACAGTCAAGGTAGAAGGTAAGGACCAACCCCCAAGGACACTCTGACCTCCACACACATGTGTACAAACACATACACACAGATTAAAAACGAGTCTTTGTTTCACCTTAATACATGATTGATAGAAAATGGCACACTAGCCGGGCGGTGGTGGCGCACGCCTTTAATCCCAGCACTTGGGAGGCAGAGCCAGGCGGATCTCTGTGAGTTCGAGGCCAGCCTGGGCTACCAAGTGAGCTCCAGGAAAGGCGCAAAGCTACGCAGAGAAACCCTGTCTCGAAAAACCAAAAAAAAAAAAAAAAAAAAAAAAAAAAAAAAAGAAAAGAAAATGGCACACTACATGAAGATGTCTTCCCTCAGTTCGGGAAGCTTTGCTGCACTATCTGTTATTTTGAGAAATCTGATGCTTTGATTTTTAAAAACAATTCCTCCCTTATTCTCTCACTAATCTTTTCTCTTAGAACACCCCTTTTTCCATGGCATTGGAGTTGCAGGAATTAGGCTCTCATTTTTTCCTTTTTCTTTTCTATTTATCTAGTCCGCTCAACTCTGTATTCATTGGCTTTTAAAAATCAAATCCTGCATTTCTGTTTTTCTGCTCCTTAAACTTTAAGTTTTTTATTGTTCTCATTTTATGGCCACTCCTTTTTTTTTATAACCTCTCATTCTTATGTTATGCATAAAATAATGTCTCCCGCCGTTCTTCAGATAGCAATTATGGTGTTCTTAGTTTTAAACATTGCTTTGATTTCCCACACGGTTGCTTTTTAACATTGTCAGCTTTGATCTCTGGCTTATGTGCTTTCTTTATTTTATGGCGCCTTTTAATTGTTTACATTTTAGTGTGGGGTGTGCTTGTGTGTGTTTGTATGTCTGCATTGTCTGTTTGTACACCTACTCTAGGTTGGCCTAGATTATCCATTTGAGAGCCCTCCACTTTCCACACTTCTGGATTCTTTGGTCAAATTGGACAGATTTCTAGAGAGATGTCCCATCAGCCTCCTTCCTTGTGAGGAGGGGAGAAATCGGCATCAGGTTTTCTTACTGTAGAGAGGTGGAGTACAATTTTCCCAGCTTACCATGCAACTCCAATCATTATCATGTTCATAGCCAGTTTGTGATTGCCCCACAGAGATCTCTTTGTATGTGCTTGTGTGTGTGTGTGTGTGTGTGTGTGTGTGTGCGCGTGCGTGCGTGCGTGTGTGTGTGTGTGTGTGTGTGTGCATGTGTGCATGTGCTCATGTATGTAAGCATGTGTGCATGTGGAGGCCAGAGGTTGGTTTTGGATGTCTACCTCAATCACTCTCTACCTTATTTTTTGATACTGAGCTTCACATAGAACTCACTGATTCAGGTAGACTGTCTGGCCAGCAAGCCCTGGGCATCCTCTTTCCAGCTTCCCAACGCTGGGATTTCAGGCATGTACCACTGCATCCCACTTAAGAAAAGATTTGTTTTTACTCGTGTGTGTGTGTGTGTGGGCATCCACAAAGTCCAGAAGAGAATGCTGGAACTCAAATTATAGGTGGTTTTGAGACAGCCAATGTGAGTGCTGAGAACTGAATGGGGGTTCTGTGTAAGAGCGGTAAGTGCTCTTAACTGCTGGGCCATTCTCCTAGCTCCAGCATCTAGCTTTTCAAATGTGAGTTCTAAGGGGTTGAACTCAGGTCCTCACGCTTGCATGGCAAGTGTTTTACCAATGGAGCCATCTCTCCAGACCAGAGATCCCCTCTTTACCATTCTGTATGTCCCTTTGGGCATCAGATGGTTGGGTCCTAATGGTGGTCACCTGCAGCTTTTCCTTGGGGAACTTCAAAGCATAATTCTGCCGATGTGTGCGGAGATGCAGTGCCCGGGCCTTTGCCTTCGCTGGCCCAGGGCAGTCTCTGACAGATGACCATCCAGAGAAGAGCATAAAGGCCCTGCAGCCTTGCCCCAAATGGGTCTGAAGCTTTACTTGACTTTAGGGGTTTGGGTTTCTTCCACTGGTTTTTTCTCTTCTTCCTGCTCCTGTTTTCCATACCCGCCACTTTCTCTCACCCGAAACCTTGGCATGTCTGTCTGCATCCAGGGGACTTTTCCTGGAGCTCAGTCATCATTTAGAAATGATACCTATGCCCAAAGCCACTCTTTGGAGTGTCTGACTCCAGGTGTCTGAAAGCTACCCTTAGGACATATGGCTCAGAGTCTCTAGGTGGAGTTGCTCAGAGGCAGTGCACAGTTCATCGGAGAACTTCTTAGGTCGGTCGTCAGTTTACCATCAATCCCTAAAGCAATGCATGCTTGCTGATGTGTTCAGAGACACAAGGAATTCGTGAGGAGACAGATCTGTGGCTTTGTAGCCTTTGTGGTTTGCTACAGGATCTCTTAATAAAGTCATCACGAAGCCCTGGGAGGGAAAGCTAGTCAGGGAAGACCGTTCCGGGGCTGTGTGATACCATTCCTGGGGCACATGGTACTCTTTTGCCGCTGGGAATCTAATGAGAGCTTCTAAGATTCTTAGCAAGGCGCCTGTGTGTTAATTCCCCAGCTGCAATTACAGACTGATTAAGAGAGGCCATAAATAATTACAGCACAGGAGCACATCCACAGTCTCTGCTTTGTGTGCGTGCCTTCCCCGGCTCAGCCTCTCTCTCATTACCCAGAGGGTAAGTGAGAATTAAACATTCACACCATGGTGGCGTCGTGTGCCACAGCCCATTGTTCCCGGGATCTGTTTGTCATCTCTGTGGTGTCAGTGTACACACAGGGGACAAAGTTTGCCGATTCAGCCCCGTGACTATTAGCAGCCATCTACCCCAACAATGGACCATTGTTTTCAACCATGAAGACACTGGCTGGCCTCAGAGGTAGACTGCCTGGTGGCTTAAAAAAATTCTTTTCATGTACTCATAATGAATAAAGTCTTGCCTGTCAGTGAAGACTGAGATATGAAAGGAAGGGTCAGGGGTAGGTGAAGGATGGTCTCTGTCACCCATGTTGATGCCCATGGTTGTAGGGACATTTAAGCAGAAGGAATTCTGGCCATCGTGAATGTGTACAGGCAAGCTTACTGGCCCTGGGTATAGAGCAGGAAGCAGGCTTGAGGCAGTGTTAGAAGGCGGGGCTCCAGGCACACCATAGGAGGCCGACCAAGATTTGCAACCTTTGTATTTCGACACAGGACCTCCTTAATAAAATCTACTCGTGGCCTCTTCTTCCTCCAGTTCATCCTTCTGGGAAGGGGCCTTACAGACCCACCTCGAAGCAAGTCTCTCAGTTGATCCCAATCCTGGCAAGGTCAAGTTGACAAAATCAACCATCACAACGCCCATCCTCTCTCTCTTCTCTCCCTCGTTTCCTGGTCCTCTGCTCCTCCTCTATTTCCTAAGGTTATTCCAGGACCTTATTACATCCTCAATTCCTTGTATAATCAGGAGTTATCTCCCCACTTGCAGCTTCCTTGGCTTCTCCAAAGTCCCTGAGGCTGGAGGTGCAGACCTACAGTCCTAGCTGCTCAGGAGACTAATGCTGGGGGATGGTGAGCCAAGGTCTGCCTGGGCTACAGAATGAGTTCAAGGCCAGACTTAGTAACTTGGCAAAACCCTGTCTCAAAAACCAGTTAAGGTCTGGAGAGAGCTCAGTGGTTAAGAGCACTGGCTGCTCTTCCAGGAGGTCTGGGTTTGATTCCCAGCACCTACAGGGTAGCTCACAACCATCTGCAACTCCAGTCCTAGAGGATTTGACATCCTCTTCCGGCTTCTGTGGATCCAGGCACACACACGGTACACAGATATACATGCCGGAAAAACACCTATACACATAAAATTAAATGAATAACTTTTAAATTACAAAGAAAACAAATAAATAAATGCATGCTGCTTGGAGGTAGAGTGCGGCCCGGGGCTTAACCTGCAGTAATGGTGTGTGGAGGCTGAGAGCAAACGGGAGGACGAACAACAGGCAAGAGCAAGTTCCCCCGACCTCCTCACTTGCTGAGTCAAGGTGCAGTTCTTCCTCAAGCTGCAAAACTGTCTGGAAACTCAGCTCCTTGAGGTGTGACCCCAGTCTCATCTGCTTCCTTCCCTCCAATAATGTGGCCTCCTTTGTCCCTCTCATTCCAGTGGGAAGCTCTGCTTGCCCAGGGCCCTTTCCAGTCTTTTCCTTGGGTAAGTGAGTTAAGACCCATGATGCTTGACCGCTGCCCTCTTGATTCTTCTCAGCGACCTAACCCTAGTGTCTGTGAGTTAGTTTCCCCTACGGCTGTCTTATGTCACCTTGTATGGTCAAAACAAACAAACAAACAAACAACAAACGAATGAAAACCCCAAGTCCTTATAAAGAACCAGGGAACTCTCATTTCTCAATTTTACCCACTGCTGGAATTCATCCCTATGGAATTCTGATGGGTGATTCATCAGCCCTTAGTTACATACTCCAAGCTTGGGGGTTACTGAGAGATTCCCTCCTGGTTTGCTGTCTGATTTATGCTTCTGCTGTAGGGAGCTGCTAGTTAAAATTAGTCAAATTAATTCCCGATAATTTCACAAAGAGAAGAGGATTAATACTCTGGGAAAACAGAAATAAAAGGTAGTAGAGTTATCTCTTGCTTTTTGAGGAAGCTCCACTCTGGTTTTCACACTCTCACTGGTTTGCACTGGATTTCACACTCTCACTGGTTTGCACTGGTTTGCACGCTCTCACTGGTTTGCACTGGATTTCACACTCTTACTAGTTTGCACTGGATTTCACACTCTCACTGGTTTGCACTGGTTTGCACTGGTTTGCACTGGTTTGCACTGGTTTTCCCTCTCACCAGCAGAGGAGAAATGTCCCTCTTTCTCCACAGCCAAGCACATTTGTTATCATTTGTTTTCATCGTTTGTTTTTTTATCTTAGCCATCCTGACCGGGGTAAGATAAAATCCCAAAGTAGTTTTAATTTGCATTGCCTTGATGAGTAAGGATGTTGAGGCTTTAAAAGAATATTTCTCAACCCTTCATATTTCTTCTTTTGAGAGCTCTGTTTTGTTCCATGCCCCAATTTTTAATTGGGTTGTTGTTTTCTCGGTGTTTAGTTTTTTTTCTTTTAGTACTTTGTATATTATAGACACCAAGATGTGTAACTGAGAAAGGTTTTCTCTCATTCTGTAGGCTACTTCTTCACTCAAATGATTCTGTCCTTTGATATAAAGTTCTATTTGTTAGGCACAATGCCTGTGCTACCAGGATCTTGTGCAGAAAGTCCTTTCCTGTGTCCACGAGTTGACGTGTCTCCCCTCTTTGTCCTCTATCAGATTTGGGGTGTCAGGTCTTCTGCTGAGGTCCTTGATCCTTGAGTTTTGTCCAGGGTGAGAGATAAGAATCTAGTTTCTTTCTTCTGCACGTAGTTACCCCGTTGGACCAGCACCATTTGTGGAAGACACTATCTTTTCTCCCAACCTGTATTTTTGGACTCTTGGCAAAAAATAAGGTGGCTGTGGAGTGTTTAATAAAGCCATTTTATCCCACTTCCCTATTAATATATGTCTTATTCTATATTTACAAGATTTTTGGGTTCAATATTTCATAATTATGGAAATTGAAACCAAGTATTTATATCTATATAATATTTCCAGTTGATTTCAACTTATCAATTAAATATTTATTTATAGTGAAAAATAAGTTTATCCATAAGCAAATATTTGTTACCATATATTTGACATTCTATCCACCTCGGGTAGGTATCATTAATACCAATTAATCAAGACACAGATTAAAATATTTCTGGGCTAGTGGGTAGAGGCAGGGTTTTGTTTTGAATAATATTCTCCCCAGGTTCCCCAGAGGGATGCTCAGAGAAGGATTTTAAGGACATACCTCTGTAGTGCTGGATACTCACAATGGGGAAGCTGGGATAGGAGATCAGACAGTAACCCCAGAACCACGGCCATCCCATTCATTTACAGACATTAGAGCGGGATGTCTGGGGTTAGAGGGAGGAGTCTCAGATCTAACAGTTTGGGGAAGGTGCTATTCAGCATATGAGATGCAGTGGACTTCCAGGGGCAGGTCTGTGCTCCAACAGGTTCTCATATGCGACCCTTATGGCAGAAGGCTTGGTCTCTGTGTTTGCCCAGTGCTTCTTTAGGATGGAAGCTCCATACCCCAACATTCTGGGGGTGACTTTTTGTCTCTGAGATTGACAAGCCACAAGCCACTTTCTAAGGCAATCTTTAGAACTATCCCATACAGTCATGCAAACTCTTCCCAACCTCCTTGCTACTGAAGTTGCAAGCAGCAAACCTAAGATGGAGTTGCATCTGCATGGAGGAGTCACTGCCTGGAGGAGTGACTGGGAGGAGGAAACTCAGAAATGAGAAATAGCCTTTCATCCTCTTCATTGGCTGAGGTTTCTGTTCAGCATCTAGAATGGCTGACTTTGACTAAAAAAAAATGAAATTGCATGTGTTGAAGTTAATATTTGCTTAACCATCAAACAGCAGGAATTGAGAAACTTCATTATTCCCTTGAGCAGAGAACTTAGTGATGTGAAGACCTGAGCCCTGGGCACATACTGTGGGCACACACAGGATGGGGGAGGGAAGGATGAGGAATGTGCTCCACCTGACAGAGGACATCAAGAGGCCACAATGCAGTAGTTCTCAACCTGTGGGTCACAACCCCTTTGGGGGATCAAACGACCCTTTCACAGGGGTTGCCCAAGACCATCAGAAAACACAGATATTTACAGTACAATTCACAGCAGAAGCAAAATTACAGTTATGAAATAGCAATAAGAATAATTTTGTGGGTTGAGGGTCACCCCAACACGAGGAAGTGTATTAAAGGGTCACAGCATTAGGAAGGTTGAGAACGACTCCCCAAAATGCCTGGGACACGCCTTGGGGAGAAGAGCGAGGGATAAAGGCCAATAGGATTCCTTCAAGTGGAGCCTTTCAGGCCAAGCTAATAACTTCGTATCTGAGGAGGCCCATATATGAAATGAGTTGAGATAGAATCAAGGTGACTGTCCCTGAAAGGGTGTCCTGTGACACCAACTGGCTCTCAGGATGATAATGGTGACTAAGATGGACAGGCAGAGTTTGGGTAAAATTGTCCAATGTAAAGAATCTCTGGTTTTATGTGAAGTTTCAAATATACCTATAAACTACAATTATAGCTCACACATTCAAAGTACACACTTGAATATACCATCTACCTCTGTAAACATCACAGATTCAAATATATACAAAATATATAGTATTAACATAAATAAGCATATAGTTGTGGTGGTCTTTTGTAACCATTATCAAATATAACATATATCTACTTAGTATTCCTAGTAAGAAAATAGACTGCTGTCTTTTAGTAGTAGCATTTCATTTCATTCAGACATTTGTGTGTGTGTGTGTGTGTGTGTGTGTATATATATATACAAAATTAAAAATGTTTAGTGTTGGCCTTTAGGCAGTTAGTAACTATGCAGCCTATAACACACATTTTGGTTTTGAAGAAGCATGAGAGTTAGCCTCCTATCCCTTATTATTGGAGTAAGGGAACATAATTCTATTCAAAGAAGCTAAAGAGCCCATAGAGATGATACACCATGTTGGAGTGTGGCAGATTTGTGAATGGCCAGTGACTCTCTGTGGCTTTCCTCCTTCCATTGACAGTGCTGTGTGTAGAGGCTTGTGAGTCATGGAAAACACACGTCACAGCCAGCTAAGCCCCGATCCAGGACTGTGCCAACTGCTTGTTCTTTATATTTTATTTTTCTCAGCTTTAATAAGTTAATATATTATGGTATTAAGTGTGATGTTTTCTTATACATGCATATTGTGAAGTGTTTAAATCAAGATAATTAACATAGCTGTCATCTCATATAGTTGTCATTTTGTTTGTTTTTTTAGTTATTTTAGGTTGATTTATCTTATTTTACATGTATGGGTGTTTTGCCTGCATGTGTGTCTGTGTGCTATATGCATGCAGTGCCTGTGGAGTCCAGAAGAAAGAATCAGATCCCCTTAGAACTGGATTACAAAGCATGGCATGGTGGCACATGCCTTTAATCCCAGCACTCAGGTGGCAGAAGCAGGCAGATCTCTGAGTTCAAGGCCAGCCTGGTCTATAAGAGTTCTACAACAGCAGGTCTACACAGAGAAATCTTGTCTTGAAAAACAAACAAAAAAAAGGAAGGGAGGAAGGAAGGAAAGGAAGGAGAGAGAGAGAGACAAATTGGAATTGTAGATGGTTGTTTACCATGTGGGTGCTGGAAATCAAACCTGGGTCCTCTGAAAGAGCAACCAGTGCTAAGCTGCTGAGCCTCCTCTGGGGTCCCATATTTGCTATTTTTGTATGAGAACATTAACTCTAGTGTCAGCGTTTTCAAATACATAACACATTATTAACTGTGGACGCCATGCTGTGAGATAATTTCTTGGAGTTATTAATCATGGCTGAAGTCGTGTGTTCTTCTTTTTAAGTTTTGATTTAATTTTATCATTGTGTGCACATATATGCACACACATGGAGGCCAGGGGTGGACTTCAATTATCTCCTCTATGGCTGTTCACCTTACCTTGAGAGGGTCTCTTGCTGAATCTGGAGCTTGATCTTTCAGGTGAATTGGCTGACAAATGAATTCTAGGACCTGCCTGTCTCCATTTCCTAGCAGTGGGGTTATAGGCGTCTGCTCCATGCCTGGTCTTGTAGGTAGATGTTAGAGATCCAAACCCAGGTCCTCATGCCTTGACACCGAGCACTTTACCCATTAGCCATTTTCCCAGTCCTGAAGTCCTGTATTCATAAGCCAACATCTCTCCATCTTCCTCTCCCCCTCCTTGGTTAGGACCTTTTCGCCTCTGCTTTTGAGTTAGCTGGATTAGATACTTCGCAGTAAGTGACACCACATGGGACTGGTGTTCCTGTGCCTGCCTTGTTTCACTCGGGGTCCTCCAGGTTCGTGTATGCTGCCTTGAATGATGAGGTTCCATTTGTTTTGAAGACTGGGTAGGATTCCGCTGTGCGTTTATAATGCATTTTCTTTATCGTTTGTTCATTGATGGACACTTAGGCTAAGACTCTACATCGCACATTGTGAATGGAGAGAGTGTGCATGGGGCAGAGATGTCTCTTCAGCATTATCCTGACCAAAGTGGGGCAAGAACTCCCCCAAAATGAGAGTTACAGGGCAGTATCTCTGATGAACACAGGCGCAGAAATCCTAAGGAAAATAAAACAAACCAGCGGTACCTGGTGGAGCATGCATGTCATACCAGCCCTTGAGAGCTGTAGGCAGGGGATCAGGAATTCAAGGCCAGAATTGGCTACATAGCAAGTTCAAGGCCAGTGTGGACCTTTGTCTCAAAACAAGCAAACAATAACAAAACCACAAAAAACCCAAAAGGTTAAAAAAAAAAAAAGCAAACCAAATTCAACCATGTATTAAAAGAATTACTCACCATGATCAAGTGAGGTTTTCCTTTAGGATGTGGAAATGTTTTAATACATGCAAATAAAGGCCAGTGAGATGGCTCAGGGACAAAGGTACCTGCTGTTGCCAAGCCTGACAACCTGATTACAATTCCTGGGACCCACAAGATTGAAAAAGGGAAGCAACTCCCACAAGATGTCCTGTGACCTCCGCATACATTCAATAAATAAATAAATAAATAAATAAATAAATAAATAAATGTAATAAAAACTCCTACAATACTTACAAATCAATAGAAAGATCTACCACATAAACAGAATAAAAGGTAAAAACCACATCACCAAATCACTAGATGCAGAAAAGCATTTGACAAAATGCAAACTCTCATCATGTAAACCCTTAACAAAATGGGTCTAACAGGAAAGAACCTCAGCTTGATAAAAGTGAGAGACAGCATGCCCACACTGACGTCATACCCACCATGCCACAGATGATGTCATACTAACCACCCTCATGGTTGATGTCAAACCCTGTGATACAGGTGGAAAGCGTCTACTCAATGCTGAACGAGCCCCACAAGCCAGTTCTTTTCTGTTTTAGTCACACTGACACTGGAAGCCCAGGGCAGAGAGCTTGGGAAAGATGAAGAAAAGCATCCAGAGGCTGGGAGTGGGCTGGAGATGTGGCTCAGTATGTAGAGTGCTTCCCTACCATCCACGAAGCCCTGGGCTAGATCCCTGGAACAGCAAACACCAGGCGTGGTGGTGCATGCCTGTAATCCCAGGAGACGGAGGCAGAAAGGTTAGAAGTTCATCTTCACCCTGGGCTACCTGAGACCCTGTCTGAAAATACTAAAACAAAATAGAATGCATCCACATTGGAAAGAAACAAGCAAAGTCATGCTTGATTGCAGAACCTGGTCTTATATGCAGAAACCCTGACTCTGCCCAAATAGAACCAATAAAGGAACCCAGAAAGTTGTAGAACGGAAAATCAGCGCGTGGAAATGAGTCGTGTGTCTACACATTAACGGTGAGCGATCTGAGACCGAAGCCTAAGGAGCACTGCCATGCATAGGTAGCATCCACAGTGCAAAAGGAGTGTGAGGAAGGAGGTAAAATGTCTGTCCTGACAGCCAAAACACACAGCAAGTCCATGCTCTGTGTTTGTGCCTGTTCCTGCCCATCTGTCCGTAAAAGGAATGCTGCTGTTAAGTTAGCACTTACTATGTGCAGGGCTAATGTCTGTTTCTAGAAGCTGGGCTCTTAACCTCTGTGCCCATGGTCCTCATCCCTGCCTGGCAGAGTTCACCTGCAAGTGCTCATTGTATATCCCAAGTTGTATAGAATGGGAATTTGGGGTTAGAGTGGAGGTCATGGCTCAGAGGTAAAGTAAGGACCTGAGTGAAAATGTAAAAATGTTGGGTGTGATAGAGGTCACTTGTAATCTCAGTACTGGGGTGAGCAGCATATGGACTCCTGGGACTTGCTGGCCTGCTGGCCTAGCCTAGTTAGAGAGTACTAGGTCACCAAAAAGACCTTCTCTGAAGGACAATGTGAATGACCCCTTGATGAACGATACCCAGAACTGACTCTTGGCCTCCACATGTACTTGAAAACACACATGTGTATGTCTATATATATGCAAACACACACACACACATACACACGTGCACACACGCACATGCAGAGGGGTCAGGGAGAGAACGAGAAACTAGGGCCCCCAAACCAGTGTGTGTAAGCAGATTGTGAAACTGAATGTAACATTCCTGGAAGTCAGCCACATGAAGCCGCAGGAGACATCATTCCCATCAGCACCACTTGAGTCCCTCGGTCCTCTGGCTTCCTCTTGTCCTCAAGGGAGTGGCCCATTCTCAACAATGCTGCGTTGTCTCTGTCCATATCAGCTGACCGCCCCAAGAACCCCGCAGCCTCCCCGACTCCAGTCTTATCTCTGAACAGGACACCCACCTCCCCACATCACTGAGTGGCTTGTGAGGCTCACCCCACTCCTTCATCAGCTCCATTCATCTGTGACCCCGGGTAGGAGCCAAGGAGCTGCAGGCCAGCTCTCTCTTTCCACCTGAGTGGCTGTGATATGAAGCCCCGCTTTGGAACACTGTGTACCCCAAGCCTCCTCGCTGTTCTCCCTGAGCCCAGCACCCCACCATGAAAGGCCTGCCTTGTTCGGCAGCTCAGCCAACTGTGAGATTGCCTCCAACCTGTTTTTCATGTGGCTGTGCCCAGGAGCTCCCTTCACGCTGCAATAGCCAAGTTAAAGGTAACTTGATAAGCAGATACGCCAGGAGCATGAGAATCAGGCTCATATGCCTGTGTCCCTATATTAGAAAACATAAAATGAAAATCATGCTAATTGTTCAATTTCCCTTGCTTTCTTAAATACCTCGGTGTATAATTTAGCAATCAACTAAATTTATTTCTCAGTTGGAAAGAAATTAAACCTGTTGAAATTGAAGTCATTCGTTTAGATAAATTTTTTCCTCCAGATTCTTCAGGTCATACCCATTATATCCCTCAGAACAAATCCCACACACCATGGTATGAATACCATGGGGTGGATGCCCTCATTGCTCAGTTCCCGTCATCCTGTGTTCTCTTGGCTCTGAGAGTAGCCTGAACCCAGCCAGGGGGGAGCAAAGGGCCGATGATTTCTTAAGGAGCCTGATGGTTACTGCAGGATCGGGTGACTGTCAGTTTCGCTTTGGTGGGGGGTGGGGCTTAGCCATGGAGACTATTCTCTTAGGGAGATCTTGCTAGTGAGCTCAGAAGAGTCCTTGGTCTCTGGAGATTTGATCCTGGAATCTGCAGTGGGACAGGCTGAGAACAGCTTTCTTCCAAAGTGCAGGTCTCCGGAAGGGAGCATGCATCCTGTGAGACCGAGCAGTTACCCCTGTCTGCTCAGGACTGAGGGATTCCCCAGGATGCTAGAATCAACAGTTTGTGCAAATCTGGACTGGGGGCCATGTCTCATCAGGACCAGTTTTAGCCAGTCTTTCTAGACAGAGGCATTAGTAAAACTTGCGCACAGAGTCCCATGTCCATGTTTGACTGTGTGTCTTTTCAGACTGTGATGTGTGTTTACAGAAATGGTGGCGACCACCAGAGTAAGAAGCTAGCATGACAGTGTTAGTCCTCGTGGGCATTAGGAATGAGCCAGCCATGGCATCTGGAGTCTAGAATGCCAAGTGTTCTTAAAAAAAAAAAAGGTGTGTGTGTGTGGGGGGGGGGGAGATTTTATTCAAAACGTCAGTGGTGGCCTGTTCAGGAATCCTGGTTCTGCACAGCTTCCTTTTCCCACTCAAGGTCTCTCTCTCTCTTTGATTGCTGATGACCCAGCCATAGATGGACAGCCCACAGCTATTCTTTTTCTTTTTCCTAAGGAGTGTGTGTGTGTGTGTGTGTGTGTGTGTGTGTGTGTCTGTCTGTCTGTCTGTCTGTCTGTGTCTGTAAAGGCCAGAAGCAGGTGTCATATTCCCTGGAGTTACAGGTGTTTGTGAGCCATCTTATCTGGGGGCTGGGGTCACGCTGCCGCCCTCTGATAGAGCGGTGAGTGCTCTTAACCACTGAACCATCTCTCCAGCCCAGAGCGCAGCCATTCTTAATGGTGGGCTGGAGGGTTGGAAACGGCTCTGGAAAGAGAGGTGGTGCCTCTCTTCAGTCACTCATTCACTCACTGTAGGGTTGCTCCTGTGTGTATTCTTGCAACCCAGAGAACTAAACCCAGGGTCTCCTGCATGTTAGGCAAACAGACTACACTGAATCGTATCTCCAGCTTTTACTGCTTTTTATTTTGAGACCGGGCCTTGATATGTTGTCTAGGCTGCCCTTGAATCTACTCTATAGCCCTAGTAAGCCTTGAACTCATGATCTTGCCTCTCAAATAGCTAGGATCACAGGTCTGTATCACCGGACCTGGCCAGGAAATATTTACTGAGCATTTACTGTGTGCTCTGGGGACAAAGGACAAATAAGATATGGTTCCTTCCTCAGGGTGCCTCTAGTCTAGCTAGGAAACCCCGGTGGCTATTGGGAAGAAGGCAGGGGACAGGGGAGAATGAACCAAGAAAATGACTGCTCAGGGGGTCCTTCTCCTTGAATGGATAGCAATCATTGTCACGGAGAAGGCCTATAATGGTGCCCACTGTGATGGTGAAACTTGATAGGATTTAGGATTGTCATGAAAATAAACACTGGGCATGCCTGCAAGGAAGTTTCTGATGGTTTTTTGCGACGCTCTTACTCTGTGAGGAAAAGTCACGAAACACGACAGAATCCACTAACAAGAGTTTTATTAAGATGAGGAGAGAGGGACAGATGTGAACAGGCCTGTGGAAAGACACGTGTGTGAAGGGAGCCAGGAGAACATGGTGCCTGAGCACACAGGCCCACGTGGTCATTCCACACATGTGCATAGATCACATGGTTGTGCTGTGTGCTTTACACAACCACGTGGCTGTGGGTCATGGGCCATGCAGGACGTTTGACCTGGAAATGACTAGGCAGAAATGACTAAGTGTGCCGCCGGGCATGCCTGACCATGCCTGACCATGCCTGACCGTGGGGGCTTGTTGGGAATTTCTATCAGTTTCTAGATTAGTCTTCTTGAAGCAGGAAGACTCACAGTCAATGTGGGCACCATCTCATGGGCTGGGATCCCAGACCAAATAAAAAGGGAAAGTGAGCACCAGCATTTCCTCACTCTCTTCTGCTTCCCGACTGCAGACGCACTGCGGCCAGCCGCCTCAGGCTCCTACCGCCATGTTTTCCCTGTCATGATGGACTGTACTCTCAAACTGTGAGCCAAATACACTCTTCCTTCTCTATTGTCACCAGGTATTGGTTTTGGGGTTTTGTTTGGATGGTCAGGGCAGTGTGTTTGTGTGATGTATATGTGTGGTGTTTGTGTACATGTACATGGGGATGCAGAGGCCAGAGGAGGATATTGAATGTCCTGCTCCATCACTCTTTCCCTTGAAACATGGTCTCGCCCTGAACCTGGAGTTCAGGCTGGTG
Organism: Peromyscus maniculatus bairdii; assembly: GCF_049852395.1. Lineage (NCBI taxonomy): Eukaryota > Metazoa > Chordata > Mammalia > Rodentia > Cricetidae > Peromyscus > Peromyscus maniculatus. The sequence goes on along the minus strand of NC_134852.1, from coordinate 140,284,090 downwards.
GCCAGCGACTCCTAGTGATCTGCCTTCTATAGTCCTGGGGTTGCAAGAATCCATGAAACACACTCAGCTTTTTATGTGGGTGCTGGGGATTTGAACTCCAGTTCTCATCCTCGTGCTTACATAACAAGGGCTCCTACCCTCTGGGCCATCTTTTATCCCAGCAAATTGTAAAAGAACTCACACATCCACACATCACTCCTTGCGGCTGTCACAGCACCTTCTTGCTGAGAGCTAACTCTGGACTCACCATTTCTCTCTAGGGCCTGTTTCGAATGTATCAACAGATACGGTTGAATGAACCTTCCATGTAGGCTCCTATCCTGTCTCCTGCTACTGTGCTTGCTCAAATCCCACTCCCCTGGACTTTGCAGCAGTCTTGTCTGGGACCTCTGGACTTTCACCCTCATCCACTAACAGTTATGCTCAACACAGCCTTCAAAGTGGCCCTTTGAAATCACGATAATGACGACCAACAGTAAGAATGTCCAGCACTTAGCCTGCACCAGCTGCACAGGAACTACTTTCTGACAACTGACGGCATTTTTACAATAATCCTGCAAGGTGAATCCTTCATGCGGCTCTGCTATCACACGGCAGAACATCTCCAAACCTTACAGTCTACAAAAGTCACACAGCAAAAGCAGCTGCATGGCTTGGGAGGTTAAGGCACAACACACATAAACCATATGTGTGAGATGTTTTGAAGAAAAGACAACCCAATGAAAGGCTGCAAAATTGGACACATAGTGAGCAGTTCAGCAACACATAAATATATCACTTCATCCGGAAAACACAAAGCCCCCTGGAGGAAGGAACGGGGTCCCACAGAGTCGTGAACTCCTGCTAAGTGGAGGAAGGAGCTTTATTTCTTAAGCCCTGGGCTCACTGCAGGTGGTGGCCAGAGGTCATTGGCAAAAATGTCTGAGCAGTCAGTAGTAGAAGAGCTGGGTTCTAGTTGGTTCTAGTTAGATCTTAGACTCTGGGCTCAGTTGCTAGAGTCTGACCACTGCTCTCTGAAGGTGACTCCTCTTCCCCCAAGCCCATGATCACATCTTCATTATTGCTTCGAAAGTCTTGGCCGAACGAGAGCTCTGTAACCTCATCTTTTGCTCCCTTCCCCTCACCTCTTGTGCCTCAGCGTGTGCCCTTTCATATTTTCCAAGTCTTCATGCATACTGCTGTGTGTGCACTGTCACCTAGAATTCCATTCTCCAAAATATTTGCTGGGCACATGCCTTCATTTACTTTGGGTTTCTACCAATCTCTGGTAATCAGAGAGGCCACGTCTAGGGGCCCTAAGGAGGCGGGGAGTATCCACATTACCCATTTTTGCTCCCAGTGTTGAATTTTTCTACAAGCGGCTTATTGGTATGTACAATATTGATTTATCTTCACCCTTTCCTTTCTTGCCCCATTTTGTGAGTACACCATCTGTTTTAGTTAAATTCCTGATGCTGTGGTCAAACACTCTGACCAAAAGCAACTTAGAGGAGGAAAGGAGTTTTTTAGCTTACCCTTCCAAGTCACAGTCTATCGCTGGGGGAAGTCAGGACAGGCACTCAAGCATAGTCTTAAAGGCAGGTCTGCTTGCTATTCCATGAAGCATTCCCTCCAAGGAGCTCATTTCACAGCCAAAGAACCACAGCAGGAACCGTGGAGGTTGCTGCTTGCTAGCTGGCTTCTGGGATGTCTTATACTCAGCTAGCTTTCTTAGTCAGTTCAGGACCACCTACTTGAAGTTGGTACTTTCCACAAAGGGCTTCATCCTCCTACATCAACAATCAAGACAATCCCCCATAGACATGCCCACAGGCCATCTGGATCTAGGCAATCCCTGTTGAAGCTTTCCTCTCAGGTGACTCTAGGCTGTGCCAAGTGGACAATTAAAGCTAATTGGGACACCACCATCACCCTTTTAACAGACCATGAGCAGCATGTGATAAAGAACTTACCCTGGTCACAAAAGTGGGTGTGAATTACACCAGGCACTCCATCCACCTACTTGGCTTCTGTGGGCTGCTGCCTTTGAGGTCAACTCAATGGCCAGAAGCTCAAACAACCAATAAGCAGGTCACAGAGCTTGGCAGCAAAAATAAAGAGGAAAAGAGGGAAAAGAAAACTGTTCAAACTTTCCACCCCTTTCCCTGAGAAGCCTCAGAGCTACCAGAAAAGAGATCTTTACAACTCAGATTATATGGGCCAGGAAAAGATGTGTGAAAAGATTCAGCATCAATGCTCGGCTATGGTGGCACACACCTTTAATCCCAGTACTTGGGAGGCAGAGGCAGGTGGATCTCTGTGAGTTCAAGGCCAGCCTGGTATGCAGAGTGAGTTCCAAAGCTACACAAAGAAACTCTGTCTTGAAAAAATCAAACAAACAAAAAAAGATTCAGCATCAGGACCAGGGTCTTTCAGTAAGTCTGATTCTGACAGCATGAGATTGCAAATGCTGTCCCTCTTAAGATGAATTCCCCATAGATTGTCTCAGTGGGAAAATGATGGTTGCCATGACAGGGATAATGATGTATGTATATGTATGATGTGTTCATGGAGTGCATCATGGGACAGACATCAGTCTAAATGATTTGCATGGCCTGACTCTTTAAATTCCCAAAGCAGGATTAAAATAGTGGATTTGGAAGCTGCAGGCTTTACATTTCCCAAGTAAAGAGAAGGAAGCACAGACTAGGGAACCAACTTGGCAGAGATCAAACAGCAGAACAAAGATTTGAATCAAGATGTCACCAACTGGAACGCCACTTGCTTACTGAATCATCACATTGCCTATAATGGCCTTGCATGCAAAAAGCAAATAGTAGAGTGAAGCATGGTGACTCCAGAGTCTAGCCGAGAAGGTGCCGACTTGCCCAAGCCCACACAGCTGTGTCCTTACATCCAAGGCCAGCCTTCGTGTTTTTTAACTGCATTTGTCACCTGTCATGGCTGAATGTCTCTTCCAGAGGCAATCTACTAAGGTGAGTGGAGACTGAGCCTTTTATCTTCAAAGACTTCAATCTGAGGTACTTTTCCATCAAGGAGGATGTTTCTTAGCTTCCTCCACATCTGGGAGCAATAACATTTGCTTTCTCAACACTCCTGATATGTGACAGGTCTCTGAGTTAATTACCTCTCTATTTGGTAAGCCTGCGCTACTACCTGTTATCTGTGGGGTTCTTCCATGCCGATTCCTTGTCACAGCTCAGAAACTTCCCCCATCTAAACTGGGGCAAAGACCAAGCAGGTCACCTGCCTCTGCCCCCATCATGCCTCACCCAAAGCAACAGCAGCAGTGGTAACTATACCCAACGCACTGTATGAGGCAGTCAGGTATTTGACTAAGCTCATCCCTGCCCGGGACAACGTAGGGCTTTGTAGGAGATTCTTTTCTCCATGGGAGGGGGAAGTGGACCCCTTAACTAATGGCACGGGATGCATCTGATGATCCATCTCCCACTCTGGGCACAGTGATGGCCACAACACCAGGAACATGCTCCAGGCTCCAGGGGCCAGCAAAAGGGTGGGTGGTGCTGACCAGTAGGGTCTGGCTCCCATCTGAGAGATGTTAGGCATACGCCTGACCTCTAAGGTCACTGGGGGAAATAATTTAAGCTAAATATGCAAAGCAGATGTTGGAAAATATTTTTCTGTAAATAGTCAGATAATGACTATATTGAGCATTTTTTTGCAGGGGGGGGGAGGCAAAGGTGTCTTATCTCTGTTCTGATTACTGAACTCTATAGCCCAAACCCACCAGAGATGTTGTATAAATGATGGACGTGGTGGCAGGTTCTAATAAAAATAAAATCACTGACTGAGACACTTGTGGCTCAATTTGGTCTGTGGGGCAAATCCCTAATACAGACTTTCTAGGCTGAAATCTCGTACATAGATGGCACTATTATTATTATTATTATTATTATTAACTGTGGTCATTTCTGTCACATTGCTACTCTACTCTTTGCCGTTTCTGATCATGGGCAATCATGATTGATTAATGGGGCACAAGTAAAATGAAGTATATAGATGAATATATAAGAACAGAAATAATCAAGGTAGGAGAGCCAGGAAAGCCGGAGCCTACGGGAGGCTTCTGGTATGTGTACGCTGTGTGCTCTAGCAGGCTCTTTACTCACACTCATTTAAACCTCCCGCACACTCGATACCTAGCCTAGTGTCACAGAAGAAAGTTAAGACTGGAAAGACATTAGTAATCTGTCCCAAACATCTGGCAGGGCTTAGAGCTGGGTGATGTGGCTTCAGAGCCCAGGTAACATCTCTTATCGCCTGTAGGGTACTGTATCAGAAGACGTTATATGATTTTATAACCAGGGTGCTGGTCCTCCCTTCAAGTTCAGTGACTTTCTGAGGGTTTAGGAACCTGCTATCACTCAGGTGAAGAGTTGGGTCTTGGGCTTCATCGTGTCCTGGGCTGGGGTGACTTCGTCTTTGAGGGTACTCAGTTCCCCATCCTTGGCTCTAAATACTGGCCAACATGGGAGATGTTTTTGGGCACAGCTAATGCTGCCTGAGCCCTGGGTTGTTCTCATTACCTGTGCTAATTACATGACTTCCGTGCTAAGGGTACCCGCTACATGGCTGATCACTGCTCCTCTACCCAACTAACACTGAAATTACTGGAGCCTGAAAGGGATCTGCTGGGAAAGAAGCAGCTCTTATGGGAGTGAAAGGATAATTTCATTTTTACTATGTATTACCTTCTTAAGCACAAACAACTTTTAGACGTCATTTCATTCTGGAATCTTCAGTACCAATGTCCTCCCAATCTAAAATTTAGCAGAATTTGGTGATGGTAAAAATTTTTACTCCAAGTGAAATTTTTATTTCTCACGGATTTCTTGCCATCTTTCCATGGCTGGATGTTTTCTCCTCTGAATTTAGAGCCTATTTTCTTTGAAACATCTCTGTGGAGTCCGGAATGCATGTGGAGCACAGAGGCCAGGGAACTGGCCTTGTTCCTCCCTAGAGGCTAACGAAGTCAGAAGAGAAGCACAATAGTTCCTTGCAGGAGACGGGTTACCCCAGCCCTGGGAAAGGAGGGACAGGGTGACCTGGCTGGCAGTGAGCAGGGCAGGATGGCCTGATGGATCTTCCCACACAGAATGTGTGATTCTGAGATCTGTGGGTGTGGCTCTCCATGCCAGAAGCCTGCGGATGGAGCAGGATAACTGTTTGGCTCTTTCCATCCTACTTGCGATCCACTGAGGCCTCCAGTTCTGTTGGTTCTTTAGCTGGGTGCATCCGGGGATGCATTTTTGTACGCTCGGTAGGTATTCTGTTTGGGGACACACACTCTGTTCTTTAGAAGCTGGATCTGGTCAACCTTCCCCTAGTGGGCTTATTTGGAAATGCCCAAGTCCTCAGTGCCACTCACTTGTCATAGCTGGAGAGGGCAGCGGGCAGCAAGCCCAAAGCCCCCTGGCTTTTCCGGGTGGGTGTGCTCGCAGATGTGCGAGGTGGGGTCCTGGAAAGACATAGACACGGTTTCTGGGAGCACATCAATGCAGAGAGCAGGAAAGGGAGTACCCCGGATAAAAATAGCAGCTGAACTCCTGCCCTCATCATTAATGATTTCTCTGCCGACTGGAGTTCGGTGCTCCTAAGAGTAGCTGCCGCCCGCCGAGGACCATTATTCAACTGGAAAGAAACGGAGGCAAGCCGCCTGCCAGGTGGGGTGTTCCAAGCCTGCCGCGCTAACCTTCTCCACATGTGAATAAGTGTTTACAGTTTTAAAGATGTGTTGAGTAACTGCACATGCGAGATATCTCCCCTTTAACGCACGCGGTATGTTCCAAAGCTTTCTACGTGAGAACACCCTGGTTGACAATGAACTTGTTTGCTTTCTCTGCAACGAGGCTTAAGGAGGCGCTGTGTGTGTTGAGATGTAATTGGTAGCACTTGTGTCTCTGTGGTTCTTTTTTTTTTTAAGCTACTGAAAATTGCGGCCTTAATCCACTCTTTACTTCCCCGCATTGCGATGGAAGAGCCTCTGAGCTCTCTTCACATCAGAACAGACCTGTAAGCTTTTTTGCTTACTCTCAGACTTTCCCATAACATTCAGAATGCCCAAAACATCAATTCTCTTTAATATTCCCTCAATTTTTGAGATTTTGGATCACCTCGGGATAATACAATAATCGTTCTTTTCTACTTAAAAGAGTCATTGAAATTGCTCCGTTTAAACAGATGGGCCTCCCTGACCCTTGCTTTCTCTCCTTAATTACTCTTCTCTCTGTATTTTCATGGGAAAATCGCTGGTGTCACCCCGGAGAGACAGGCTGGGCATTTTAGGTTGCTTTTTTTTTTTTTTTTTTTTTTAAGTGTTCTTTGTTTTCCTTCTGGCTTTCAGCAAACAGTTAAGATCCTTTGGCAGATCCTCCTGTTGCGTTAATGAAGATCTGTGTCAGCCGTGAGCAAGGCCTGCATTGGAGCACTAACACTTAGCTTTCAGGGGAGGTGCGGAAGGTGCCCAGCCTTGCAAATGGTTCTCCACCCATGTGCCGATGTCATCTGCTTGCTGACCCCTTGGCTGTCCCAGGATTGCCCCAGCTCAGCTGATGGAGGACCAGAACTTTATAGCCTTGCTGGCACCAATCAGTTCCAGGGCCGTGCTTTTCCAATGGGAAGCTCCTTTTACTTCAGTTTTTCAATTTTTCCCAGCTCGGTGCTTTGCCTTCCATATTACTTTCCTTGACCTGAAGAACAGCTTCAGGGAGGGAGGGCTCATTTGGGCTCACACTTTGCAGGCACTTCCCACTGTGGTGCTGAAGGCACGGTGGCAGGAACTTGAGGCGGCTGGTCACACATTGCATCTGCAGTCAGGACGCACAAAGAGTGAACGCTGGTGCCAGCTCACTTTTCTGATTTTATTCATTCGGAAGCCCTGGTCCATAGAATGGTGCCAGCTACATTTAGGGCGTGTCTTCCCAACCCGTTAGCCCAATTCAGAAACTCCCTCAAAGTCACACCCAGAGGCTTGTCCCCTAGGTGAGTCTAGATCCAGTCAAGTTGACAGTCAGCACTAACCATTACAGCATTTGAGGGAGAGACTGCAGGGTCGAGAGACCCAGGAGCCTGTAAGCTCCTTCCTGATTGCCTAAAAAGTTTTCCTTTGTTCGGGACAGTCTGCTTAAACCACCTTCATGCCTTCTCACCAGCCTTCTGTGAGGTTGGATAGGTGTATGCCCACCGGGGAGATGTGTGCTCATATGGGGATTGGCCTTGCAAGATGTGGGACATGAATTGCGTTCAAAGGAGAAGTAAAGTCATAATGTTCCTTGCTTCCTCTCTAAACCTGTGCCATGGGACTACACTGTCTCTTCCATCTAAGCCAGCAGAGGGTCTGTAGTCAGTCATTGGAGGACAAGAGTGTTGGAGCATCAGTCATTTGACAGCAGGCATTGAGTGTCCCAGGGATGATAGTTTTATATATCTCACGGTAACTCAAGTCCTCCTGGGCCGCCTGCTTGTGAAGGAGATGATGAAGCATGGATGTTCATCAGTTCTGAGAAGTACTGTAGATGGCTCTTCCTCACCCAGGGGCTCTGTAGACAGGAGCAGCTTGGGGGCAGGTGAGTACAGGAGGCACTTGGGCTCAGAATTTAAGAGAGGTACTAGGGGTGTGACTGGTGCCCAAAGAAGAGTGGGTGCATATCAAATTCCAGATTTGCATTGTTGTACAACTTGGAAAGACATGAGCAAACATCTATTCACCCTAAATAGAGTGACAACAGCGGGCTAAAAAGAAATGATACCTACATCAGTTAGCCGGGGACTTTATTAGAGTTATAGGAGTGTGGGTGAGGAGTTACTTAGAAGAGTATGGGTGAGTTAAAGACAGCTGCATCATCAAAAAGTCCACTCCACCAAAGGTGACCCATGAAATCTGTATCCCTGCTCCCTCCATGACTTGCAAGCAGCTAAGTTGGCCAGAGACTCTCCTCAGTAATTATTGCTGCTTGTAGGGGGGGGGGGTGTCTTGTGAATCTTGTAAGTTTCAGGAGTTTCCTGGGAATTGTGAATTTGTTTACTTTCTGAGTCTTAAGGGACCTCCCTTTGGGAAGGAAAGCTTCATTTCAGAAGAAATAGCTATACAATATCCAGGTCTGCTAGAGCTCCTTAAATCCATCATGGACCATCAAGATTGGTCCTGAAAAATGAGACAAGTGTAAGCTTAAAGTTCATGGCCAATTTCACACATTTATTCATTCACTCATCCATTGTCTTTGTAGAGCATGTGCCATGTGACCAAGCGTTTTAGGACCATTCAGCCAAGTTGATGGAGTTTCTGTTCTAGAGTTTACAGGTTAATGGAAGAAATACTGAACTACTTATTGGGTGCACTGATCTAGGGAAATGCTATCAGAAATGCTATAAATAAAGGAGAAAAGACTATGGTATGATCAGGAAGTCTAATTTAAGAAGACTTTTAAGGAGGTCTCTCTGGTATTTCCACAGTAGACTTCAGTGAGTTTGGTTGGTGGAAGAAGATTCTATGGACAGCAATAGGCACAATGGATCTGTAACCTGTACAATGATGTCCTTAGAACCTGGGAACACCTTTACTTATATACAAAAGGGGACTTTGTGGATTAGGGCTGTGAGACCTTGCCCTCTGCTATTGGGATAAGGTTGAGATGAGCACAGGAACCTTCAGAAGCAGAGAACCTTCCCCAGCCACTATCAGAGAAAGATGTAATGATAGATGAAGGGTCAGATCTGTGATATCTGAGGCTGGAAGAGAGGTACACACCCCTCGCTGTAGAGTGAAGTTCTGGGACACTGAAAGATGAGGAGACAGATTTCTCCTATAGAGTTCAGAAAGGATCTTAGACCTGCTGGCACCTGGATTTGACCTAATGAGGCTCATATGGGTTTTGGACCTGTATGCTTACATAACATCTGCACTCTTTTAAGCTATTAGGTTTGCAGTAATTTGTAAATTCAACAAAGACCTAATAAGAGCTTAAAGCAGAAGAAAGCTTGGTGCAGTTTCAGAAGCCTGCAGGTGATGTCTAGGGCGAGTATGACTTGAGAGACAACTCCCCAGTGTTTTAAGCTAGCACAGTGGGGACCGAATAGCCTGCTTTGGATGGGAAGAGGCAAGCATGGAACGGGAGTCTGGAAGACCATGTTGGAGCCCTCACGAAAGATAAAGGGAGTGTGGCTTAGGAAGTCGACAATGAGAAAAGTTCCGGGTTTGAATCTGAGAGCTGTGATGAGGTAGATGGAATCAGACATAACTGATGAGTATAGCGGGGAGATCAGGGGCATGTGGGATCAGTGGTGGAGCCCAGGTTTCTGGTGGGAGTAGTGGTTGACAGCAAAGGTCTTCCAAAGCTAGAAGACTGTCTGCAAAGTCCACCCTACCCAGGATGCAGAGGTAGCCCTGCTCAGCCCTCAGCATTGATTTTAAGAAACAATTGGCACTTCAGAAGCTAATGATGGCAAGGCTTTGACTATGGTTCTTTGATGTTATGAGTGGAAGAAAAACCCATTCAAGGTGTCTGAAGTCCAATGTTAACTTATGTTTACTTTTAAGCCAATAGACAAGAGTACATTTAGCTTGACTGGGGGCTCAGGCCATGTCACAAGGTTTATATGAAAGACTTGACTCCTTTGTGGGGCTCTGTTCACTAACTCTATATGCCACAGCTCTTTGGGGCCAATAATGCCCAGTAAAACTGTGATGATTCCTTCTGTGAACCAGCCCAGCACCATCTCTGCTTCTAGTGACACTTTGAAATGAGACAAGGGAGGGGGCTGCATGGCCTGGCTCAGGTCAGAAGCTCAACTCATTCAGTGTGCTTGGGAGAGAATAACAGGCACATATCCCCAAGTGGAAGCCGGAGGTGCTGCTGGGAATCGTAAGCGTAGACATTGAGCACTCTTTCCAAACATCCCCAACCACTACAGACTCTATTGAGTTACAGCAGAAGTGTACCAAGACTAACACTCTCTGACCCTTACTCCAATGAGGCTGGGAAGAAAGGCTGGGAGAACTGGCTGATGGCAGAATGGATGACTGGCTGCTGTTGTCCATGTATACTGTTTGTAACCACTGAGTTTGGGGCAGCAGAATGTGCTGAGGGCACCACTGGTCCAAGTGGAGGGGTGAACACATCTTTACAAAAGGATCATTGACTAGGTGGCTCCTGCATGTTTCCTTGAAGAGTGTGGTCCCTGTGGCTCAGGTTGCTTCCTCCCCAGCAATCCCCATCCCCATGCTTGAGATATAGACATCTCATCTTCCAACTATGGGACTGGAGGGTTTATATATTCCTGTCCAGCAGGAGATGCTTTATGTGGTGGAGCCCATGGGTGATTGAGGCCCACAGTAGATGTTAGCTTGCTCCCCACCCCAACACACAAAGTCTCTGGTGTACCTGCAATAATGGTTTATCTCTGCAAACCAATCATTCACCCTCCTCATCTGAAGTTGGTCTGTGACTGGGGTATGCTTGTCCCATTGTATGGTAGGCTAAGATGCTGGGGTACTGACAGGTGTTGGGGGCTGGAAAATATTCCTTTATATTCAGAAGGTTACAGCATTGTTTCTTAGAGGTCCCCAGCGGGTAGTGGTGTGTTAGCAAAGATCCTCGATTATATAACCAGATCCCTGTCCACCCTGACAGTTGAGAGGCATAATACTCTAAGTGTGGCCTTCTCTAAGGGCACTTTACTCCATATAGGTTGGTGCTCCAAGAACCAGCACCCTTTGACCCTAACTCCTGGTCTCCCGTCTCTCTGCCCTGGCAATCCTGGTCTCCAGGGATCTGAGAGTGCAAGAATCGTGCCCTCTGCCTGCCTCTCTAGGCTGGTTCTACATTTGTTCAGACAGGGCACCCTGGCTCCAGCAGGCCTGTTCAATTAGAACCAAGTGTTGACATCACACTGTAAGACTCTCGCTTGGGTGATGGGTTAAGCAGATGGACAAATAGACTGTACACTTCCTCCCCTGTAGCATTTCCTTCACAGCTCGCTCATCTGCTGCTCCCATATTCACACCCCAGAGCACTCACTATCTAGGCTGCTCTGCAGGAGGACCCTTAAAAATAGCATTTCTAAGATGAAACAATGTCCCTTGTTTGGAAATAAGCAGAGCTTATAAAATATGTTCCTGTGTTTTCCTGGATCAGGGAACAATGTGGAGTCTGGGGACTTATTTACAATGAAGAAATTGTTTTTGCAAATAGTGAAATGGAAGGATTGTTTTTGGAGAGCTGAGTAAAGGAGCTATTGTTTTTTTAGTAATTGCGAACACAGGCTGGAAAAGGGTGATTTTACAGAGAACAGAGGCTCAGAGAACGTGACCGTCCATTTCTTTGGGACAGGCTAGCTAGGAAGAAACCATCAGACCCTGTGTTCTCCCCTCCCCATCTTTCCCAAACTTACTTCATCTTTTCTGCTCCAGCCCTCATCAACGAGCACACATTGGCGGTCCTCCCATCACTGTCCCCCAACCCAGGCTTACCTTACACTGGCCCCTCCAAAGCCCAGCAGCGGGCTGTGAGACTTTCCTTATCTCCACCAAGGCTTTGCTTCCAAGGAGCTCTCGGCACGTAGACAGAATGTCTCATTCGCTCAAGCCTGTGACCCAGAGGAGGACAGACTATCTCAGGCTTTGTCACATGGAAATGGCAGCCGAATCCAAGGTCTTTCCATCGCCAGCATCACATTGTAGGAACCTCCCTGGGTGGCAATACCAGGGCCCAGACAGGGTATGCCTAGCAGTAAAACCTCACTCGCGAGAAGCTCCAGCAAGTGCGTGTCTGCCTCTGGGAAGGTATGTCCACACTCACCCAAGGCCAGCTGTCACCTTCCAGCCCCTGTGCTTTAAGAAACAAAGAGATGAACTTTAGTTATTCATCATATAAGTGAAAGAAGGGGCTTAAATATTTGCCTAAAATATTTGCTCCATGAATATCATTCTAACCCTTGAGATGCTGAAGACTTTTCTGTCTTCCTTGAGTGGATGGGGAGTGGGAATATCTCTAGAATGTATGTGAACTTCCTGAGAGACACACTATGGAAATCACTAAAGCTGAGACATCGGTGGCCTGCCCTTAGAGACCTGTGCAAAGCATGGACATGAGAAGCAGCTGGTGAGGCAGATGTGTGTCTTATATTAGGTATAGCCCTGACCAACGCCCCTGTTTCCTTACATGCTTTGTATTGAAAGTCGCTGAGGCTCCCACTCAAGAGTACTCTGTAGTTGGCATGTGTCTGCCCCACTGTAGGCCAGGCTAGATGTTAGGTAGGAAACACTCAGGGGATGAGCAGCTCTCCGAGGCTCCTGGACAATGTCGAATCCCAGAGGTCCTCAGCAGGAATAAAGGTGAGAAAAGGGGACCAGCTCTCAGGAAATGAGCACCAATAGTCCCTGAATTCATTTTCTGTACCCATTCTGGGGCTGTAAACATTCCCGGTATAGTTGAATCCAAGGTATTGGCCAATGGCATTGAATTCAGGCCTGGGAAAGACACAAACATACCTGATTCTTTGGAGTAAGTTCCAGTGGCTCCTACACATCCCTGGCAGGAGGTTGGAGGTCCAGTTCCCCCAGGTGACCTACTTACAAATGTGCTGTATATCCGACCTTCTCTTCCCTGCCTCAATTCCCATGACCTTGCCAGAGCTTCCCAGGATCCTCTCAAATAACACTGTGAGCTAGATACTTGTTTCTACACCACACAGGCAAAAACTGAAGAAGATAGGCATGGGGAATAGTGGAGCAACCTGGGGACTCTGCTTGGTTTGGTCTGCATATACATTTTATTCTTATTTTTCAAGGTTAACTTGATAACCTTGGACTCACATCTGCATGCCCCATGTACACACCCCTCTTCTAACAATGCACTCGGTAACCTTGGACCCACATCTGCATGCACCATGTACATACCCCTCTCCTAACAATGCACTCGGTAACCTTGGACCCACATCTGCATGCACCATGTACACACCCCTCTCCTAACAATGCACCTGGCAAACTAGGACCCCACCTATACCAAGCTATGAGAATACTCCATTCCAAACAATTGAATACGTTTCTCCTCCCCTGCCAATAAACACAGAAAGTTTTCTATTCAAATGCATTGCCCGATATATTTAAGTAGAAAAATAAGGAGGCCAATCTGGCCTAAACTAGTTTTGTGTATATGTGCACTAAGGCAAACTCTTGTCTAAGGAAACCTTTAGGGAAAGTCCCCTATTTGCCACCTTATACCTATGTATAACTGGCCCTGCATAGGTCAAAACCAGATGCATTTTGGGAAGAGACATGCCCAACAGAGAAGGGGTTATATAATCCACCTGTCAATTAAAATAGAGAACAACTCCATTACTCCGCTTTTGTAACATTCCCTCCTTCCTTTCCAGACACTGGTAGAGAAGCCCCAGGCAATAACCCGGGGCCCTTGAGTCCCCTCACCTATGTGGCCCCTGTCACTCCTGACAGCAGTTATGATCTGTACTATTGATTTGCTTTAAATAGTTCCCCTGCTACTTCACAATCTCTGTGCTCTTCTTCAGTTTATTGATTAAGACGGCAAGAACCCGAAAACACCTGTCCAGATGTGGAACACCAGTTAGAGCACTAGGCATTCTCCCAAGCTATTTTCTTTAGAAAGAGTGGTCTCCAGTTCCCAGTGAATGGGGTAGCATGAGGTCTTGAGGGTCTCTGGCCTGTCCTTCAGCACCCCTCTCTCCTGAACCAGTGTTCCCTTGGGTTTCCCCACAATTGCCATCGTTCTGGTTTGGCTCCTGAGTTGCCTGCTCCTGGCATCACTACTGGTTGTACTTCTCATTCCCTCCATCATTTCTTCAGGCTTAATTTATGCCCAGCCTTCCCTGAATGCAGCTCCTAGTCTCTTGGGGCAGAACCAACTCATTCCTTATTTCATTGAATTGTTGGCTCTTGAACACAACATTGGCCAACTCTTGGCTTGTACAAATTTAGCTTGTGTCTGTGTCCTTTCCTGTATCCTGGTATCCTGAAGAACAAGGAGCAGGATCTGAACAGAGACCCTCTACCAACCTTGCTGTGTCTTGATAATAGACACTTGCTGTGATAAATTGACCCAGCACCAGTGTGGTGGTGAGTTTTAATTGTCAACCTGACAATCTGGAGTCACTTGGAACCTCTGGGAATGACTGTGAGGAACTACCTCAGTTATGTTAATTGACGTGGGAGGACCTGTCCCTCTGGGCAACACCATTCCCTGGGCTGAATAACATAGAGCTGAGCACTGGCTTGTATTCCACGGCTCTCTACTCTTGACTGTGGATGGAATGGAACCAGTAACTCCTGCCACTGTGAACTCCCTACCAGGACAGACTGTAACTTGGAACTGGGAGCCCAGTCATGTGTTTCTCCCCTAAGCTGCCTTTGTCAGGGTATCTTATCACAGCCACAGGAAAAGAAGCCAAGCAAGCCATCCAGAGTTTTGTTTTGGTTTGTTGTCGTTTGTTTTTCTATGTTTCAGTTTTACTTTCCCGTAACTCGCAGCCATGAGCATTCTGGCTGGCACAGTCACAGGGGCACGGCCAGGGTAAGCAGGTCAAGGAGGTGCCTTTTGCTTTCTGCCCAAAGTGGAAAAATACTAAGGGCTAAGGAAAACGGTCCAGTTCTCCTCCAAGTATGTGCTAGGAAGCAGAACAGGTGATAGCATCAGGACACCCACATCTCCCTCTGATGAGCTGGCCAGGTCACCTGGTGGCCACCGCAGCCCTGCAAGCACCCCCTGATGGGCAGGATGCTGGCGATGGTCACTGCTTCTCCGGTTGTATCACCTCAGGTGCATCCAGGACCTGGAGCTCCCCGGGGATCAAGAAGCTTTGTCTGAACAGTGTGGGCCGGGACTTGGTAGTCTCTCTCGGTCAGGTGAAGAGATTTGAAAAGGCCATTCGACTCCCCAAACATTAGCTTCCCCTTCTGCAAAATGGGAATAATTGGCTAGTCCCTGTCCCTTAGGATTTAGGGCTTCAAATGAGGTTTTTATTTTTTATAATATATGGAGGGTTTTCATATCTGGTACAGGAAAGAACCAGATATACCAGCTTTTATTAAAATCAAACATTGGCCAGGCTCTGTGCTAAGTTTCAAGAAGAATGATTTGGACAAGATGCAGCTCTCACCCTTAGGAAGCCCAGGGTTCATGGGGGAACAGGGGAAATGCACCTGAAATTGCATTTCAGCAAGGATGCTAAGGATCCGAGGGTGAGGTAGGTGTGTAGGAGTCTCAAGAGCCAGGGACCGGTCTGGAATTCCTCTGACTTCTGATAAACCATACTTGTTTAGTCTAAATTCTGTCCTTTGCTGTTCCCTCTCTGACATAGTGGAGGCAACAGGTGGGGTCAAACCGACCATGACAGGGAAGTTGGGGGAGTGGAAACATGGGGGTCTGGAACCATCCTCCACTGGAAGCCCTGCTCCTGAAGACAGGAAGAGGGGGTCAGGCAACCCCCTGAACTATCTTAACCCCTCCACAACTCCATGGATCACTGCCGGCTCCTTTAAAGAACATTCTTAGTCAGGTGAATCCTTGGGCTTTTGCCACCAACTTAAGTTCCTTGATTTGCACAATCCAGGAAATAAATCATAAAATGGGAACTTCCTTAGTCAATTTTTACTATCTCTTGTAACCAAGATGTGGAAAAAAAATGCTTTTTACAGCTAATGATTTGATGGTTTGCAAGTGAAGGAATCTTCTTCCCTGAGGTTCTTGGCCACATCAGGAGATGCTCACACCCATGGAGAGGAGGCATGCCACTGGCATCTCTTGAGTGGAGGCCAGCAAGGCTGGGCTTCCGAATGTTCCATGATGCAGAAGACACACCTCACTGTGAAGGATCCTGTATCCCAAGATGGAGATCCCGCTGCATTTGAGAAGCCAAAAGAGGACTAGGGAGATGGCTCAATGTTTAAGAGCACTGACTGTTCTTCCAAAGGACCCGGGTTCAATTCCCAGTACCCACATGGCAGCTCACAACTGTCTGTCCAAGATCTGACACCCTCACACAGACAGACTCATGGCCAAGACACCAGTTCACATAAAAATAAATAAATAAATAAATAAATAAATAAATAAATAAATAAATAAATAAGAAAGAAATAGAAAGAAAGAAAGAAAGAAAGAAAGAAAGAAAGAAAGAAAGAAAGAAAGAAAGAAAGAAAGAGAGAAAGAAAGAAAGAAATAGAAAGAAAGAAAGGAAGGAAGAAAGAAAGAAAGAAAGAAAGAAAGAAAGAAAGAAAGAAAGAAAGAAAGAAAGAAAGAAAGAAAGAAAGAGTAAAATAAAAAATAAATAAATAGAAACCAAGAGAACAAGGATAGGAGAGTTGCACGTTGGTATGTGAGAGAAATAGTGAGATACGTGGGTTGCCTGTGAAGAAAGCTTCACTTCTCAAAGACCAGAGAAGGTAAAGAAGTGGGACATTACCATGCCACACTCCATTACAGTAGGATCAGACCTACTGGTCTACCCAATTCACCGGTGCAAATTATGTTTAGTTTCTAATTGGGGTGGCTGAGAAACACAGGCCTATGAAATCAATGAAGATTGCATCAGGCTGGCCAGATGACATTCATGGGCACCAGAGGCCATGTTGAAATGGCTCCTGGTGAGTGGTGGAAATCTAGGCTTCAGCTTTCCTAACAAATCAGTCCTTGGGCTGGGGAGATGGTTCACTGGGTAAAGTGTTTGCTTTGTGAGCAAAGGAACTGGCTTTGGATCTCCAAGCACTCACATAAAAGCTAGACAGAGCAGCATGCGCCTGTAACCTTGGTGCCTGGGTTGGGGGTGGAAGCAAATAGACCCTGGGAGCTCACTGTAAGTGAGAGACTCAGCCTCAAAAAAGGGACAGAGAGCAATGAAGGAAGGCACTCAACAGTTTTGACTTCTGAGCTCCTCCCACCTACAGACCACACACACACACACACACACACACACACACACACACACACACATACACATACAATGAGAGAGGGGATAATAATAATAATAATAATAATAATAATAATAATAATAATAATAATATAAAATAGAATGGTATGGGAGGAGGAGTAATGGGAAGATCCTAGAATGATCCAGAGCCTCCCACCCTCCTACTGTAATGAACAAACAGTTAAAAATAAACAGGACATCGCCCTCATGGTGGTCATGGACACTGCTAATTGCCCTGGTGATGCATTAGTGAGCATCTGGAAGGAAGGCATGGTGCCCAGCCTTGGACATCCAGCCATCAAGACTTTGTAGTGGCTGCAGTAAAACATCTGTTTCTTGGGCTCTGTGGCCCCAGGCAGTCTGGGCCACCACTTCTGAGTAACACTTACAGAGCAAGTGGCCTGGGGGCCTTTGCCCCTTTTAGAGATCTGGCCATCACACTCACTTTGCAGTGTTGAGCATTCACAGAGTGTCGGATGCTGTGCAGACTTCTCATCAAGATGGGCCTATTGGAGTCACTATTTATTTTAAACCTCTCTTGTTTGCAGACAGCCCTTGTATGCCCAGCTGCAAAGACTCTGAAGTCCACTGTCCAGCTGTAGGGCATTTCCAGTAGAGATAGTGCAGGCAGGATGTAGCCCAAGAGGCTATGACTCCAAATGGGGAACATCCTTCCAGAGCATCAAAGAGGCCCTGGACATAGTTCAAGGCAACCGACCCCAGACAAAGCCCCAGGTCACCTAGATATTTGGATAGAGCCTAGGAAACAGTGCACGGCTCCATGAGATGACTCCGGCTTTCATCCAGCCTGATCACCAGATGAGTGGGGGCATCATCTCTTCTTTTGATCATCCATTTAATTGTTTTAATACTCCTGGAATAACTCTTTTTATTTTTATTTTTTGAGATAGGTTTTATGTAGCCTAAATTGGCCTTGAATTCCTTATGTAGCTAAGGATGACCTTGAACTTTTGATACTCTTGCCTATACTTCCTAAGTGCTAGGATTAAAGTGTTCCACCACACCTGGTTTGTGTGGTGCTAGGGATGGAACATGGGGCTTGTGCATATCAGGTTATTTTTCCTTTGCTGTGATAAAATGTGGTGATATATTGTGTACCCTAATAAAATTTGCCTGAAGATCAGAGACACAAAGGAACAAGCCACTGCCACATCTTACCTCTAGGACTCCTCAGCCAATAAGCCTCTGACCAAATGAGCTTCCTCAGCCAAAAGGCCTCTAGTTCCTGTCTCCTCACGCCTTATATACCTTTCTCCACCCAGCCATTACAGGTGTGTGTGCTTCCCCGTACTGGGATTAAAGGTGTGTGTCACCACTTCCTGGCTGTGTTTCCTCTCCTAGAATGAGTCAATCTCATGTAGTCCATGGTGGCTTTGAACTCACAGAGATCCAGATGTCTCCTGAGTGCTGGGATTAAAGGTGTATGCCACCACTGCTCGGCCTCTATGTTTAATCTAGTGGCTTGTTCTGTTCTCTGATCTTCAGGTAAATTTTATTAGGGTACACAATATATCACCACAATAAAATATTATGACCAAGGTTGTTTGGGGCTCACAGTTCCAGGGGGATGAAAGTCCATCACCATCATGTTGGAAACATGGCAGCAGGCCGATATAGTGCCTGGAGCAGTAGCTAAGAGCTCACATCTTGAAGTGAAAACCGGAAGCAAAGGGAACAAACTCTTTAAGCCTCCAAACCCACTTCATCCAGCAAGGCCACATCTCCTAAGCCTCAAAAAAAAGGAGGGGGCTGCTAACTGAAGACCAACCATTCCAAGTCTATTCAAACCACCAAATCAGGCAAGCAGTCTACAAACTGAGCCATACCCCTAGCCCAAGCATCTATCATTTCTTGAGTATCTGGGAGGGCTGGATCCCTGAAAGGCTGGCACTGAGAAAGGGTGGGAGGAGATGAGGTGTACACCCCCTCTCCAGGAGCCTTGGGCTAGGTGTGGGCCACGGGCTGTGCTTCCTTGTGAAATGCAGTTCAAGAGCATGGTGGAGGTGCTAGAAATGGCCCCGGCTGACAGGGAGGTGAAGTGCTCGGCAGGAGCTGGGCATTGTGTTGATTTTCTTGGCTCCTCCACACACTATATGAATCAACAGAAATGGATGTGGAATAAGCAGAGAGAGATTAAACTATGTTGGAGGTCTGATGGTTCACTGGTTGGACTGGTGGACAACTCCAAAGAGTCTCCTGGTGAGGTTGGTTCGTGCCCAGGATAAACTGCTAGGTCAGTTCTCATATGCAGAGCCAATCCAGACCACTCAAGTGCTGTTGAAAGAGAAGTCTAAGGAAGAATCTGTCTGAGATAGGAAGTGTTCTGGTTGCTTATTGCTGGAATCTGGGGAGCCTTCAAAGGGAGGAGTATGGAACTGTGTGTTATACCTTCACCAAACCAGGCAAAACCACAACCCTTCTGTGATGGTTAGAATAGGTATGGCCCCCATAGACCCATGTGTTTGAATGCTTGGTCCATAAGGAGTGACACTATTAGGAGGTGAGACCTTGTTGGAGTAGGTGTGGCTTTGCTGGAGGAAGTGTGTCACTAGGGGATGCACTTTGAGGTCTCAGAAGCTCAAGC
This sequence comes from Peromyscus maniculatus bairdii, assembly GCF_049852395.1. Taxonomy (NCBI): domain Eukaryota; kingdom Metazoa; phylum Chordata; class Mammalia; order Rodentia; family Cricetidae; genus Peromyscus; species Peromyscus maniculatus. The sequence goes on along the minus strand of NC_134852.1, from coordinate 140,264,526 downwards.
CAATTCTCTGCCTGCTGCCTGTGAATTTAGACATAGAACTCTCAGCTACCTCTCCAGCACCATGTCTGCCTGCACACTGCCATGCTTCCTGCTGTGGCAATAATGGACTAAACCTCTGAAACTGTAAGATGGCCCCAGTGAAATGTTTTTCTTTTTAAGAGTTGCCGTGGTCACAGTGTCCCTTCACAGCAATAGAAACCCTAACTGAGACACCTAAGCAGCTGCTGGGTGGGTGTGCCAATTCTTCTGTCTGCTACTGGGTTGTGATAGGACTCATGCCCTGCCTGATTTTTCTTGCTCACTTAACCCCAGCGCCACCACCACACACACACATCGCCAAGAAGCCCTCAGTAATGCTCAGTCAGGGTGACCTTGATTGTAGGGAACGGAAGCAATTATCCTCAGCATGGGCTTCCCTCCACTGAGTGCAAGACCCCTAGGGATGTGATGACATCCAACATATTACCCTTTTCATGGCTAGGATAAGCTGATCAACAAGTATAGAAGTTTCTAGTGCTTTGGGAGGTGGGTTACTTACCTTGACCTTGGGTGAACTTATGGAATGTTCGAAGTAACCCATTGCTATCTGTGCAGAGAAATTTCTCACCATTTGAGAGTGTCTCCTGATTAGAAAAAAATACCCCCTTTTACTCTAAATGACTATTATCTGAAGGTCAAAGAAAAAAAATATGCATTATGAAGCACTTAGACAATGAAGTACCTGGTTGAATGTAGAAGTTACCTTGTTACACTCATTTCTTCTGTGTCTTGGCTTGTGTGATGCCATGCTCTGACAAAGGGAACTTAAAGGGACAGTGTTTGCTTTAGCTCACAGTTCTGGGCTACAGTGGCACAGAAGTCAAAGTCTTAGCAGCCTAAAAGCAACTAGTCAGATTATGTCCAAAAGCAGAAGAAGGGGCCCATAATATATGCATGCTGCTGGTCAGCCCCTTCTCTACACTTACACAATCCAGGAGCCCCTAGAATCGAGAAAATGGTGCCACCCACAATGGGCAAATTTTCCCATCTAAATTAACTTAATCAAGATAATACTCCACAGGCATGTTCATAGACCAACCTAATCTAGACAATCCTTCGATGAGTCTCTCTGTCCAGGCGATTACAGATCGTGTAATCAACAATTAACCCTAACTATCACACTCCCACCAGAGGGATAATCTCGGGCAGCATTTGGGTGTTGACTTTTCAGTCTTTTTCTGTACAGAGTTTCTATAATTTGAAAATAAGCTGTATAAACACCCACTACATTTGATTTCATATCATTCTTTTCCATACTGTTCCGTGAGCACTATGTTATTATAATTAAAAACAAGATTTATAAATAATGCATTGTAGTCTCCAATCCAACATAATTTACCTCATCTCCCTCTGCATTTAGATTGCTGCCCTGTTTAAAATAGCAAAAATGATACCAAAAGAAATATATAAATGTTTGTCTGCAGGTCTTAATACAATCAGTAGAGATGGAATTACAGGCTCTCATGGAAAATCTCAATTGTCAACATGGTGAGCTCTAGAGGGACCAGGGTAAAGGGCCTTGGGGAGTGCCAGCAGGGGACTATCTTGATTAGATTAATGAGGAGGGAAGGCCTGCCCATTGTAGCAGACACCAATTCCTGGGCTACAAAGTAACACAAAGCGAACTGGGCACAAACCTTAGTCCCCCTCTGCTGCCTGTCGGTGGACACAGTGTGACCAGCTGCCTCAAACTCCTGCATCAGGACCGCTCCACCGCAGTGGACTGTCCCCCTTGAACTGTGAAGTGAAATAAACCCTCCCTCTCTTAAATTGCTTATTTCACGGTTCCTTATCACACAGACAAGAAATACAACTAAGACAGGCGCAGGACCTGACTGTTTTTAAAGTTCTAGAAATTCAGCAGCAAACGTTGTTTCAGGGGCAAAGGTGTGCCAACCATAACTTTAGCAACACTGGAAGATTCCCTTGAGCACGGTCTAGTTTTGTGACAGTTAGAAGTAGTGTATCATTCCTTGGTGGTTTTAAAACATAGCTTCAAACATGAGTTGATCAAAAGAGCCACTGGATTTTTTTAGTTTGCGTTGTGGTGGTTCAGGGTTTCCACTGAAAGGAGTGTATTCTATTGTTTTCAGACAGATTATCTTTATCATAACAATATCATACTATGTTTATTGTAAGTCTTTTCCCTCCTAAAATCTACACTAGTATTTTGTTGATTGGCTAGTCAGCACCTTTTAGAGATGTTTGCATAGTGTTTTTTATTTTAAAACTTTTATTTATTATTATTGTTGTTGTTGTGTGTTTGCATGATGTATGTTTGTGGGCATGTGCATGCCTTGGTGTGTGTGTGTGGAGGTCAGAGGACAACTTTGTGAAGCTGATTCCCTTTCCACCTTTGTCGGGATTCTGGGGATTGAATACAGGTCATCAAGCATGGGGGGCAAGCACTTTCATGAAGGAGCCATCTAGCTGATCCTTGTTGTTTATCTAATTTATTCATATACCTGATTGTATTCATACATATACCAATATTAAGCCACCATTCCAGTTCTGACATAAACAGAACAAAGATTATTCATTCCATCCTGTTTGTAGTTGTTTACTTAATAGTTACATAGGTGTTCACAAGTGAGATCAAATGTTCATTTCCTGTTTGTGTGCGCGCATGTGCACATTGCCCTTCATTTTCCAAAGTAGCAAAGATTAGAGTTTTTTTGTAAGTCATCATTTGAGCCTGATTACAAAGCAAAATGAGGCAGCTTTCAAGCCTCTGACCCTTTGGTGTCTGCTTGTGAGTGTTCCCTGCTCTTGCCCCATGGCCTAATTGCTGATCCTTGAACTACTCAAGCTTGTTCCTGCCTCAGGACCTTATGCTTGTCACTGGTATTTGGATTACTCCTACCTCATTTTGTTTAGGTCTCTAATGTTACTTTCTCAGAGTCCTTCCTTAACTACTCTACTCAGAAAAATCCCTTAAGCTATTCCCTGGCTTCCAGTCTCTTTCCTGGCTCAATTTGTCAGAAAGTTCCCCATGGCCTGGCAGTAGCACTGTACACTTGCCTCCTGTCTCTACCGTGATAACATGAGCTACAGAGGACAGAGGCAATATGCCCTTCAGGTTGGTATCACCTGGATGTCCAGCACATAGATGGTGAATCCTTGCTGAAAATACCTAACTAATCACCAGAGAACCTCCTGTAACTTCATTTAAATCTGAGTTCCAGTATTTTTACCTGGATACCATGGGGCCTGCCTCTCCCACCCCTTCTCCACCCGATCTCCGTTGCTCTGACTCTGTTGTGACTCCTTTTTTTATTGCTGTGCTACCCCTTCTGCTGGGTCCCCCAAGATTTTGGAGATCCTTCCCCAGCCCCGCCCCATCATTGAAATCACCGTACATCCCAGGTGGTTCTGGACAAAGTTTTACCAAGACTGTCCCTACTGACCCTCTACGGCCACTCCTGGATACCAAGCTCATTTCTGATTCTTTCATGACTCACAGAAAGCAAGGATGGCCTCCTCAACTCGTGTACGATGACCAGAGAGTCTCTATCATGTGACTGTTCTTAGTAACTGATACCCAGTGGGGGAGAAAGAGACCTTTGGGTACCCCACAGGCCTGGACCTGAGCTGCTGCTGGAACTGTCTGGAGAACCAGCACCAATCAGTGTTTGTGTATTCCAGGATTCTTCATCTATAAAATGGAACAAGACTGACTAGCATCGTAATTCCTCTTTTAAAGTTCATGAAGAATGCAACGCAAGCTGCCAAATACAGCCAGTGTCTCTTCTTCCCGCCTTTTGCTCCCCACCACAGCCTTGTAACTCTTTCTGCTCCACTGTCTCTGACACACTCTGACACATTCACTCGTCTTTCCTTTTCCCCTGGGAGATGTTAGCCTGTCACTTCCCCATAGCCACAGTCCTACGCAGCTTCTAAACCCCAGCTCAGTTACCAGCTCCTCAGGAGGTACTCCATGATCCTCCTGTTCCCTCCAGCATCCACAGCTCTCAGGGACCTAGTGGGTTCACAACCCACTTCCTGGCCAGGTCTCTGTTCACATACTGCCCACTTTGTAGATGGGTTGCCTGTCTTCTCTCCTAGTTATAAGCACCTCAAAGCCAGCAGTGTGGTCTTCTCTTATGGTCCTGGTCCCAACACCTTGCCATCCTGTAATCAGTTTAGTTGCTATCTCTTGTACTTTGGTGAATTACATAGGGCAGACTGAGCAGTACGTCTGTTTCATGGGAGAGAGTCCTCTTTGAGTGGGACACTAATGGATGATGGTGGAACTAAGGGGATCCTGACCCAGGCAGGCCAGCCAGAGGAATGTACCCTAAGGATGGAGAGGGAGGCAAGCATGGGAGCCAGTCTGCCTTACAAGCTGGAGCTGTGTGGTCTGGGGGACCCTGGGCAGCTCTACATTAAAATCGAAAACACTCACCTTCCTCAAGAGCTGGCATTGCCTCCTGTCTCTGATGGGGACAGCCAAGTTCAACATATAGGAAGACGGATAGAGACACACGTGTCAGAGCGGCAACTGAACGCTCCCAGATCCAACCAGGCCCGGCAGGAAGGATCAAAAGCTGCACATGGCCAGGCAGTGATAAATTTATGAAGTCCAGTCATCCCCATGAAAACACTGTGTATTTTAATCTGCCCAGTGGAAATAAATCAATCTTGAATTTCTGTGGCAGGAGCCTCGGGTTGGCTCTGCTTCTTTGTAAGGACTCAGGGATCTGTTTACACCGACTGCTCCATCCTGAGATTCAGTGTTTTCTTAGCAAGAGAAGCCTCGGAACTCACCTTTGTGTCCCCCGTCACAGAGCACCCTGGACATCTAACTCTTCACAAGTATACAAGCTTTGTGATTATGCTCAAGTTTACAAACACAACTGTTGGCACCGAGAAGCCTGTGGGAGGTCGGGCAGACCACCCCGACGTCTGCCTGTGAAAGCTGGGTTGGAAAATGTCCTGACGTCAGCCAGAAGTGTGACTGCATTTCTGAAAACTTGGCTTTCTCTTGGTGGTCGAAACAGTGAGCCTTTTTGTTCATTGAATGTTGAAAAAACAAGTATGCCAGAAAGGGCCTTGTGCTAACAGCTTCCAAAGCGCTGAGCTATTTTTGACTCCTTTCTCCCCTCTTGGGACTTGAGAACATTCAACAAACCTGAATCAGAGATGTGTGATTGTTTTGTGTATACAGCAGAGATCTTAGGCCCGGCCAAGCATTGCCTTCCATGTGGCCCACAAGGCAGCCTCTTTATGCATGGTTTTCTGGACCACAGTTGAGCATGGGTGCCAAATGTGTTGGCTTTGTGGGGGTGTGGGTGAGAAGCTGGGGCGCTGGACCATGATCTTTCATCTTAGATACTCTGTTGGACAAGATGGCTGTTTTTGGCTCCAAGATAGTTTGTAGCTACCTACTTTTAACTAAGTGAACTGAAAAGTTCTCTCAATATAAATATAAAATGTTGAATACAGTTTATATATGCACATACTCAAGTTGGAGAAGTTAATAATTCAGGTTGGCTATGTAGACTATGTATAAATCAATATTGTATATTCATATTTAGTTTATTTTGTAAATCTGTATTAGATACACATAAGTAATGCCATGGATGTGTATAATATTATGTAAATATATATATGAGAGCCAAACCTAGAGTCCTCTGCAAGAGCAATTAAGAGTTCTTAACCACTGAGCCATCTGTCCAGCCCCCTGTTATCAGTTACTTTTAAGACAAACCCATCCAGAACAGTTTTGTGCATGCTTGCACACATGCACCCCTTCCATACTGCCCAGGCATACCAATGCAGGTCTGCTATGTTATTCACCCTATCCTTCTCCTGGGAACTTTTTATATTGAAGATTTTCTTCTCATAGCATATATTCATCTATCTCATTCTTTTTCATGACTATGTAGTGTTCCATTTGTTTGGATGTTGCACACTTTAGTATATCAACCCTCATTAAAAGGCACATAGGCCATTCCTAACTTTCTGTTTCCTGTTCTTTACCTATGTGTGCTGGCTATTCTTGGCTGTCAACTTGACTACATCTGGAATTAACTAACACAAGTGACTGGAGATACCCATGAGGAATCATTTTCTTAATTACATCATTTGAAGTGGGAAGATGCACTTTTAATCTGGATCTTTTGAGGTGGGAAGATCCACCTTCAATCTGGGCCACACCTTCTGGTGGCAGCCTATATAAAGGACCTGGAAGAAGGAAGCTTTTTCTCTCTGCCTGTTTGCCCTTGCTCTTGCTGGCAAGTCCTATCTCCACTAAATTTAGGTAAGCCAGCCTTTATTCCCTCAAATATTGTTTTCCTTTTCTTTTCCTTTCCTCCTCACCTCCTCTTTTTCTCCCCGACAGGGTCTTGCTATACAACTCAGACTGGCCTTGACTTGGAAATTCCCCTGCCTCAGCCTCCCACAAGCTGGGCTATCAATGCATCACCATGCCTGGTTTTAAACTAATCTTCTGCCCTCCTCATCCTCTTCCTCTTCTGTGTCTCTATAACAAGTGTCTGTCAGGCATCTTGCAGCTGTTCTCTGGGTCGCTCAATTCTGCTTCTTGAATGATTTCCAATCCTCAGATCAGGTCTTCTCTGCTGGGTGATGCTTCCTCAACTTAATGCTTTCTTTTTTGGCCATCCACAATCTGATATTATGTGTATCCCATAATTGTTTCCACTTTGTATGTCATATTTTCATTTTCTTCCATTTCTCAGCTAAATGACCATATGTTTTAGAAATACAGCAAATGCTTTTTGATGTCCTCCAAAGTTTTTGTGTCCCAGTGGTAATGTCTTTGTTACCTTTGGATCTGTTAGGTGGCTACTGTGAATTCTGAATCTACAGTCCATTCTCTCATTTCTTTTCATATCATTTCCTCCCTCATTTTTATTAGTTTTTGAGAATTTCTTAAAATATATTTGATCATATTCACCCATCCCTTAAATCCTCCCCCACACCCCTTTCATACCCATCCAACCGTGAGTCCCAATGCTGGCTCCTGAACATTGTGGATAATCTACTGTAGAGACCCTAGATGCTCTTACCCTTCTTTAAAGACTGAAGCATTTCTCTCTGATGGTTGTTGAATTACCAACACTGTGGACTTTGTGAAGGAGGCTTTGTTTTCTAATTTGTTAAGTGGTGTTCACACTTTAGTTGTGTCCAATGGTGAGTCCTTCACCCTCAAGCATTATCTTTATTCATAAGAATGGCCTTTATGAAGTTTCAGTAAGAAACCTGAAATGGTTACCAAGTCCCTGGAATGTGACAGGATCTAGATTCCAGGCTCCAGTTCCCCAGCTGTGACTATCAGCTGAGATCTCTGCTCAGCTTTTTCAGCCTCTGGGCCATATCTTTCTGTCAGGATCACTGGAATTTTCTACTCTTCCTCCAGATCAGACAGAAATGCATTTGCACATCTGGGTGCTCTCCTTCAATCTTTCTCTGATCTCGTTTCTCAATTTTCAGATGTCCTGCCTGCTCAGAATTCCACCCTTGAAGTCTATTAATTTTAGATAATTAATTTGTGATTATTCAACTTTGCATACAACACCCAACATAATTGATTGGTTGGTGCCTTTAAGGGAAAGGCTTAGAAACAGACACTACACCGTAGCATGCTTTCTATCTTTGAGCATTGAGCTCTCTCCATATATGCTGGATTTGTGCTGTTCCCCATCTCTATTTAATTTAGCAACTGTCTGTAGAAAGTTGTTTTTATGCTTTGCCCAGCCTTTCCACTACCACTGAAATTAAAACCCAACAATAACTTGATTTTAAATAGTGTGTCTCTGTCCCATTAATCTCATAATAAATTCTTAGTACCTTCACTTTGTGTCTTTATAATCAACCTTCCACTTTTATATTGTCTGCTGGTTTACATTAGGGTTATCAATTTATAAAGAAGAGTTGACATTCATTCGGGAGCGTGGTAGACACTGAAGGAGTTCTTGCCACATTGAGATGCATTACTCCTGTAAGACGACGCCCTGCATGGCAATGTACTTGGATGCTTTCCTGTTTTGTGTTTCGATCGATGTACTGCCCAAGGTTGTGTTAGCAGCATTCTGTACTTTTATATACTTTTATACAGCCAAGAGTTCCCCTTTTCACAAATCATACAAAATTTGTATTATAATCGGCTTACGCATGGAAAGAAAAATTGTTGATATGCACAACTGGAAAGTGCAGGAATATGTCATGTCACGTGTGCTTGACCTATGAGCCCTGTAATGACCTCAGGACCCAGCTTCCCACTTTGCTTGAGAGCTTCATTCTCAGCAGATCCTTAGCTCCTGGGCAACGAGCCAGTCGGCTACCCAAGCTTCACTGTGGTCTAGGATCAAGCCCAGTAGCCCTGTGAATGACTAAGTTATTCTTCTTAAAACGATTGATTTTTCATTGGCTTCGAATGCAAGAGTTCTCATACCCTAAATCCATTATGGTGCAAGGTGAGTGTGACACTCTGATTGGCAGGTGTGAGACTCTGACCTATTGAGTGCAGGATTGGAGTTGGGTCGACTGGTATATGTGGTTGATGGTGCCAGGAAAGAAATCGTTTCTCAAAGGACAACTGCAGTTGTTGCAGGAGGAGGAGAGTCATTTGATGGGAGTGGGCTACACAACACGTGCTTGCTGCGACAGACCAGACCATTGACGGGTGGTTGGTTCTTTGCTAGTATTATTTTAAGAATCAAAGGTCCTGAATGCTGCCGGGGTCTTTGGTCATGATCTTTAAGGTGTGGCTTAGAGCCCAAGAGACACACCCTGGAGAAGTCTGTACGAGTCTTTAGAGTGATGCTCGGAGGCACAAAAAGCTTGGAGGCCCCGGTGGCTTAGCCGCCATTCATGGAACCCTCATAGATTTATTTGAGATAAAAATCACTTTGTTTCATTCAAATTTCATCAAGCTAAATAGGCAAGCATTTGTTGCAATGGGAATTATATCCACTTAAAAATATTTCTAAGAGAAGACACCGGGCTAAGTCCATACAGTCAGCGAACAGCTGGCTCAGATCATGCCCCGCCCCCCATGTATGCCTGGTTTATTTTATTTTATTTTATTGAGACTCTACTCTGGTATGGTCTGTGTTTTGCAAAACTTTAAATCTTTTGATTAGTATTGCAGGAGACAAGGGTCTGGGCCCCCTATCTGGAATGTGTTTTCAGCAAATCAGACAAGACTAGAAAGACAGAGCTGAGCCCTTTGGCTGTGCCTCGAGCAACAGAGTTACTGTGTGGGGCAGAGCACCGGCGGCTTGGGTGGATGTTTTCTTTGGGGCATTTAATTTTATTTATGGCCCCTGTTTTCTGTCCCTTCTTCAGTTATCTGGAAGCTCGTCAAGCGGATGTGCAGGCCGGTTAGTCCCCCCCCTTGATCAAAGTGAGCGCCGTGAACTTTGCTGTCCTGGTAGATAGAGAGGTCATGAGAGTGTTGTTCTCACATCTAACCTTTGGAAGTTAAAAAAGAGAGTTCACCCTCTGGAGAGCCTCATGGGTCTCTAATAGCAGCAGGCTGTGCGACCTCTGTTCAGCTGGACCCTCTCAGGACTGAGGAAGGGTTTAGCTCCTCACGGGGCTTAAGTTCCGTTCTTGTCTTTCTTTTCCTCCATATTTCCCTCCCCTCTTCCCTTTTTCCTTCCTTCCTTCCCTCCCCACTCCTGCCCCTCCCCTCCTCTCTCCTCCTGTCCCTTTCTTCCTCCTTCCCCCGCCTTGCCCTCCCTCCCTCCCTTCCTCCCTCCCTTCCTCCCTCCCTCCCTCCCTCCCCATCTTGATATGTCTCCCAAACTGACCACAATCTCATGATCCTCCTTCCTCAGCCTCAAGTACTGAGATCACAGACTTGCACCTTATCTTCAGGTCAACTAGAAAACCTGTGACTAATTCTTTTGCTTTAAGGAGTCTTTGGGGCAAAAAAAAAAAAAAAAAAAAAAAAAAAAAAAAAAAAAAAGTCTCAATTCTGGGAGCTTCCCAGGCTAGAAGGCCAAGATATGGCGTCTCATTGCATATTGTGAAATCCTCAGTTTTCCAAATATTAGCTATTCTCAGGTTGATCTAAAGATAAACACCTAGTATTTGTAAGAGATAAGGAAATTGAGGACTTAAAATGCAGTAGCCACATACTGCAAGTGCCCAGGTCCAGTGAGTCACGGGCCCTTCCACATGACCAAGGCTGATGAGGAACCTGAATGGTGCCACAGGTGTCGACCAATCCTCCTCATGGCTTGTACCTGGGGACTGTACCACCTGAGGAGGTGGACATCTTATCACACAACAAGTTGCTTCCTGGAACCCCTGAGCCACCTGGGACTGTGGAGGTCAAACTTGTGGGACCACACAGAAAGTATTACAGAAGAAATGGTACTCAGGCCAGCCCACTTTGCCCAAGGCCTCCAGCTCTGCCTCTTGTTTCCCTGAGATCCAGTTTCCTTAAAAACTGTATCTGTCTTTACATGCATGTGTGTGTGCCTGTGTGAGTATGTATGTGTGAGTGTGTATGAGTGTGTGTGTTTATGCTAGTGTATGTGAGTATGTACATGTGTTGGTGAGTGTGTGACTGTGTATGAATGTGTGTGAGTGTGTTTATTAGTGTGTGAATGTGTGAGTGTGAGTACATGCATGCTACGGTGTGTATGTGTGTGTGTGTGTGTGTGTGTGTGTGTGAGAGAGAGAGAGAGAGAGAGAGAGAGAGAGAGAATGTATGTGTGAGTGTGGATATATGCATGCCATGGCATGCGCGTGTGTGTATGTAAGAGAGTGTGAGGGTATGTGCATGCCATGGTGCATGTGTATGTGTGTGTGTGTGTGTGTGTGTGTGTGTGTGTGTGAGAGAGAGAGAGAGAGAGAGAGAGAGAGAGAGAGAGAGAGAGAGAGAGAGAGAGTGCCTCCGGTGTCGGTCCTCGCCTTCTGCCTTGTTTGAGACAGGGTCTCTCTTCTGCTTCATATTCTGGGCTAGTTGGAGCTTCTGGGGCCCCTCCTGCCTCTGCCTCCCGTCTCCCTACAGGAGCACTGGATTACAGCTATGTGTGCTATCCTGCCCAATTCTACATGGGCCATGGGGATTTGGACTCAGGTCCTCACTTTGCATGGCCTGCATGTTCTACCCGCTCAGCCGTCTTCTCAGCTCAGATTTAGTTTCAGAATCACACATCAAGTGATCTGGAGACAGTATGACACTCAGTCACTACCGTGATGAAAACTCAGACATCAAGTTTTAACCCTCCGATGAATGACTTCCCCCATTCTCCCTTCAGGAGGGAGCCCAGGTTCTTGTCCATGTCCCATTGGGGGCCTGTCCTTGACTGCCTTCTGCCTCCACTTGGCCTGAACTCCCACTCAGCACTGTAGACAGAGCTCACAGGCCACGCTCTCCCTGACATAGGTGCAAATCGATACAGGCCATGTGCTCTGTTGCTCCTCTGACCTCTGCCTGGCACCTTTCCTGTCCCATCCTCTTCCCACAGTTTATCTCTGTGCCCAGACAGCAGCCCCTCTGGAGTCTCCCTGGCACTGCTCTGCTGAGCCTGAGCTGGAACATCTCTTCCTGCTTCCGAGCTCTCATGAAGAAAAATCTCAGGGTTGTGTGCTTATGCCAAGCGAGGTAATTATTTGCTGAATGAATCTAAGCGTAGGTGACCCCGACCCCCGCGCACGCGCGCTGCCTGGGGAGGGAAGGGTTTCTCTGAGTCTCCTTCCTAACCTTCTTCTGGGGGGCTAAAGAGAGAGCTCAGCTGATAGTGCTTACTGTGCCCAGCTGAGAGTGCTTACTGTGCTCAGCTGAGAGTGCTTACTGTGCTCAGCTGAGAGTGCTTACTGTGCCCAGCATGGAGACCTGAGTTCGATCCCTACAACCCGCATTTTAAAAAGCCATATAGTGGCATGTGCTTGCAATTCCAGCACTCAGAAAGGTGAAGAGCAAGCGGATCTTTGGGCCTGGCTGGCCAGGCTACCTTGTCAGTTTGTCAAGTTCCTGATTAGTGAGAGACCTTGTCGTGAAGAAAACAAGATGGATAGTGCCTGAGGAATGACACCTCAGATGGATGTCATTCCATCGGAGGATGTTGTCCTTTGACCTCTACATGCAGGCACACACATGTGTACATATGTGTGTGCACACTCACATGCATCTGCACACACACACAGACATACACATGTAGCTTATTTCTTTTTGAAAGTACTATCATTTAAGAACACGTGGGTGTGTGTTTTACTCTCCTGTGGTATCTGTCATTTTATAAATGGTCTCTCTTGGCCTATGACCATCACAGATTACAAAGGCTCTCTCTTGGCCTGTGACCATCACAGATTACAAAGTGTTTTTCTTGGTCTGTGATCACCACAGATTACCAAGGATCTCTCTTGGCCTGTGACCATCACAGATTACAAAGGCTCTCTCTTGGCCTGTGACCATCACAGATTACAAAGTGTTTTTCTTGGTCTGTGATCACCACAGATTACCAAGGATCTCTCTTGGTCTGTGATCACCACAGATTACAAAGGATCTCTCTTGGCCTGTGACCATCACAGATTACAAAGTGTTTTTCTTGGTCTGTGATCACCACAGATTACAAAGGATCTCTCTTGGTCTGTGATCATCACAGATTACAAAGGGTCACTCTTGGTCTGTGACTATCACAAATTGCTGTCAGATTAAGAAGAACCTGCAAGAGGTTCATTTTGCTTGGAGTGGTGGAAACATGGGCATGGCTTTCCATTTCCTTCAGGATCTGAACTAGTTCAGCAGCAGTGGGAAGCACTTCTTCCCAGTCCTCCCTGGGGAAGGGCAGGAATAACTTGGAAGATTGTCACTTGAAGCATCCATTAACTGAAAATCGGTGTTAAAGGAAAATACATGCTTCCTGGGAATGTAGTTTGGCTCCCACACATATGGGATGCATTTCACCCCAGTCCAAGCATTTCTTGAAGGGAGGAATCCCATAAATATACAAACTGCTTTATTTTGTGACTCAACTCAATTCCAAAGTGCTACAGGGAGTTTAATATAAGAAACACGGGCTTTTTGAAGCCCACACCTACATTTTTATTATTGTTGGCATGGCTATTGAAGTGTGCGTGTTCATGATTGATTGATTGCCATGCTATTTTGCTGAGGTCATTTTGCAGTCTTGATCACAGCCAAAGACTGAATTGTATTGTTTGGAATCCGATTTGAAAGAACTTTTTACAATATGAGAAGAGGTCCATTTTGATTGTTTTACTTTGGTAGGTAGCAGACTTAGCCCTCGAGTTCCCCTTTTATGGATAAAGTGTTAAAAAGGCAAAGTGCCAAGGTGCTGAAAATCTCAAAATGTTTTTCTGGCCAGCTGCACATCAGCCCATCCCCCACCTCCAGTGGTTCAGGACCTATAGAACAGTAGTTCTCAACCTGTAGGTCAAGCGACCCCTTCACGGGGGTTGCACATCAGATATCCTGCATCTCGGATACTTACATCATGATTTATAGCAGTATCAAATTTGCAGTTATGAAATAGCAACAAAATAATGTTATGGTTGGGGGTCACCAAACGTTAAGTAACTGTATTGAAGGGTCCCAGCATTAGGAAGGCTGGGAACCACTGCTCAATTGGCATTACCTGGGTCAAGTCGTGAACACGTGGCTCTGTCACAGTGGTGCTAGGTTACAAGGTACTCATCCCCCAAATAAAAACAGACCCAGAAGGCTCTTCGAATTCAGAAGCAAAGGCTTGTGTGAAATCTGCCTGCAGCCCCCACGTTCCTGTTTCTCCGCCAACACTGGAGCATAATACAGTTAAGGGGAAGATAAGCCCCTGGCCAGCTGAATGGAAAACATGTCATAAAATGACTATCTAGCCACTAAACCCAGATCTCTTTTCACCAACTCCGAGCCACCTCTGACATGAGCAGGGCTCCTTGGGGAAATGCCTTGGCCTTGTATCAAGCAAGGAAACTATTTTAGTGAAATTTGATTGTGAGACTCACTGAATGAAGCTCTTTGTAGAAAAAGGGAGGAGGGAGGGTTGTTGGACGTTGGCTATTGGCTCCGTGTCTTACAAATCCCTTACTCCTCTCTTGCGACATAATTCACCCAGGCTAGAGCATCCCGAGGCCACTGTGATCGCAGCTCTCTGCCTGACTGTTCCCCGGGAGGGCCCAGGTTCCTCTAAATTGTTAGTCTAGCTTTTCTGGAAGGAAAGAAACCAACTCCCTAAGTGAGTTCACTTTCTGTTGCTATAACAAAAATATTTGAGGCTGGGTAACTTTTGAAGAAAAGGGGTTTATGTTTAGGTAGTTTGAAGGTGGAAAAGCCCAACACGGATGGTGCTTGACTCTGCTGAGGTCCTCATGGCAGGAACATTTGTGAAGGGGAGGGGTCATGTGGAAAGCCAAGGAGCCAGAGGGTGGGAAGGGGTCCAGCTTGCTCTTCTCTGACATTCCTCTCATGAAAACCAAAGAGTTCCATGGAAACTACCTCAATCTCTCCGAAGAGCCGAGGACTTCCCACTGGGCTCTGCCTCTTAAAAAGGACCACCATCCTGCTTTGCTCTGCTGGGGACTAAACCTCTAAAGCATGGGACCGAACACCAAGTGATATCCACACCATGGCAGACAGCGAGCCTCCCCAGGGAGAAGGATACCCCTCGAAAGATGAACAGCAGCATATGAGAGCAAAGTTTCTGGTCTTCAAAAGTACCCCGGTGGGCCAGGGAGATGTTTCAGAGAGTAAAGGCACTCAAGGCCAAGCCCAAAGACCTGAGTTCAATGCCTGGGACACCCACATGGTAGAGGGAGAAAAGTAACTCCTGCAGATTGTCCTCTAACCAACACACACACACACACACACACACACACACACACACACACACACACACACACACACACACTCGGAGTGGGGTGGGGAGGGTAAGAAATTGTAATTTTTAAAAAATCTACGCTGGAGATTTTCAAGAAAGGTACTATGTTGGAGTCCAGTGTTTGTGAACCTTTGTTTTTCACTGGGCCCCAAACTTGCTTCTCTCTTCAGTACTGTGGCTGATCACTGCTGATTCTGTTGTGCTCACAATAAGCAAGGGAGTTCACTTAAGGCTTTGTCAGAAAATACATGTTAACTGCAAGAGTTGTTCACACTGTGCAACTTACTGTAAGGAGGAAGGGAGCAGTGTGCAGGGGTGCGACAGATCATCTGCGTACACCCCCTTCCCGTTGACACTGACTCTGGTACTGAGGGAGTCTCTCGGACGTTTTCTTCCCCTACCCCACACAGTTTCACCCCTGACACCCAGAATGCTGGCCAATAACTGGAAGTATTTGTGATGTTAGGCCAGTATAAACCAGCCAGGAGGCTGGGGGACGATGGGGAGCCTGTTTCAATCATCCCCATGCTGTGTATGGCTGGTGCCGATGGTGTCTGCTATTTTCTATAAACGTTTGTCAAATAAAATAAAAATATTTAGGAAGAGCTGACAGGAGCAAGGAGAGCAGCAACAGCAGAGATTCTGAGGAGGAGGAGGAGCGGAGCAACACCAATGAGGGCGTGAGGGCCTCTGCCCAGCTGAAAACGGTCAAGGACAGCTTCGCGGGTGGGGGGCGGGGTGGGGGGCCGAGGGGGAACCCTGAATAGGAAGGTGGACTCTGAAACACAGAGATTGTGCACAAGGAAATAAAACTGATAAGGTGTGCTCCTGGACTTCTTGGTAAAGCACATTTAATATGGAGACGCTATACAATAATTAGCCTCCAAATGGGATTAAACCAAAATAAAAGTGATTGTTTCTAGAATTTTCACCTCTTTGTTTGTATTTCTGCTTTTCTCCTGCCCCATTGTTTTTGGCTTGATAGTTTCTTCTTAGGCTTTTCTTCTAGAGTTTCCATTTGTTAGGAAACCTATCAGTAACATCTCTGGGCAGCAGCCGAGGAGGGGTCAGAGGTCACAAACCTGAAACTGGCATCCCAGTGTCTGTTGACTTCCATGATACGTGACTCAAGTGTGTATGAGGAGGGGGGCGGGCGGGGGAGGCAGACACAAGGTGGTTCAAAACATATGAGGTTTGGGTTGGCGAGATAGCTCGGACAGTCACGATGATTGCTGCCAACCCTGACAGCCTGAATTGATCCCTGCAACCTGTGCAATGGAAGAAGAGAACTGACTCGTGTGACTTGTCCTTGGACTTCTATACACACTCGGAGGCCTGAGCACACTCACCTCCCCACCACAATAATAAGTAAATGTTAAATGAGAACACAGTAGGCAAAACCAAAGTGAATATATATGTGTTTCAGAAGCATGGCTTTCACTTACTTATTAGTGTGTGTGTGTGTGTGTGTGTGTGTGTGTGTGTGTGTGTGTGTGTGTGTGTGTGTGTGTTTAGGCACACGCTTGTGTCTTGCCGTGTGTGGGGACATCAGAGGGCAGTTTGTGGAAGTTGGTTCTCTCCTTTCACCCTGTGGGTTCCAGGGATCAAATCTGGGCCACAGGACTTGGCAGCAAGAGCCTTTACCCTCAGACTCATCATGGCTGGCCCCCAGATACACATTTCTAAGGGAAAAAAAAATATTTTTCAAAAAGGAACCTATCTTGATTAAAGTTGTGAGTTTGGGAAGATGGAGTCATGTCTGCCCTGAAAGTGATTTTGCTATTGGATGGGCTCATGGTGGGAGGTGCGGCGGGGCTCTGCACACTTCTCGGGGCTGTAATGACAGAGCCAGCGCCATAATCAACAACACACTTCCGCCATTACTATGCAAATCACGCCTCTGCTAAATTAATAGCTGTCATTTGTTATATTTCCTGGTTTCTCTTAGCCCTTTCATTTTGGTAACAGAGATTAAGAATAAAGGCATATTTCTATTATCAGTCAACTTTTGGTGACATACCTCCCCCCCCCTTTTTTTTTTTTTTTTTTTTTTTTTTGCCAAGCTCCAGTTCACTGACACTGACTTCATGGAAAGAAAGAAAGGATAGTACTATTTAAAAATAATTATGGTCTTAAAATAGCAGACACGCTCTTCACCCGCACAGTTGTACGCACGATGGGTTATGATTAGACCCAAGTGCAACTGTAAATGTTCTTCCTTCTATTGTTCGGGGCCAGAGGGAGGAACACACAGTCATTCTGAAGGGTATTTTTCCATTTAAAAAATATTTTGGCTAGAGATACCGTCTAAAGATAATTTATTTTCTGAAGCATAGCTTTGGTAAGCTACCACAATGACTTAACTTACCATGTTTCCCAAGATGAAGGAGAAGGATGAGTCACAGGGCAGAACCAGGAGTTCGTTTTTCAATGTGTACCCTCTTCTTGGAGATTTCAGTTTTTTGTTTTTGTTTTTGTTTTTGTTTTGTTTGTTTTTGTTTTTGTTTTTGTTTTTTTGAGAGGGGCACAGTTTCCCTTCCTCATCATTACGAGAGCAGTCAATTTCTATTAAGGAGTTACAGGGGCTGTGTGTGTGTGTGTGTGTGTGTGTGTGTGTGTGTGTGTGGTGTGTGAAAGAGAGACAGAGACAGAGAGATATCTTGCAAATATATAAGGTTGAATGACTTTTGTAACTGAAGAGTTCCTGTCTCACAGGATGAAACCAGCTACTCACTGCATGTCAGGTCCTCGGATGGGTGGTCACACGTACTGTGACATGTGAGTTACAAACTGCTCACATGCTATAGGTTGAAATGGAGGCTAAGCAGAGTGGACTATTTCCACATCCATTGCAATGAGTTACGCCATATTTTCTCTGGCTCCCAGGCTAAATCCACAAGGTCGGTTCTGATGATGAAACCTGGGCCTTGAATGCAAGCCCCAGTTCCACTGTGAGCATCAGAAGATCCAAGAGGATTACTCGAAAGACTGGGGGAAAACCAATGTCCCAGCTCAAGGTGGCAGGCAGGGGGAGTTCCCTCATCCCCTCAGGAGGACTGCCTGTTTGATGCATTTGAGCCTTCAAGGAGGAGGCCCAGTTTCATGAGGAAGAGAACAGTGCACTTCACTAGATCTTCCAAAGCAGGAGTTCAACCCATCTAAGAGCAACTTTTTAGATCCATCCACAGTAATGTTTGATCAGGTATGTGGGCACCCTGTGACCCAGTCAAGCTGGTGCATAGAATTAGTCATCGTAGCAAGGGAGAACAGAGCCACATGATGCAATAAGATCTGTGGGTTTTGTGGTTGGTGCCTACAGATCCAGCCATATCTACCTCTGGTGTTTTCAGTCTTTCTTTTTGGAGGGAGGAGGGAAAAGTTCATAGTGATGTGAATGCCTTGCCATCAAATGTCTCTGAGCCCTCCAGTATCCCTGGCAACACTGGTGGGTACAGGAGAGCAGGGCATGTGCCCACTGGCCTGAAATGAGGACCTGTGAAGGATTAGCTGCCAAGTCCTGTGTAGCAGCAGGGTTAAAGTCAGGATCCACAAGGCTAGTGTAGCAGTTCTCGGCTGTCCTAATGCTGCGACCCCAACCGTAAAAGTTATTTTTGTTACTACTTCATAACTGTAATTTTGCTGCTGTTATGAATCATAATGTAAATATCTGATATGGAGGATATCTGATATGTGACCCCTGTTGGGGTCATGACCCATGGGTCGGGAACCACTGGGCTAACACATTGTTTCTTGGCTTTTCACAGAACAAAATAAGCATATGTTGTGAGCATTACATGCTTTTGTTGTATTTGTAATCTTTTGGTGATTTTAAAATTCTACATGGGTCTGTGGTTTGCTTTGAAGATACGCAGAGAAGCAGAAGAGCCCCATGGTTTGCCGGTATCATTTTAAAGTAAACCTAGTCTGTCTGCTGGGGTATTTGGCGTATATTCTTGACAGGAAGAATTGGGTCTTGAACACCTCCTTACTTCCAAGGCCTTTTCTCAAATGGTTCTCATCCTCACGAATCGACCTGTAATCCCTTGCCCCTGTACTCTTCTGTGATGTGGAGATGAGACTAAACAGGCATGAATTTTAATGACTTCCCAAGGTGCTGTGTGCTCCTGTGGATGTGTCTGTCCATAGGCGCTAGCTCTGCATCCATGCGGAAATGCTTATTGCTAAAAATAAGAGGAACTCCTCTCCGCAAGCAATTGCATTGGAGCCCCCCTTGCCATAAAACAATATACATTGTTTCTGGCCAAAGGCCTCCCTTTGTGCTATAAAAAGCCGACTCTGCACTAACAGAAGCTCAGGCAAAGCGGTCTGCTGCTTACGCCAGTCTCTATGTACCTCACCTGTCTGACCCAATTGATGCATCCCGAGGACAATACAAAGGCTAAAGCCATCTGGCTTTGCAAAGCCATGCAGATGCCTCTGGACCAGCCGTACCTTAGAGTCTGTCCTTCCCATTCTGGGACAAATTGATAGTTTCTTGATCTACTTTTTAGGAAAATTTTGAAAATAAGCTGATGTGAGAGGTATGAGAAAATACATTGCAATTCTTCCAAAGCTAATTATTAGTTGTTTTTTTTTTTTTTCCCGATATTGAACTGGAGTGTCCTGATGGAGTTGAATGGCAAACAGATTTTAAAGTCACAATATCTTAGATGATTGTTAAAGTCTTCTGAGGATACTGATGGGGGAAAGGGGTTGCCTATCTTTCCCTGCTCCAACATAGGTGACAACCACAACCTATGGGGAAAATCCCTAAGACTTTGCACCAACAACTCTGTGGGGGCGGAGCCCTCCATGAATGTGTTGCAACACTCAGAGATAGGACATCAGCCCTGGGGGCTTCCTCTGGCCTGCAATGTAGCTAGAACCCAAGATGGAGAGGGTAGAGGGTCCCAGTCACCGCCCCCACACCTCCTTCTCCCTTGAAAAGCAGATTAGAATGCAAAGGGATGAAAACAGGCTCCTACAGCTAGTAGATCCCTGATGTAGCGCCTTGTCTTTTAAACTTGAACAACATGGCAGTTGAAAACTCTTACTGAGAAAATTGACTTAAGGTTATCTCAGTTACTTTTCTCATTGCTCTGACCAAAGGTCTCATAAAAGCAAGTTATGAGTGGGAGGGTTTCTTTTGGTTCATGGTTTGAAGTGCTACAGTCTACCACTCTGGGAAGTCCTGGGGCCAGGTAGGTCCATGGTGGTGGGAGTGGTTTGGCTGCTTGTTTACATCTTAGTAGATCAGAATTCCCACAGCAGGATGGCACCGTGATACTGTGGGAGAGATTCAGCCACAAAATCTAAAACCAGCTGGAGAGCTGCTGCTTTAAGAGAGCCAAGTGTTCTGGGATCGCAAAGTGAGCCTCCATTTTCTTCCATCAAATGGGGAAATACTAAGATCTGAGACATTAAACAGAAGCATGTAGCCAGTCAGTGGGCAGAGCTCATCTTAGCTCTTGAGAGCACTTCTGAGCTACGATTTCCATGTCATCATTGAGCACCAAGTGTGTACTGTGTATCCTGCCTTCCTGGGCAAACTCAGCCCATGTCATCATTGAGCACCAAGTGTGTACTGTGTATCCTGCCTTCCTGGGCAAACTCAGGGAACCTGCTCTTGAAGAATTTCACTGTTGTTGAATGCAGTCAAGATCTTCACAGTAGGGCTGGAGGAAGCTGTGTGGAAGTAGGGACAGTGAAGGATCATGGCACATGTTTGTTCCCAGCCAAGATGGAGAGTGTTTTCCTTCTCAGGACCCTGAAAAACAAATGTCCTTCTACTTCACCAAATCACACTTAGGACATGTAAAAAAACATTTCTTTTTTTTTTTTTTTTTTAAACCAGGGTCAGTGGTTGCTGAGGGCACACAGCCATTTCTTGGTATCTTCCAACATTCACACACACACACACACACACACACACACACACACACACACACTCACAATGATAAGGGTATGAACGGCTATGATTACCAAGAAGTTCAGATGTGAGCCTCTGTCACATGTGTGTCTTCCCTGACTAGGCATAATCCCTTTGACTTTACTGCATAAAGCCTCGACCAGGCTGCAGCCAGTGGCATAGACTGAGGAGCAGGTCCATGGAGTGCAGGCCAGGAGCCTGCTGAGAGTGTGCAAGCCTTCCTTTCTTCCTTACATAGTTTTGGCTCCAATGAAAAGAACTAAATGCTTTTCTTCCTCATGATATGAACAATGCAGTGAGTGGCATAAGGACTACCCTCCCTGGTGCTGCTCACCCACCAAAGAATGGCTGGGCTTGGCCCATGACCTAAGCCCAAAAGCTGCCCTGAGGTTTTGTTTGGGTGTGCAGACTGTATTAATGGAATCCTGTCTTTTGTCCTGTGAAGATGTGCAGCGCAGCCTCGGAAGCTGAGGAAGTCCTGAGTGGTGGTGGGGAGAAGCACATATCAACTCAGGGAGCAATGGTTGCCAGTCACTGGTCTGCAGGTGATGACAGTGTAAAGCTTTTATTCAGAAGCAGAGTGATTAATGAGTCAACATGAACACAATTGCATACTCTTGGCCTTGAAATTGGGTCAGGGCAAGGCAGTCCCCAAGGTAGAAAAGCATTGTCACAATACTGGGACAAACCAAAGCAGGCAGTTTAACAACTGGTCACTAAAGGAAATGGACTTGCATTGTTTTAATGCTGAGTATAATGACACTTTGCAAGAAGCTCCCGGTAAGTTAGGTGATCTGGGCCTGGAACGGTGTTTAAGATGAGGTACTGTTATTTCCACCTTGACTGAAACAGACAGGAGAGGTTAAAAAGTTGCTTGAAGTAATTGAATTCATAAGTCCACTAGAAGAACCAGGATCCAAATCCTACCTTGCTAGAGTAACCCCATATGCTCCCTTCTAGAATCATCCTATGAGGTCAGTAGCCATGTTGGCTGTTTTCATTGTTACCTCTCTGTGTTTCCCAGTGTTAACTCTCCATAAATGTTTATAGATGAGCAGAGAGTTGTACTTCTAGTTATCATATGCCAAGACTAGTATAAGCAGAGTGCTAAGACCATGTGAATGGAAGATACTAGAATCCGGTACATGAGATGTCCACATTTATTGATATTCTGTTTGGGGAGGTTGTGATCCTCCACATAAGATAAGCAGGACACCTCACAGTGAAAGATCAGACATTTCCATTTACCATCCAGGTGATGTAACAGACATGGAAGAATGGGGGTCCCTGAAGGTAGAGCTCTGTGAAAGTCAGAGCATTGCTCTCTTGTTGGTTTTCTTCATTTCTGTCCATAATAAAGCATGATTTGAAGGGCAGATGCTGAGGTGCAAAATATTATCAGCTTTCTTGCACTTGGATGTGGAGGCTGAGGTGCAGTGGCTCATCCAAAATTACCCAAGGGTTAGTGGCAGATCCACCCCCAAGATTATGGGCAAATATTGCAGAATAGTTGTTTACACTGTGAAGAAGTGTCTTTGCTAAGATGCCTTCTGATTGTTTTCACAAAGAGTTGAATGGTCTACAGCTAGGCAGGAAGAGGTTAGATGGGACTTTCAGGGGCAGAGAGGACTGTGGGAAGAAGAAAGGCAGAGTCACCAGCCAGACACGAGGAAGTAGGAAAGCAGGACATGCAGTATGAAAGAGAGGTTCAAGCCACGTGGCAGACTGTAGATTAAAAATATGGGTTAATTTAAGTTATAAGAACTAGCTAAAAACAAGCCTAAGCTAATGCCGAGCTTTCATAATTAATATACTTTTCTGTGTCATTATTTGTGGGCTGGTGGTCCCAATGAGGAAGTACTGCTACAGGCATAAGTCCAAATATCTCCTGGATTCCTTTCTTTTATTCTGAGTACTGAATTGCAAAGTCCATCCCTGGAAAGGACCCATAGGAGGTATCACAACACAGCGTATGCTCAACACAGGGGTCTCCAACACACTGAGGACTCCAACACTCCAGAACTGTCCATGATGCCTTTTGAATCACAACTCCCCTGATCTTTGCGGGAATTCCACGGAGAGAACAGTATTGCCACCGCCATTCTGCAATATCAGAGAAATAACGCCCAGCCGTGAGCCTGTGTTTGACCCGGCAGAGATTCTACAGCGTGAGATACTGCATCTCTTAAACATCACAACAAGCACAACGTTGCAGCCTCTCATCTACACATGTTCTATTTCCTCCAGTAACAATAGATGATTTTGAGTCCAGGGAGGCATGCTTGAAAGAAGGGAGGCCGAAAGATCCTGTTTATTATTGAGGCAACAGTTTCAGTGATGACTGTCATATGAACCTTATCAGCCCCCGGCCAGAGTTTACTAACACTTTAGTCACTTATAAACAGCTTCCCAAAGACTTACTTTTGTGCTTATACAAAGTGACATATAAACATTTCAAAACATGTCTGGGAGGCAATTAATTTTTTTTCCTTTGGGAAAAATATCCAATTGATGATAATGATGAGGCAATGCATATTTTAGAGATAAATGCTATTAAAGTGGGGGAGTTTGGTCTTCTTCAGGAATTTTGGGTGCTTAGAAATTGTCATTAAAATTCCATATGCTGAGGGGTCTACTTTTCAGCTTGCACCACAAGAGTGAGCAAAGGAATTTGAGATGGAGGAAAGGGACCAGCCATGAGGTTTTATGGTTTATTTGTAAATTCTTTGTTTTCTGGGGGCAGGGGTAGAACTCAAAGACATTTTCCGGAAAGTTCTTTGTTTTTGTTTTTTTCTAAAGTACTGTGCTGTACTAAGAATTCTTCTGCAACTACTTCCAGATTTCTTCCTCACTATTCCTGTATTGGTTTTATTGTCCTCTCTCCCCTTACTATGAGCAACAGGTAGGTGCAGAGGTGTCTGGAGCAGGCCAGGGAGAAAAGCAAGGATATGACACATGAGTTGTGACCCCAGTGCCCCAGAGCAAGCTCCATTCCCACCCTTACGTCCTCCCTCACCTGTCTGTGGTCCATTGTTGGAATTTTCAAAAATGCTTCTTCCAGAAGGAACCCCCCTGTGCCATTACAGCTTATTGTTAGGCTAAGAGACCATTCTTTAGTGGATAGATAATCATATATTTAGCTAAGTGGATTAAGGAAGACACCAAAAAATTTCAAATCTATTGTTGTTGGAGCATATTGACTATCAATTCCCAAACCTTTTTGTATTAGTGATTTTTCCTATTGATAGGATAAAATAACCTGACAAAAAAAAAACAACTTAATGAAAAACAGGTTTATTCTGGCTCAGTTTGAGGATACAGTCCATTATGGTGGGACCACAAGGTGGCAGGAGCCTGAGGCAGCTGGTCATATCACATTCATAGTCAAGAAGTAAGAATTATAAATACTTATGATAGCTCACTTTTTCTTTTTATACAATTCCAGGATCCTAGCCTAGGGAATGATGCCACCCACAGTGGGCAAGTCTTCCCAATTAAATTAAGCCAATGAAAATAATCTTCACAGAAGCTCATCTCCCAGGAAGTTCTAGATCTCATCAGGTTGACAATTAAGATTAACCATCACGCTTTTCCCCCCTCAGCTTCATGAGAAAAACACTGGGAAGGCCACTTAGACATCTACCCTTTCTCTCTCCCCTCTTTTCCCTGGCCCATAGTAGGATGGAATGTCCTGACCCCATTTGATGTTAAGTGTGATCATGTGACTTGATTTGACCAATGAGGAGCTGGAATGGGATAAAAAACATTCTCTTTTCCTTTGCCATGACAACTGGCAATAATTTGGAAGGTAGAGGCTCCCTCAGTCAAGCATGAACCTGTTCATCTGAGATGGTCATGTGTTATGAGGTATAGGTATCAGATGTCCACAATCTAGGGGAATTGCTGGACTGGATGAGAGCTGTCTTCTGGGGTCCTTTTCCTTTCTACATTTTCAAGTATAATGGCATTTTAAGGTGGAAGCTAATATTGGTGTTTTGCATAATGGTGACTCTGCTCTGCTTTCTGATTTCTACCCAAAGATCTTGATGCCAAGTAGTAGTATTTGTATTTTATCAGCAAGGCAACCTTTGCTAGCTACATCATGTAAACTTCCTGATCCCCGCTCTAAAAGCCTAAAAGTGGCAGGTTGCTTGACCTATTTCGTGACATTCCATAGAATCTTAGGGCCAAAGAAAGATGGTACCAGACAGTTCAGTCTCACATGGTACACATGGAAAGCATCAAGGTTGTTCCATTGTCATTTCTAGTGCAAAGATGCTCTTGTGTCCACCAGTGCCTGGGTGCTGTCATTGGAGGGCTGAAGGTGGGTGGGTCAAGGCTTCTGGCTGGGTGAGTGAGGTCATTGTGTCTGAGTGTGGCAACTAGAGGTCCCAGGTGTGTTCCGAATTGTGCTAACTGCAGTGAAGCCTATGCCCCAAACACCACCTGTGTATACTGTGATGTCATACACAGGCTCCTGGTCCTGACGGTGGCGTGGATCATCTCTTCTCTGAGGTGCTCATGATGCTCTTCATCCAGCTGGCCCAGTGTTTCCTGCCTGTGGAGATTCCTGTACTGGGAATCAACCATGTTGGCTGGGTCTTAGGCAGCAGGAGGTCAAGCAGCCCTGACCGATTTCTGAAAACCTGTCTTTCCTGGCAGACAGATTCCCCTCCTTGGATGTATCCCAACTAGTTTCCATTAAATGAGCCCTTTGCTGTAGAGAAAGAAGGAGAGCATAAAGCAGGAAGAAGAAAGAGAAGCAGTGTGGCACTGACATTATATTCTCTCATACACTTGCTTTCTCGCTGAGATTCGGATTAACTAAGTTCTTCAGCTGTGTACCTCTTCCCTCCTGCTCTCCTTCCATCCCCCTCCCCTTCCCTCTTCTGGGCCTTTTCCTATGGCTTCTAGACTAGCTCTCTGTTGCTTCTTAGATTTGTCATGCTTAAGCCACCACTGGACATCTTCCAAAGCAGTCCCTGAGAAGGAATGCTGGCAGCTCTGGAGGGATGTCATGGGTATCTCTTCAGGACTCTGAACAAGCATCATCAGGACCAGAGCTCCAGCCATTAGGTGGTGTGATGAGGGACAGTGGTAAGCAGTGTGGTCAGGGAGCATGGGGAGATCTGGCAAGCCCCAGCTAACTCATTAGCTAGCCTGGCCCCAGCGCACAGACACCCTCTCCCCCTATCCCAGCCAAATAGTTCCAGCTTATCTTTAAGGAGATTAGCCAGCCCCAGCCCATGGATGGCTTTTTTCTGCACCCAAAGGCCTGGCAGATCAAAGCTAACCTAACTGCATATGGCTAGTGCCTTATCTCCTGCCTGGCCTGGGACCACTGACCTCTCAATTAAGCTTTCATGACAGTTTCTCTGAAGGGAGGAAATTCTCATAGGCTGGAGGGCAGTTTATACTCTCCACCCCCCGGCTCTGACCCCACTGGCTGGGCACGGCCTGTCAGGAAGGCTCACTACACAATTAAATGACTGCTTTTACTTCCCTCAGAAGGAAAAGAAAAAATGCTTTTTTTCCCCTTTTAGCCAAAAATGCCTCCAAGTGTTCTAGAACCTTCCATTTTTCAAGTCTAACAGTGGGTTTGTTGGATGGGGATGATTCAGGCCTGCATGCAGATCCTGAGCATTGTGGCACATGGAAGGAGACATTGATAGTCCAGTGCCCCAAGTGATGGATGTAGCTCAGTAAATCCCTCTGCTCTCTCTTCCAAACATGGCCTGCTGGTTTGCAAGTTTTGAGTTGACTCCACTGAAAAATGAATGCTGGGGGAAAAAAAGAAAGAAAGAAAAAAGAAACGAAAAAGTCATTTGTACTGAGACACTGAAATTTTTTCTGAAAATATGGGCTTTTCAGAAACATGTTTTAATCCAATGAATAATGACTTATTTTTCTTGAACTAGCAGTTAAATGTTTTTTTTTTTTTCTTGAATGTGTGTGCCAGTCACGGGGAAAGGGATCCTAGACATATATGGTGCATCTCCCCGGGAAGACCTTGAAAGGAGAGAGGCTCAAGGTAGGCAGATAATCCGCCTATCTGCTGCAATAGACAGGAACTCAGGCCCTGAGTCAAATCTATGTTGGAATCCAAGCTTTGCTCATTGATATCTATGCACCTTTGGGAAGCTTGTTGAACTCTCCCGACCCTGGGAGAAGCACAGGGTTCCTATAGCATTGATTAAAGTGGGTAGCCTGGTGTGTGACTTACAGAAAGTGCTAAGCAGATCATCATTGCGGGCACTTTACAGTTACTGTGTCAATTCAGAAATGTGTTGCAAGGAGTTGACAGAAAGGCAGGTGGCCCAGCAGGGAGAGGAGTCCTCGGCGGAGAGGGGCAGACAGACAGACAGACAGAAGCAGGAGCCGGCCCTGGAGGGTTGGCCGGCAAATCCTCGGGAGCCAGCCAGTTGTTGGCTATTAATGTAACATACACCTTCCTCGTCATTCAGAGCTTGTCTGCCTGTAAGACTAAGAGAGCTACTGACAGAGCCACGAAGTCAGTCTGCTGGGTCTGTTACAGAGGAGGGCCAGTTGTCATCCCCATCCTAAAATCCATGCTTCATGGCTTTAAAGCTTGGAATTGAAAATGACATGGGGCTTAAACTCTGCTTAACGCTTTTGATTTAAAACCTACTCAGAGAACACGAGTTCTTAGGTCCACATGGCAGATAATACCACACCGCCGTCTCCGTGGTATCAGTTACCTTTGGAAATGAACTCTATGTCTGGCTTCGCAATGACAAATAGCTTTAAACAATGAGTTATAAGAAATCAACACCTTTAAAAAGCAAATAATTACATTTGCCTTTCTTCAGAGGATTTAATTACATGCATTTTAATAAGGTCTTTCCAATGTGGCTACTTTTTTAAAAAAAGGCATTTTAAGGAGCAGGAGAAAAACATTTCACCACAGTTTTGCTCTCTCTATATTTAATTCATTTATATTTCATATGGAATTATATTTTAAAGATAAAAATGCATTACAATGAATTACACGTGATGTAATTGTTTGTCTGCTCAGGGCGGCAGGGGTGGGGGGCTGTGGCTACACATGCATCTGTGAGCAGATTCTTCCCAAAGCATTTTATTTAAAAATAACAAGATCGGTATCCCTCTGGAAGTAGCTGATGGACAGGGTCAGCAAGGAACTGGAAGCTTTGGTGAAGATCAAGATACAAAAGATTATTCAGATTTCAACTTTAGAGTCATGAACGCGCTGGAGGAATTTTTCCAGGGAAGACCAAGAGAGTTTGAAACACCTCCAGGTAGTGCTCATGAACTGGTTGAAAATTTCATGGTTCCCATAGGTTTGGGATCACAAGGCAAAGCCTTCTGTGTGGTGTGCAGGCAGAAACTACCGGGATGAAGAAGGATGTCAGGGGCTGTGTCTTCCTGAACTCAAAGACGGGGATTTCTGCAGCTTCTTTAGTTTTCACTTTGCAACCTCCAGTGAATTATTTCTTACCCTGGGCTTCCCTCACAAACAGAGCAAGCACTAAGCATCCAAAGCTCAGGAGATGTTGATAAGGCATCTGGGTTCATGAATCACCTGGTCACGCGGCCACCATTGACTCACACTGGTAGCCATGGCCAACACTGCACAGGACCTTGTGGATTATGATGGAGATTCAGAAAAGCTAAGGTATCCCACTCACTTCTGGGGGAGACTGGAAAATCTGGAGGGCAACATGGAGGCTCCTAAATGGCCCTTGAGCCTGGCGTGGCCTCAGAGTTGGCTTTACCTGTAGAATGTGGTAGATGTGTGCACGTTCTGAAGCCCAGGTCACAGTGGACCTCCCACCAGCTGCTTCGAACTAGTGGAGCATTGCAGCCACGATGTAAAGCAGCTCCACCCGGGTCAGACAATAGTGAGAGACCACATGGAGGGAAAGACCAAATTGATAGTGAGGACCAAAGCCTCAGACATGTGAGCCAGGTCCCATTAAACACAAACATCCCGGTAACTGAGCCAGTGCTGAGGCAGAGGCTGCAGCAGGGAGCCCAAAGAGATCGACAGAACTTCTCAGCCAATTCACAGAGTCACAAGAGGCAAAGACATGTTGTAGCTAGAGTTTTCCACCTAGCCCACAGTCAGGACAAATCTTTGTCACCCGCCAGTCCCACAGCCGCTCAGACCCAACCAAGTAAACACAGAGACTTATATTCCATACAAACTGTATGGCCGTGGCAGGCTTCTTGCTAACTGTTCTTTTATCTTAAATTAACCATTTCCATAAATCTATACCTTGCCACGTGGCTGGTGGCTTACCGGCATCTTCACATGCTGCTGGTCATGGCGGCGGCTGCAGTGTCTCTCCACCTCAGCCTTCCGCTTCCCAGAATTCTCTCTCCTTGTCCCACCTACTTCCTGCCTGGCCACTGGCCAATCAGTGTTTTATTTATTGACCAATCAGAACAATTTGACATACAGACCGTCCCACAGCACTTCCCCTTTCTTTTTTTTAAAAGGAAGGTTTTAACTTTTACACATCTCCAAAGTCAGCTTGGTATATTTGGGAATTTGGGCGTAGCTTCTCTTACTACTTCCTGCTGGAGGGGGGCGCTGTATCTTATAGGGAAACAAAGAAAATTTTAGGATCATGGAGTAGTCCGTGAGACCGTATCATCTGAGCCAGTTGCCTTGAAACAATTCTGGATGTTGGATCATCTGGGCCATGGTGTCATTGGAGACCTTTCAGGGGGTCTTGGCTGGTCAAACCTGATGTATCTTAATCTGGAACAAATCCATAGCCTCTGGCTTTCTGTAAGAACAAAAGCAGAGCCTCCTTTCCAAAGCAACATATCCTTACATCCAAATTTTGAAGTTAAGGTACCTTTAAAATACACATTTTGGCATAACTCAACAGCTTTTGCAATCAAATGTTTCTCTTCAGTTACGAATATCAAAGAGAACATAATCCAGATTCTCTTTGTGGTAGCCATCTTTATGTGGCTTATTTTTTATATTACCTTGAGCCTTTTGCTTTAAACTGCAGCCTTTTAAGCCTGAAACGGCGCTGTGGCTGCTGGCTCCGCCTGCTTCAGCTTCCCAACATGGCGGTGGTACGTTTTCCGCCAGCTCTGGGAGCCATCCTGGGTCTATGCTTTTATCCAAGCAGTGTGTAGCCCAGAAACCTCTTTTTGTTTTGTACTAGCAAAGGCTAAATCCACCATGCAGCTTAATGTGCCACATGCAGAGGCCTCATTCCCGCCATACTGCAGATCAAGCTCGCACGCTACGAACCCGCCAGTAGCTCAAACCGGCAGGCTGCCGCTCCTTTGAGAGAGACAATTAGGAAGCTGTTTTTAGCTCCATTTTAGAATCTTTTCTCAGGTTTTAGGTAGAAACTCTTGCCAACACGTTGGGCGCCATTTGTAGCTAGAGTTTTCCACCTTGCCCACAGTCAGGACAAATCTTTGTCACCCGCCAGTCCCACAGCCGCTCAGACCCAACCAAGTAAACACAGAGACTTATATTCCATACAAACTGTATGGCCGTGGCAGGCTTCTTGCTAACTGTTCTTTTATCTTAAATTAACCATTTCCATAAATCTATACCTTGCCACGTGGCTGGTGGCTTACCGGCATCTTCACATGCTGCTGGTCATGGCGGCGGCTGCAGTGTCTCTCCACCTCAGCCTTCCGCTTCCCAGAATTCTCTCTCCTTGTCCCACCTACTTCCTGCCTGGCCACTGGCCAATCAGTGTTTTATTTATTGACCAATCAGAACAATTTGACATACAGACCGTCCCACAGCAACATGTGGTTTCAAGTCAGGAGTCCACAAGCCCAGGTTAGCCTGGCCCGTGTTTTGTTTATAGTTTTCCTGGGACACCACCAGTTCAGTAGTTGTCACAGGGCCACAAAGCTGGAACAGTACAACCTGGTTCTTTCCAAAAGGCCATCTGTCCATATTTCAAGCCAGCAAGCTTCGGGTATATTTTCATATAACCAATATATAACATATAGAAGTTGGCTTATCGGGGTTTTCTAGAGAAATAGAACCAATTATATATGTTAATCAGATATATTATATAGAAATGGTGTAGATAGATAGATAGATAGATAGATAGATAGATAGATAGATAGATAGGTAGATAGGTAGGTAGATAGGTAACTGCATATATATGATATATATATATATATATATGAATATATGGAGAGAGGGAGAAAGAGGAGAGATTTACCATAGAGATTCACTGTCAGACATTTACCCAGATGCTTATGGAGGTGAGGAGTCCACACTCCACAGCCCACACACTGCAGACACAGCAGAGCTGGTGGTGTTGTCTCAGTCTGAGTTGAAAGAAGGCCAGACCTAAAACTGATGAATCAGTGGTGTAGGTTCCTGTCCAAAGCTGGCAAGTCTAAAACAGGAAAATGTCCCAGCTCAATACAGTCCAGAAGGAGGAAGTCTGTTTAGGAAGGTGAATTGTTATTATTGTTATTGTTGTTATTATTATTGTCTTTACTATTTTTATTCAAGCCTTAAAGCTGATTAGAGGAGCCACACCCACATTGGGAAATGCATACTGCCTCACTCAGCCCACTGACCCAAATGTTATTATCATCATGCAGAAACACCCAGAATAACATTTGCCCAAATATCCGGACACCAAAGTCAAGTTGACATCCAAAATTAACTATCACCAGTGGCATCTAAAAGTGAAGTGTGACACGACAAAAGCCTGAAATTGATGACACTGGCTTTGGATTAGGAGTAGAGTAGAGATGTGACTGTCACCGTTTGTTGAGAGCTAGAGAGAGGGTAACAAGCTGCCACTGGAAGCAGCCCAGGTCAGGCAGCAGTAAAACAATAGGCCGTACTGTCATCTGCACCACTGGCAATATGGAACATTACTTTCTGAATACAGAGAGCTTGCCAGGGAATTCTCTGGACAGAATACTGAAGGTGCCAGCTGGCTCCTCGCTGTGTGTGACACATTCATGGAGAGGAAAAGGGAGCTAGAGGGATACAAGGAGGCGAGAAGCAGCACTCTGAGGAAATATAAAATATCCAGGACATATGTGATTGGAAATAAGACTGCCTCTCATTCCAAGGACACACACACCCTAAACCAGCTATCAGGAAATTACCAAGTGGACCAAGGGCTGGAACTAACTCTGTTGAAACTGTGACTGTTAGATCCTTTGGGTAGACTTCAGCAAGACCATAGACAGGAAGGCTCCGAAGTATCCTATACAGTATCCACCACTCAACCCAAGGTAGAGAAAAGTCTGTCTTAGAAAACCAGAGTCCAGAGAAACCAAAAGCACTGAAGGCTATCATATTGTTTAAAACATCCCAACTTGGGCCAGAAGAGGCTCAACGACAGTCCAAAATGAAAGAAAATCATTGGACCCTCAATTTCACAGAGCAGGAAGCAGGCAGCCACAAAAGTGCCATGTTTTTTTTTTTTATTTGTTTGTTTTACAGGAAAGAGTGAACTACTCAGGGGCAGAGCCAAAGTCCCAGAGAACGATGATAAAAGAACAACGGGAGCTTCAGGTGACGGCACCTCTGTGGGAGGGGTTGCCCGAGTCAAGGACTATTCCATATTCCTGGAGTAGGGAACCTGGCCATATGTATCTGGCTAGATTTCAGAATACAATAAACCAGCAACTACACAGGCCTCCCAGTTGAAGGGAATGGTTCACCTGGGTTCTCCTGTCCATTCCACCGAGGTTGTTGTAGTACTGGAAGTTTGTAGCTTTGTACCTGATTCCAGGGAAGCTGTGTGCGCCTCAGGAACAGCATCTGAGGTACCTCAGCTACATCTGCATTTAAAAGTACAAGATTCTGACCATGAGACCAATGTGTAATAGGCTAGGACTTCTGGGCAAGGGGTCATATTCTACACACACAAAAACAATGAGCATAACTTGACAGCCCCTCCTATTTAGAGATGAAATTTATTTAACCACACCTG
This sequence comes from Peromyscus maniculatus bairdii, assembly GCF_049852395.1. Classification (NCBI taxonomy): domain Eukaryota; kingdom Metazoa; phylum Chordata; class Mammalia; order Rodentia; family Cricetidae; genus Peromyscus; species Peromyscus maniculatus. The sequence continues at coordinate 140,231,794 of NC_134852.1, read as the reverse complement.
TACCCACCAGACCTTGCTCCAGACAGCTGAGTTAAGACCCAAGGTGAAGGAGTTTCAGAGCCTGGGCCTCAGGAGACCTCATAGTCCTCATGTTTACCACCTTGGAATGCTACCACTCCTACGGAACAGAGCCCAGCCTGGAGACTGTGTGACAAGAGCATGTGGAGAGGAAAACCCAGCCAACAATGTCCATTCAATGTCCCAGGACGGCACGATGGAAGATCTTAGACCCTCCAGACCTAGCTGAAGGGCCAGCTGCTAGAAGCCCCATAAATATGCCCAGATAAGACTCAGCAATAACCCAGTAGACCTACATAGCCATGAAAAGCAGCATGTTGTGGTTTTAAGCAACTGTGTTTTGGACAGTTTGTTAGGTAGGAATAAATAACTACTTTCCAATCAATCATTTTGACATGCACATCCAAATGAAGGAAATTCAGAAATCATATTGTGCACATTCTAGGCCCCTGTGAAAAATTAATTATTCCATATAAATTGCAGTATAACTCTGCTCTTTCTGTTTAAATCTACTATTATCCCAAGCTCTCTACAAATCTGAGTATAAATCCAAGATCACGAATACATTATTGGTCCCAACAGCCAAACAGCAATGTTAAAGTCATAAATCACATCATTTATTTTTAATTAATAGATATAGACATGGATATTTATTATAAAATGACTCTGAAAGCTTCTAAATTAGAAACAAGAATTTCCATCATGTAATTTTCTGGTACCAACTGGAGAGAAAAGTTTAACTCAGCAGTCTTTGACTAGCCACCCTACCTGAGAAAAAGCATTAGTCAATCATAACAACATTGTCACCCCAGAGACCAAGGGAAAACAAGTCAAGGCTCTCATTTGAAGGTATGGCTGACCACAGTCTTGCTACTAGAAAATTCAAGTGGAACCTGTATCTGGAAGACGGTGTTCATGAGTGAATAGAGCTTTCTTCTTCTCAATGAGAAATATTCCCAGAAGCAGTGATGAATGTCCTTGTCACCACATTTTAGCAGAATGAGGCCACATAGATGCTAGAGGGGTATTTAGCTGGCCCCTAGGGTTTTCCTCCATTTCCTGGCATCTTGCCTGTGCTGGAACCTACAAGCACCATTCTGGTTTGAAGCCTACACTTGTGTGCGTGAAGATACGTGTGTTCCCCACCCCACACCTCTGCCAGGGCTTGGCACATCTTAACCAGTGCTTTTTCCAGCATGCATGTCCTGAGAGACAACTCCAACATTAGATGCCATTTCAGGAGTTGCCTGGTTCTGTGTGCTCCTTACTGGGGTTCAGAGTGCAACTCAGGAGCCCCCTTGTGAGATTCAGCGTCGGTTCCAGAATTTCTCAGAATCCCAGTCCCATCTGTGAACAACAACAACAACAAAAAAATCCTTGCCCCTGGTGGGGTGGATGATAAGGTGAGTCATATATGATGTATAATAGTGCTTCTCTTACGGAGTTTCTAATGAGGACCTAATGAGTATTCTTAGTGTTCTTAGAACTCTGGTTTGCACATGCAGGCAGTTTGTTAGTTAAGGAGAAAAAATCTAGACTCTGTTACAATGAACGGACAATGAACTTCAAGAGTTCTTCTTTAGCTGTAGGTACAAAACACGGAGTAAAAACCTGATTGTGGCTTCTGTTTCTTAAGATAGGGTTTGTATATAGTCCAGGCTATACATCCTTGCCATCCTTCTGCTTCAGCCTCCCAAATGCTGGAATCACAGCCATGAGCCACTATGCATGACCTTAAAAACCCATCACTTCTCTTTTCTGCGTGCATGCATGCATGTGCATGCGTGTGCGTGTGCGTGTGCGCGTGTGTGTGTGTGTGTGTGTGTGTGTGTGTGTGTGTGTGTGTGTGTATAGGTGTTCCCATGGGTAACAGAGTAAGACACTGGGTATCCTTCTCTATCCTTTCTGCTTTGTTCCACTGAAAAAGGGTCTCTCACTGAATCTGGAGCTAGGCTGGTAGCCGGCAAAGCTCTGAGGTTACAGGCATTCACAGAGCAGCACTGGGCTTTTTATGTAGGTGCTGTTGGTGAGACAACCCATCAAGGCATCTTTCTTTATCTGACTACAAGGCATGCCTGTAGACCAATCAGAAGTTCTCTCTCCTTGGGCTCAGAATCTCAAGCCATGTGGCCCTGCTATTGCAAGCCTACCCTGGTTCTGAAATTGTCTACAGTTTCCCAGGGATAGGGAAGACACATGTACCTTTAGCAAAGGCCATAATGATACTTAACCTAAGTTAAGAGATTGATTCTGGCTGGGCACTGGTGGTACAGGCCTTTTAATCCTAGCACTCTGGAGCCAGAGTGAGGAGAATCTCGGTGAGTTCAAAGCCAGCCTGGTCTACAGAGTGAGTTCCAGGACAGGCATCAAAACTACACAGAGAAACCCTGTCTTGAGAAACAAATAAACAAACAAAAAAGATTGATTCTGGGAGCCACTGATGGTCCTTTGCCAAATCAAAGGGATCCTAAGAAATTCACAACCTATTCCAGGGATTCTAAAATGTCTATTGATTAGTGAAATCAGTGACCAACTATGACCAGTTCTTTCTAAAACAGAACAAGTTAGAATAGAGTCTAATGGGCTGAAGGGATTCGAGTGGGCAGGACACACACACACACACACACACACACACACACATACACACACACACACACACACACACACACACACACACACACACACACACTTGGCATGGTGGAGTGTGGCCAGCATCTGGATGATCCACATGAATGCCTAGCAAAGCCCAGGCCACCTGTCCCCCACTCTGAATCAGTAGGGCTGGAGCACAGCCTTCTCGGAGAGAAACGGGAAGCCGGTAGAAATCCCTGGATGGTGGCAGGCCTTCCTTTTCGTTGTGCAAGAAGAAGAAAGGTATAAAAAGAAGGGGACACTGTCCAGGAGGCGGTGCAGAGGAAGCACGAGGCAGAGGGGACTGGGTGCCCTGAGCATCAGGAGGCAGAAGTGTGAAGCTGGCTGTCTGCTTAGCCACCCTCTGTGCCTCAGATTTCACCACCCTGAGGCGGACACAGTACAGGCATCTTGGAGTCAACAGTGCTTGGGCGGACAGTAGGTGTCTGTCTGGTGGTCAAATGCCATAGAACATGCAGGAACAATCACATACATGACCTAGACTCATTCACAACCACAGTCCTCAGGGTAGGTTGCCTATTTTGCAGGTGGGAGTGTGGACAGTTCGTATTTAGGGGTTTTGTGGCATCTCCAAAGGAAATAGCAGATAGGGACTCCAAAATCGTGGTTTGTACTCATTTGAACTCACTTTAGAAAAATAGTAAGCTAGCTGGGCGGTGGTGGCTCACTCCTTTAATCCCAACACTCCTCAGAAGGCAGGGGCAGGCAGATCTCCGTGAGTTTGAACTCATCTACAAAGCCAGTTCCAGGACAGCCAGGGCTGCTGTTACACAGAGAAACCCTGTCTCAAAAGAAAAAAAAAAAAACAGAAGAAGAAAAAGAGGAGGAGGAGGAAGAAGAAGAAGAAAAAGAGGAGGAGGAGGAGGAAGAAAAGGAGAAGGAGGAAGAGGAAAAAGAATGCTTCCCGTGTGTGTGTGTGTGTGTGTGTGTGTGTGTGTGTGTGTGTGTGTGTGTGTGTGTGTCTGTGTCTGTGTGATGTGTTCTGTGTATGTGCAGATGTATAGTGTTTCTTCTCATTAACAGAGGTTTTTCTGTGACCAAATTTCATCATTGAGCTCTGGCTGTCATCTGCTTACTCATGACATTATACCTGCTGTCCTTGGGATGTAGAGCCAAGGACCTCTGGAACTCAGAGCCAGGTTGGGCAGGGCTCTGGCATTCCCTGAGGAACAGTGGCTGGGCCAGACTCAACCCCCTCACAGACCCTGGCCTTAGCCACCAGGCTTTGTCTTTTTCACCTGGCTGTATGCCAGGCTTGGCTGTCTTTCCTCATCTTTGGCCTTGTTTATGTTCCTGTCTTTGGTAGCTCTGGAAAACACCAGCATGCAGTAGCTGATGCCCATTTCCACACAGCAATGTGCATCCCAGTGAGCATTGCAGATCACCCAAGCAGGGTTTTCACTCCAGACCCCAACAAGAAAGATCACGTGATTCAGTGGCTCTATTTAATTTATTTAGATATTTAACTATTTAATTACGTAATATAATTTTGTCAAAATTTTATACAAAGTTCTAAACTGTAAAACAGATCTGTCAGGGGCCCAGAGTCCCCGCTTCTCTAGAATAAGCTCCCGACAGATCCTCTAAATACACAGAACTCTCCCTGACAACCAATGCAGAAAATGTCAGCTTGCAGCCGCTTCAAACCTCTCCCATCACAGAGGGGCTAAGGTGGGGAAGCCTTGAGTCCCGGGCAAGCCGTTAGAAAATAGGTGGTTACTTCAGCTGATGCAAAAAACTCAGACTACAAAATGCTAATGGTAGAGTTAAGAAGTAGGTTACCTGGGAGGGTTGTGGTCTATGATGCAGGAGCATCTGAGTTGGAGGGTAGCTGCATCCTGGCCTCGTGCCATGCACAAGTCATGCACATAGGCACCAGGAGCATGCCAGGTGAGGTGGTGGTGATTCATCCCTGCATGTTCTTCCCTGTGTAATGAGTTTCAATCTTTTTGTCTCACTGAGTGAATTTCAATTGAGTTTCTGTGAGGCAAATGATGGGCCTGCTGCTGGCCATCCAGGAGTCACAGTTCCTCCTTCACACAGGGAGCGTGCCTGGCCTCCTAGCTTCACTGAGTGGATGCAGGGAGCCAGCATTGTTCTAGAGGCCCAGCCCAAAATGCTCAGGGCTGCACCATGGATGAGTTGACTCTTGGAATGGTTTGGTTCCAAGTGTCCCTGCAAGAGAAGGAGATTGGAGGAAAGTGTACTGGGCTGGGGGGTCCTGTGGAATGAATAGCGGCGACCAACAGGTGGGCTATCTGTATGTCTCAGTCAGCTCCCTCCGGGCCTTGGTGGTCTCATTTGTAAAAGGTCACTTCACAGCCATGTGAAATATAGGCAAGGAAACCCTACAAGACAAACCCTACAGTGTTCAGAATAGTGGCCAGTGCAGACCAAGACGTCCCCCATAAACATTGTTGTCCCAATATTGCACTGTGGACATTTCAATTTCCTATATGCTGAGGCCTCCCTTTCGCTGTTGTCCAGAGAAGTCCCAATTGCTTTTCTCTGTGCACAAGGCTGTGTGCAAAAAAGTTAAAAATTACCTAGAAACTCCTTCAGCATTCTTTGTGTTCAACACTTGATCTGCATTTAGGCATTAACTCTCACCCTGGCCCTACGGTGAGACCTAGCTGGCTTTGTTTTGGGGATCTGGAAGCTAAGAGTCAAAGAACTTTAGGACGGTGCCCACACAGGTGCTCAGTGGCCAGGAACGACACACCGAGTCTCCTGGGCTGGAAGAAGGTTGCAGAAACACTTGGCAGCCTGAGACTTCTTTCTTCTGTCTGCTTTCACAGATTTGTCCCTACAGGGACCTAGGCGTGCATATCCGGTTGCTTCTGACCTGGAAGCATCCTTTCCTCTCTGCTGTTTGTTCCCCTCTTCGTCACTGAGAATACTGGGTTATTCCATGTAGTCCTTGTTGACCCTGCCCTGGGTGTATAACCTGTGGTTTTGTCATGTACAGGCGTTGCACAGCTTGTGTGCCCTACCACCCCCTAAGGACTTCAAAGAGACAGAAAACGGGGACCACCTGGCTCATCAAGTCCATTTGGGGATCCTCACAGTCTTGGGACAGACTCTGTACTGTTGCCGGAGGAACCCAGGAGAAGAGACAGGAAACTCAAACTCGTACTGCGCTAGAAATGCTGTGCCTGTTCTTAGTGCTGGCTCACAGCCCGTCTTTAGATGGATGAGAAAGGGATGTTTGGAGTCTAGGTGCTACTCCAAGGGTCACTTGCTCTGTGTCCAAGTGCCAGGGTTCGGATCTGAGGAGTCCTGGTCACTCACTATACCATAAGATCCCTGGACCCCTGAACACTGGTCAAAGTCACAGCAGAGGGGATTTGATGAGGTAGTGCTTGGCCTCTTCTTCATGCTTAGCTTTTCTGGCTTAACGAAGTGCTTGGCACATGGTAGACCCTGGGATGATCTTGTTAGATAGTATTAAAGGAAGAAAGGCCCCACTCTGCTGACCATTCCTGTTCCCTCCGGCCACAGCCAGGACTCATGTTCAGCCAAGCCATCCCTGGGGCTCCTTACGAAGGCATTTGTCAGGTTCCTTCAGCCCCCCTGAATGACACACTCATCTCTGGCTGCCAGGACAACAGCTCCTTGGGAGTCCTTGTGCTTACAGTCTTTATAAAGGATGGAAAAGCATCTCCTGCTGCCCAGCCCCCCTACTGATACGCTCATTTTCCAACCTCTCCCTGCCAGCAGGCCGAGCTACGGTTGATTAGGGCAATGAGGCTTGCTCTGGCTTCCTCTGTCCCTCCCCAGGTCCCTGGCACTGAACGTCAGTCCACTGTCTATCAGCACTGTCTGGCACCAGAAGAAAACCCCTCTCCCTTCCTGCGCCCAGCATCCCGTTGCCTGGAAACCAGGACAGAAGCCGAGAGCATCTTGGGTTTCTTTTTCATTTCCTTGCCAGGTCTCAAAAGCAAGCAGTTGTTTGTTTTATGCAGAAACCTTGTACAGTGGAGGCCGTGCCTTAACCTTGCCCAGATGATTTCATCAACCTGCGTCATGATGATGCAGAGTGACAGGGACCGCCACCGAGAGCTCGGTGTTGGTGCCATTTGGTGATCGGCGCACCCGGTCATAATTAACAGTGAAGGCTGAAGATGGATTGTTTCAGAGACAGCCAGGCTGAGGATCAACCAGAATGTGTGTGTGTGTGTGCCTGTGGGTGTGCCCAGGCACGTGTTAGAATTGGCAGCATTGGAAACTGCAGCTCGCTGTTGCCACGTGCAGAAGGGAAGAGAGATTTTTCTTTTCCCAACAGAACAAAAGCCCATCCTGAACATCCTTTCTGACTTTGCTTGACAACGCCACACAACTCTGTTCAGGGTGAAGGTGCCAAGATTCTGCTGGGCTCTTCCTCAGCAGGACCTAGTGGGGAGGTGGATCACTTTTACAGGAGCCTGGGAGAGGCAAAGGTTCAACAGTCATAAATGGGAAGGAAGCCTCCTCTCTCTGTTTTTTGTTTAGAATGGGATCACTTGTGAACCTCAGATCGGCCTTGAACTCATCATGCAACCCAGGATGACCTTGGCTTCCTCATCCTCCTGCCTTCAACCCCCAAATGCAGACATTGCAGCAGTGATCCAGCATGCCTGGTTTATGTGGTACTGGGGATCGAACCCAGGGCTCCGCACATGCTGGATAAACACTCTACCGCTAAGCCATATTCCCAACCTTCCACTCCCAGTCTTTGGCTCAGCAGTAAGAGGGCCAGCAAGTGGCTAGGACCAAGCCTGGCTGATGTCATCTCATGTTTTGTGCCACCTGAATACTGTATGTCCCCAAAGCTGAGGGGATCACATCTGTGCTGAGGAGGGCCAGGTTCTCTCTTGCCAAGGCTGCCCTGTGTATCCAAGTATGACATCTTTTGAGGAACCCTGGAAGTCAGACCCACTTCCTGGAAGTGGAGCAAGCCACTTACCAGGAGCACTGAGCCATGTATCTTGCCTCTCACTATGACTGGGTACCATAAGTGTGCTCTGGTTTTCTAGATGAGAACAGGTCAGCATGTTGCCCAAGGCTATACGGCTAGTGAACCTGGAACCAAAATCTGAACGCCATAGCTGACCCAGAAATTCTTGGGAAAGCACTTCACCCATCTTCCTCTACCTGCAGGTCTTCCCAGTAGTTACAGGCTCTCAGCACAGCAGACGAGAGAAAATTCTTATCACTGGTGAGTAACTTGGGAAGGAGCAGGTCTGAAAAGACCTGTTTGCTGTCATCATGGTAGTTTCATATGAATACTCTGATTTTTTTTTGAGACAGTATTCTCCCATGTATTCCAGGCTCTCTTTGATGTAGCCAACAATAACCTTGAGATTTTGGTTTACCTGCCCCCCCCCACCAGATGTTGAGATTACAGGAATAAACCACCATACCTGACATGTGGGGTACTGGGGATCAAACCCTGGGCTTTGTATATGCTGGGCAATCAATCACTCTACCCACTGAACTACATCCCTAGTCTTGGTCACACTCTGTAGTGAGAAGTTGAAATGCCTGGTGTTTTTGCTGGGCCACTACGTTCCTGATTCTCTACCCCATTACTTCCCTGGACATCTCTGTCACTTGTGTGCTTTTTGGAACCGTGAATGTTTAGTAGCCTTTTCTTTGGCAGGGCTTTTTCTCCTTGACAATTTAATAGACTATCTCCTATTCATTCTTAGACAATTCCATACATGTAAACAATGTGTCTTGATCATATCCCCTCAAATCCCTTTCCCACTCCACCAGGTACCCCAATATGCCCCTTACCCACTTTATGTCCTCTCCTTATTGTTTTCAGGGCAAAGCAACTTAAAAAAGGAAACATGTTTGCTCTCCTCTTAAAGATGGAGGCAGAGTGGTTAAGCAGCAAACCATGCTCAGCCTTAGGAACCACAAGCCTTGGGGGCCAGCACTTGTATGACTGCGGAGTCCATACCTTCTGAACCTCAGTTTCTCATCTGTGGAATGGAGATGATAAAGGTTCTGAGTGCCTGTGAATAATGAATGAGTTCACAGGTGATATGAAAAGACAGCCCCTTAAGAACACGGACTCTGAGACATGGTGACATTGAGCTTCATCGCCCACTGGCAGATTATGGGTAGACTAAGGCTACAGGTAAAGCCGGAGTGAGCATCCGATAATACAGGGTCCTCCTAACTGAGCACACGGCAGAGGCATAGCTGGTCCACACAGGGATCTCCATCACTCACCCCATGGCATCTAGATTCATTAATTTTTAAAAAATCTTCAAAAGAGTCATAGCCTCTAGGGCAAATATTTTATACCTGTTTCCTCAGTTCTGAACAATTCTGTACACATTAGGTGATCCCTCTACCCCAAAGACACTACACTATAGATTCTAATGGAAGAACTTCAGATAACAGCCTTAGAGAAAAATTAAGCCAGACCTATGTCTGTACCTGTAATCCCTGACCAGCACTCAGGTCACTGAGGTAGGAGGACTGGGATTTTGAGGTCATTCTTGGCTAAATAGAAAGTTTGAGCTATCCTGGGCTAGAAAGGACCCTGTCAAGAGAGAGAGGGATGACTCCCAGCCCTTTCCTTATGCTCTGGAAGAGGTAGTCATGTTCATCGTGGGAATGCAATCCATGTAGGGTGTAGATTCTTCTAGGTTTTGTGTACAGAATACATCTTGGTGCTGGAGAGATAAGTCAGTGTTAAAGACCTCTTGCCGCTCTTTCCAGAGGACCCAGATTCAATTCCCAGCACCCACATGGTGCCTCACAACTGTCTGTAACTCCATTTCCAAAGGTTCTGATGCCCTCTCTGGTCTCTGTGGGCACCAGGCACACATGTGGTGCACAGACTCACAAACAGGCAAAACACCCACACACGTAAAATAAACATCCTTGGCAATGTGCTTTGCTTCTTGCTCTTTGAGCAATCAGAGGGTTCAGCTCACACGGGCAAAGTACGCACCGTGTGTGTTTGTGTGTGTGTGTGTGTGTGTGTGTGTGTGTGTGTGTGTGTGTGTGTAAATTTTGCCAAGCTTTATTGCCCGGACCAGCTTCCACAATCCTGTGGCCTCCCACAGCAGGGACTGGGTACCATTTATGTGCCTGAGCTTTTTGGCTGGGACAAGTTTTCTGCACCTTGACTCTTCCGGAAGTCCAGTCACCTTGTGGGATCTCTCTGCACCTATTAGCACCCATACCATAGACAGAGAACTCTTTCAGTTTCCCCCTTACCTCCCTCATCCCAAACCAGTCCAGATTGGAAATTGGCAAAGAGGCTAACTTACTAGGTTTCCCTTCTTGGGAAACTAATTTGCATTTTAATACAAGCTTCCTGGCACCTCAAAGACCGTTAGAGACACATAAAGGATCAAGCCTAATGGTGTGGGCCTTAGGTGCCAAGGCCTAACATCTGGGCTCATAATTTTAAACATATGGTACATTTCAGTTAGTGCCATCCACCAGCTGGCTGTGCGGTTGCCGCCGCCCTGGGGTACAAGTACCCAGCGTCTCACGGATGCACCAACTTACTATCCGTCAGCTGAAAGCGGTTGTCCTCGCTGCTGAGTGCGGGAAGGAACGTTGGATTGGTGGATGGCAACGGCGGCGACAGCTGCAGGGTGCTAAGTGTCACACGTTGCCAGGAGCACTCCACGTCCGCCCTGCCTCCAGCTGAAGCGGACCAGTTCCCATTTTACAGATGAGAAGAGTGAAGCCCAGAAAGGCCAAATACCGTACCCAGTGTCACAAACCCAAAAAAGGATTAGGGGTGCAGCTCAGCTGACCAAGTACTTGTTCAACATGCCCGGGGCCTTGGGCTCAGCCCCCAGCACTACATAGGCAGGATGTGGTGGCACACGGCTATAAAACCAGCTCTCGGGAGGTGGCCACAGCGCCCACCAGGCCCCTGTGGTGGACCAAGACGTGGGCTTCTTGTGCATCTGCATTTGATCTCCCAAGAAGCTGGAGGGGAAGTTCCCTGCCCGCCCCTAGCCGCCCAAGGAAGAACTTGACAGTGGCTTTTTCTCAGGCTCCAGGCTGTTCCCAAGCTCGGCTGTGCCTTCAGCCACCACTCCTTGATCCACCATGTCACTCTTGGCCAGTCACCCTCACCTGCAGGAGGGGAAGAGCCCTGTTCTCATCTGACAAATGAAGTCACTGGCCTGGAAAATCGCTAAGATGCCCCCTGGGGTTTCTACACGGACCCTCGCCCCACCCCCCTCGAGGAGATCAAGGAGAGGAGCCAGCCTGGCCGGCCTCCCATCTGGACTCCCAGCGTTTATTTACCCTCAGGCTCTCTGAAAACTCAACAGCTTGACCATATGGGCTGCCCCACTACGGGCTGGACTCAGTGACAGGTTGGGGAGCTGAGGTTCTGGTGTCTCCGAAGGAGGGAATTAGTCCTGGGCCGCTGAGGCCTGCCTGCCAGCTCGCCTCTCCGAGTTGCCGAGCTGCTGGAGTCCTTGGGTACACCACGAGCGGCACCCGGGAGCCCAAAGAGCCCCACCAAAAGAACGGAGCTTGTTTGCCCCTTTTATTACTTCATTATCTCTGCAGTCAGAAAGAAGCCAGGCTGGAGCTCTGATTGCGGTCTGTTAACTCTCCCTTTCCCAGAGGCTCTGCTGAATCCAGCGCATTAAGCTGTTCCTCGTTTTTCATAACCACTTTCTTATTGCATGAAGTATGGGTGCCTTTCTCTCCTTTATCCTCGGCTTTATGGGCAGCACTGCCCTGCTGCTGCGAGGTGGGGTATTAGGAAAGATTTCCTATGCTCAGATGGGCTATGCTCACACTCATGCCTTTGCTCTTAGTGATTTTCAGACACACCTCCCCCTCTGCTTCACTCGGAAGCCCCCTCAGATGGTGTTTAGAAAGGTAGCTAGCTACCTCCGAAGGTCCCTGGAAGGGACAGTTAGGTCTTGCCTTCCCGGTACTGTGTATAGATAGACCAAGTCAGCTTTACTGTTGTTACAATTAGTGAAGGTACGGTGGAAATCATTCACGGCACGGTAGCCTTGTTTTCCTGAACTGGGTTAAAAGGGCGTCTCCTTCATTTTCAAATCCTTGGGCAATACCTGGAAACTACTAAGACGTTATTTCAAAGTGTGGGGACTCTACCTGTGCTTCTGCTTCATAAAGCTTCAGCATAGCCGAAAATCCTTGTTCTCGGGGCAGTGATTTACCCCTCAGTAACATTATGGTAAGGCATTGCTGGAAAGGATCGGGGCTTGGAGGCATTAGTGACTTGGAAGCAGCAACGAGAAAATAGGAGGTTCAAGGCCAGCCTGGTAAATGTAATGAAGCTCCAACTCAGAAGACTCAACTAGAGCCAGCGGCATAGCCCATTGGTAAAGCACTTGGCAACACGCAGGAGGTTCTGGGTTCAATTCCCAGTACTAGCAGTCCTAAATCACAAATACGTGAAATAAATGGGAAAGTGAAGAACAAATACTTCAGGAATGCCTGGTCTGAAAAAAAAAATGCAGGAACTAGACTTTTGTGTGTGTCCTGTTTTCCTTTCTCAGTGGCAGTGGCACTCTTGCTGGGGACATGGGCTCACCTTGGAGGCGCTGAGCAGCTGGGGCTGGGCCTCTGTCTGGAGACTCTCAAGGGCAAGAACAGTGTAGGTAAACAGCACATCTCCTCCCAGCTACAGTTATTACCCCATGTGAACCTGAGCTCTACCAGCCAGATTGCTGGAACCTTCTCTCACACAAGCCAGACACCCAGCCCCTCTATTCCCTCGGGCTATGGGCTGAGGTTTTTTTTTTTTTTAAGATGTTGTTGAGATAGCAGCACTGCTTGGTTTTTAATGCTCCATTTGTGTTTGCTCCCATAAGATCCAGCAGCCCTTGAAGGCGGCTTCTGGCAGAGATGGTTCTTGGAAATCACTATTAACAACCAGCTCCAGGTCTCACGAGTTGTTAGGCCTGAGTGGGCAGCAAGAAACAGCAACAGGCAACATGTTGCCCAGGGCAGGCGAGCCCCAACAGAACCCGCACCCTCCTCTGCAGGGCATGAAGCACCCCACCTGGATTTACAGGCGTGAATCAGCTCACTTTGCCTCAGGAAACCTTAAAGGCTCTGGAGCAGTGCCAGAGAAGGGAAGGGAAGTGATGGTGAGGTGGGTGAGGTGCTCGGTGGTGAGCACCAGCAGACAAGTCAGATTAAGTCTTTGCCTCTGGGGTGGTGAAGACCCGGGCATCCTGGATCTAAGCCCAGGAATATGCACAGGGTGGGGGTGGGGAGGTTGGGGGGTGGAGGTGGGTTGTGTGCAAGTTCCAGAAAACCCTACCTGAAAGAAGGTGGGTCTCGGCGCAGGGCGACAAGGGGAGTATGGGAGTGCTAGAGAGCAGAGGAGGTTTGGGAAACGGCCCACATGAGGAGTTCTTTCCAGGTGACTTGGTATCAGACCCACCATAGCAAGGTCTGACATGTGCCAGCCTGAGTAACACTGACTTCTCCCGGCATCTGCGGGGGCAGAGAGACTCCCTCTGGCCTGGTGCGGTGACGAGTGCTGGGGACAGAGGTCCAAAAGGACATAGTCCCTGCTATCAAGGAGCCAGCAGGGGAGCAAGAGCATGGCCGTTCTTGCAATGGTGGAGTTTTGCTGTGGCAGAGTTGTACAGAGGCACCAGGGCCAGGGATTTAGGAAAATGGACACCTGAATGGATGCAGATACCGAGTCCTGGCCCATGGAGGGAAGCACCGGACTGAGATTCGCAGATGGGCAGTGTGGACTTGTTGACTAACAGAAGATCCACTCTTGCTCCCCTCAGCAAAGCACAGTGGCTTCAACTTCTGGCCCCACCAGCCCCGAGACAGTCCTTGCTCGAGCCCAGGAGAGTGTTTCCTGTCTCTTTGTTGTCTCCTAAGTGAGCTCCTCTGCCTAAGGGCTGTGTGTGATGACAGGACTGAAACTGAGAGGAGGCCCCTGGACACCTGGTTGGTCCAACTGGACTGTCCAGGCCATCTGTCTCCCCACCCTCAACCCGTCTCCCCACCCTCACCCCAGTTCACGGCAGGAATCCTTTGCAAAGCTCCCAGGCTAGCAGCACGTTTACTGAGAGCCTGAGTCCTGCTATAAGGAATGTTCTCCTCCCCATCTCCCTCTCTCCTTTTCTCTCTGTTTCTTTCTCCCCCCCTTCCTTCTTAAGTTCTGACCTATGAACCCACAACAAACTTCTCTTTAAAACACATCCTCTGTGAACTGTAAATTTCTTTCTTCTAATTCTTGAGACAAAACTCCAGAAGCCACTGGTTCAGGGCAGCTTGGCGGCCATGACTTTCCAGGATCCTAGCTCTCTGAGAAGGATCCTTCACACTCAAAGATACCTCAATATCCCTTCATCGTTGCCAGACGTCCCCTCAGTGTCCCACTTGAAGCCACAAAACCAAGGACCATGGTAACAGGCACATGGACCCCACCGAGCAGTTCATAGAGACCACACAACAGGTGTCCCCAAGAAACACGTTCCTGTAAGCTCCACCTATCCATGTCACTAAAGCGTGGGTCTGAGACACAGCTCCGAGTTTGGCCTGCAGCAGTCTGCAGAATAGTTTGCAGAAGGCTCCACTCTCGAAGATGGGATTCTTCACTGCAGAGAGGAATTCTGATAGGACCCAGTACCAAGTCGAGCCAAAGTTCATTAGGAAGAGAGTTAAGTTAATAAGTTAATGTGTAAGCATGGGGTTAATATAAAGGGGTAGGGGACAGTCAGGGAAAGAATAAGACACACTCAAGTATGGACGTGAGCTTCTCAAGGGAGAGTCACCCTTGGATATCTTTACTATAACCATGTGTTTGATTTTGTTGGGTTCTGATGTCGTGTATCAAAGGCTTGCTGAGAAGTGTCCATGAGATGCAGGGTGGCCGTTGACCTGCACAGCTGAAAAGAGAAACCCTAAGCCCTAGGGTTGGACTGGAAGGTACAATGACTCTGCTGTAAAAACAAAAATTTACAGACTTGTTTGTGAGATTCCCAGAAAATTTCAGGATTTTGTCTAGGAAAGGAGTTGGACCACACATGCTTAGGCCTCAAGCGTGATTTGTTGCTGTTTTGGAGCTAACTCCATATACAAGGAATATTCTCTGTCAGCAACCTTCCCAGCAAATGTTACACCATGCTGGAGTTTTTGACCTTCTGCTGTAAGTAATTGTAAATAGACTTTCAGAGCTAGAGGGTCCTTTCCCATGTCACCCCATTTTCCGTCTTTCTGTCCGCCTCACACCCCACTGTTGGCCAGCCCCGCCCCCTCACAGAGTTGCCTCTGTTCATATCTAGTTCAGAGGGAGGACACTTTCCCAGTGTCTGTCATGGGAAACCTCATGGGACTCGCTCAACATTGTCATCACATTTTTAATGAGCGAGAGTCCCTTTGGCAGGTGCTTATCAACCAATCATCTCCTAGGAGGCTCTACCCTGGGGCTCCCATTGGTGGGAAAGCTCCCTGCACTTCATTTACTGTGATCTGAATCAGCAAAGCTGCTGCTCCCCTCTTAGCCTACAGAAGCACGGTCCCTTGTTAAGGTAATCATGAGGAAAGAAGGTCACATGCTTTGAGAACAGAACAAAGGCCTGACATCCCAATGAGGCCTGTGTCAGCACTGCTACAACGGACCTTTTCAAGATGGCTTTCTCCTTTTCTTCCCTGCAAAAGACCTTTTCAACCACAGCCAAACAAACTCTCTAAAGCAATTCTCAAACCCACCCACCTGGTCACCTCCACCTTCTTCCCACCCCTTTCAACTCCACCCCTTAGCTCCCCTCTTCTTCCTTCTTCTTCTTCTTCTTCTTCTTCTTCTTCTTCTTCTTCTTCTTCTTCTTCTTCTTCTTCTTCTTCTTCTCCTTCTCCTCCTCGTCCTCCTCCTCCTCCTCCTCCTCCTCCTCCTCCTCCTCCTCCTTCTCTCTCTCTCTCTCTCTCTCTCTCTCTCTCTCTCTCTCTCTCTCTCCCCCATGCTCTTCTCTCTCCTTTCCTTTGCCTCTTTTTGTTTACTACTATTATTATAAAAATTTTAATGCCATCTTAGTAGGCATTTGTTGCAAAAGAAATTTGAAAACTGACAAAAAAAAGTCCACCAGGGTTAAATATACACACATATATTAGATGTCTTAAATTATCCACTCATTATTTTTATTTATATAAATGTTTTGTCTGCCTGTATGTCTGTGCACCATGTGTGTGCAGTGCCCACAGAGACCAGAAGAGGGCAGCAGATCTCCTGGAATGGGCATTACAGATGGTTGTGAGTTACCATGTGGGGGCTGGGAACCAAACTCCAGTCCTCTGGAAGTGCAGCCAGTGCTCTTCACCACTGAGCCATCTCTCCAGCTCCTGTGTTGTATACATCATAATGAAAGGTTTCTCATTCCTTCACTCTCTGAGATGGCAGTGGATCTCACCAGCACTCTGGTTGCCCTTCCTACCTGTGGACATGTCCCCAGGGCACTGAGTTGCTGCCCTCTGTTCTTCAAGGTCATGAACTGCACCCTTGTGTGGTTGAGCCTTGGGGAGTCCTGCCCCTTTGACTCCTGGAAGAATGTTCTAAGGGCGTATCAAGGTGGAAGAGCAAGCAAAGGTGACCTGAGCTGGATCCTACTTCAATGTGGACAAGGAAAACCGACTCCATGAAGTCCTCATAATAATAAATTAAATTAAAATTTAAAGGCCCTGAAGCACATTCTCAAGGGAATCAGCTCACTGCAAACTCCTGTTTTCTCTTTGGATGGAATCCTGGAGGGGGCAGTGGAGCCACGGGACCCCTGCTTGCGACTTTCTCCTAGTCTTCTTGGATGTCAGGTCTGGGGAGTCAGAGGCACTTACTTCTCTCTGTGGCAGTGGAATTCCTCCTGGCTCCACAGGACTTCACATGAATCAGCTTTTCCTTCATGGTTGCCTCTGCCCTTTGCCCTCAAGATCCCCTTTCCTTGATCTCTGGGGAAGCCAGGCCAGGGCTCTGCTTTCTTTCTACACAGTCACATTCCTGTGTGTGGACCCAGGGTCATCTGTCTTCAAATTTGCTGGAAAACTCTAATGCGGCTACCCTTGGCAGCAGTTGCCATAGTGACAGACACTCGCAAAAATCCTTTTCTCCACTTTTATCCCAAATCCTCAGAAGATGCTGGAGAGAATGTCTGCTTAAGGTCTGGGGTCTGGGCCAGTTTATTCTCATCCTCTTTGGTTTAGGGTGTCTTATCGGTAAAGTGGACAGCCAGTAAGATTCATGTGGGTACTGTCAAAACACTTCTATACTTCTTGTTCACTGTTTCCCTCCCTCCTTTTTTCTTTCTCTCCCTCATCCTCTGCTGATATACAAAGACAATGTTTATATGATAACCAAACCCTAATTCTATGCCATAATGTTCATTGGGCACCAATTGTAGATGAATTTCTAAATGGTCTTATTAAATAAAAAAAAAAAACACAGAGCCAAATATAGGGGTGAAAGCCTTAGAGAGATCAGGGAAATAGGGAAAGCCACCAGCCAACCTTACCTCACCAACTCTGCAGTTTCCAAATGTGAGCTACTTCCTGTCTACCCACGTCTATATGCCCTGCTGTTCTGCCATCTGATCTGCTCTCTCCGTTTAGTATGTCACTTCCTCTTCCTACACAGCTCTGTTACTTCCTGTCTGTCTATACAGACTTCCAGAACTCCATGGTCAAATAGTTTTGGAATTTAAGGCATGTGCCACCACACCTGGCTCTGTTTCCAGTGTAGCCTTGAACACACAGAGGTCCTGCCTGCCAAGTGATAGGATTAAAGGCGTGTGCTAACATTGTATGACTTCTGTGTTGTGGCTGGATTTTTCCTCTAATCTCCAGGCAAGCTTTATATATTAAAGCACAAATAAAATATCACCACTTTTCAGTACAAATAAAATATCACCACAATCTTCCTCTCTTTTTTCTATCCTCGTATTCCTCTTCTTCTTGCCTATATTTTGTTTTCAGTGTACCCCCAAATAACCCTAGATTTTCAAAAGCCAACCCAAGCATGTGCATGTGCCATAAAAATCTTCAAAATAAGCCAAAGAAAAGAACCCTTTGGATTAAAAAGAGAGAAAAAAAAAAGAAGCATTTGATTGTGGGCTAAAATCCTGGAGGATTCCCAAACCCCAAATCACCCCAGTCATTGAGGTAGAGGAATGGATTTGTGATCCTTGAAGGCTCTCTCTCCTTTTCATAGTCACAGATTCCAGTATCCACACAGGAAATGACAGGGGAGCTTGGATTTGCTTTTGAATCATTTAGCAAAAAAAAAAAAAAAAAAAATAGAGAAGAGCCCAATGAGGCTAGTGTGGCAGAATCTTACTGATGATGAGCCTGGGTGACTCAAAAATTACACTGTTGCCCCTTCTTTGAATATGTCAAAGAGTTTTATGGTCAAAACATTTAATGAGAACAACAAAGTGTGTTGAAATATTCACAGGGAACATTGGGTCTCTTATATTTCTTGTGTGACTATCTTTTGGGGTTATTTCTGTGGTAACACCCTCACTGATTTGGGCTGTATAGGGTCCCTACAGAGCTGAAAACCTGGTCTCTATTTCCTTCCTGTGTTTCAGTCTCAAAGCTACAGTGGAATGCACATCCCCAATACCAGCCAGTGGGACAAAGGCCAAGGGACCCCTGACTGCTCTTCTCTTAACCAGTTCTCAGCCCCAAAGCCCTACCTCCTCTGTAACCGAATGCTTAAAACATGCTGTTCACACAAAAGGTCTTTCCCGAAGCTTACACACAGGGCCTGTGAAGACACCAGCCTCAGCAGCCTCCTTTTGTTCTTGGTTGCTAGGCATTCTCTTGCTTATGAGTACAATATTTACTTGTATTTATTTTATTTGCTCTTGTATTTGAAGAGTCTGGGCAGAGCCCAGGATGTTGATGCTGGGGATTTTCAGAGGATCAAGTATTCTGGGAAGCAGTTGGTCTAGGCCTGCACCTCAGTGTAGGTCCTTCCCACCCAAGGTCAAGGTCCTGAAGGCTTGGTCTCTCCTGGAAGCAGCCAATGTAGGAGTCCCATATGAAAATGGCACAAGAAGCTTCCCAAGCTGCACAGGAGACCAACTGGTTCTCCACCAGCCTCATCATGCACATGGGGCTGGGGGTTGGGAGCGGAAGATGGTCAGATTTCAAATAGAGAGCCATGTTCTCAAAGGCAGCAGGAGCAAAGCAAAGGACAGACGTCCTGCTCATTAGCAATCTCTAACCCCTTCCGGTGGCACCCACCAAATGGTGTTTGGCATAGGGCATGGTACTTGCCTTTGGAAAGCAGAGTCTCAGAACTGGTTATAAGAACAATTGATGGGGTGCAGGCAGCGCAGACATAAATCAGACCAACCCTGACCCTCACTTTTAGGGATCAAGAAGAAGGGGTCTTTAGGGAAAGTGCTAAGTGAATAGGCAGACTCAAAGTTGTGAGTCATAAACACACTAGTTTAAGAAGGAACCTGTGGATGAAAGCAGAAGCCAGGGTAACTACCATATGAGAAACACAATGAAGGATCAGGGAAGTTTAGACCATGGAGAAGGAAGACTTGGCTGCCCTGGGCATCTGGGGAGTAAGCCACAGTCTCTCGCATGGCTGAAGGCATGAGGGTGTGTCTGTTAGGAATCTTCTAGATGGGAATGACAGGACATCTAACTCTCACTAATTTAAGCAAAAAGACAATATATTCCTTTAATTGGAAAAATAAAGGGATATAATGAGTTCAGGTCCAACTTAATCCAGGAATTCATAAAATATCTTTATTTCTCAACGCCTTCATTTTTTTCCTCATGTTGACATTGCTCTCAGACTTCATGCGGGAAATCAAGATGTGGGCAGTAGTCAAGGCCCAAGAGTCCATGGGGAACAAAGAGCACATGTCACCTTATTAGCCTCTGAGCGTGTTCTAGGATCTACTCTGATGGGAACAAACGTGGGTTATGTGCTTATCCCTGAAGCAATAACTGTCACCAGAGATCGGAACTATGTTAATTGACCAAACTGAGTCACCTGCTCTGATAGAAGGCAAGCAGTCGTTGTTCAAAGGAGATGTGACGCTGTGTTAACAGAAGAGAGGTGTGCAGGACACCTGCAGGGCAGGGCCACCATGGAGAGGCTAAGCAGTGAGATCTTTGCATCGTCTACCTGTAGGAGCCTGCTGAATGGGGTGCAGAAGCCCAGAAAGAGGGAATTAAGTCAAGGCAATGAACCTCCATCCATTCTGGGGAGCTCATTATGCTCCGGGTGTTCTGGAAAGGATTCAGGAAGCCCCACCTACTTCTGTCCCAGGGTGCCTGCAGACCTCTGAAGAGTGGATGCCTGCTGTGTGGGCTCTGTGTGCAGATCCAAGCCAGGGCCTGGAGGAGACAAATGCAATGTGTACAGGAGACTTGGTGGGTGTCTGCAAGAAGCTGCTGCCTGCTGTCTAGGCAGTGGGAACGTGAAGAGGGGCCTTGCTACTGCCCACGACTGAGCACTGGGAACCTGTCCTGGAGGCCCTAGACACTCAAGCCCAGTGAAGAGGAGCTAACTGGTTCCCCACAAAGCAGGTTCTCCCCAGTGGCTTGGGACAAAACGTGCTGTTCCCTGAGGTTGGAGAGATGGCTCGGTGGGTAAGAGCACTTTCTGCTCCCACATGAAGACTTTCTGAGTTCAGATTCTGTACTCTGACTAAAAAGCTGGGTGTGACTGTGCGTGTGCAAAACTGTGGGTGCAGAGACAGGACGTCACTGGGGCTTAGTTCCAGTTTCAGCCTGAGTCCTCGGAGTCCCTGTCTCTCGAGAATAAGGCGGAGAGTAGTTGAACACCTGACACCCCCCTCTGGCTCCTATGCATACGCACCTTCCACCTTCCCCTACACGCGTGACTTTTTCTGCCTGGTCCGTCGGCTCCCAGCCTCCCTGTGAGAGCTCCCTTAGTCCAGTAGGGACATGGCAGGTAGAGGAATGTCTCCTTGCGGCAGCTCAGCCCCGTCCATCTCTTGCTGGGAAGCCTATTTTGCCTTCACCCTTTTCCTGCATTGCTCAATGGCCAGCTGTTGCCCTCCCCTGGAATACAAATACGGGAATAAGAAGATAAGGAGGGAGGCCCACAGATTGTGGGAGAAGGAAGACAGACTAAATAAAGGGTTTGGAGGACAGCCAGGTGTAGGTTTGAGATTTTCCTGTTTCCTCTGCAGGGCCAGGCCAGGGAATGGATGTTCTGAGCTTACCTGACCAAGGCAAAGCTCAGACCTGGGGACCAGTGGGGGCATCATCATCTTCCATAACAGCGGTAGTCTTCACTTCACTGATGTCTTGTTTTATTTATAGTGCTGTACCTCTCACAACTTGGTATGTGGCAGAATTATTCATCTTTTTTGTCTGGGGGCGGTCATTGTGTGTATCAGCTATGACAAGTCCTTCTGGAACGTACAAAGTCCAAACAACTGTAGGCATATTTTTCTTGCTTTCTTAAGAAAATGACTAGGGAACACTCAGAAACTCGGAACAGAAGGAATGTCCACAACTCGATAAATGGTCCTGTTGTCTCGATGTTTGTGTTTTCCCAAAATGTGTGTGTTGAAATCAGAACCCCTCAAGGCAGTGGTATTAGGGGTTAGGGCCTTAGGTCATGAGGTCAAGGCTCTCATAATTGGGACCAGTGAATAAAAGAGTTTCTGAGCTTTCCCTTGTCCCTTAAAGTGGTCTCTCCTCAGGTACTGACTCTGCTTACACCATGATCTTGAACTTCTCAGCTACCAGAACTGTGAGAAATAAATTCTTGTTGCTCATAGCCCACCTAGTTTATGGTATTTTCTTATAGAAACCCGAAATGATATGACAAAAGGGTATTGTTCCAATATGTGGGGTGTCTACCACAGAGTACAAAAAGATCATAAACTAGAGGCTCTGTCCATAAAACCCCACAAGAAAAAGATGTCAACACAGAAAAAATAGCCTGAAGAATTAAATAAAAGGCATCTTGATTGGAAGACATAGTCTGCCTGTCATTGCAGATGGCCAAGTGCAGCAGCTCTCAACTTGTGGGTCTCTACCCCTTTGGCAAATTTCTATCTCCAAAAATATTTACATTACAATATATAACCATAGCAAAACTACAGTTAAGATGTAGCAACTGTATTAAAGGGCCACAGGATTAGGAGGGTTGAGAACCACTGATCTAGTGATGGAAAAATCTCAAGGAACACACTAAATAAAAGAAGAGCTCATGGCGCTATCAGCTAAGCTTCAGAAAACCAGGGTATAAATCAAGTTGTCTATATACTAGTAATGAACAATTTGTCTATACACTAGTAATGAACTATTTGAAAATCACTATAATCCTACATATAAGTATTCCAAAGAATAAAATATCTAAAATAAATCAACCAAACTGATGCAAAGCACAGACATGGAAAACTACAGAAAAATATTAAAGACTTAAGGGGGCTTAAATCCACTGAAATGTGGCCCATTTTCATGGGTTGGAAGATGTAATGTCATTAAGAAGGCAATACTCTGGCTGATAAGGTAGCACATGCCAATAGTCCCAGCTCTTGAGGCAGAGGCAGGAAGATCACCAGTTTGTGGCCAACTTTGGCTAAATGGTGACATGGTCAGATCTTGTCCCATGAAAACAGCGAAAAACAAAGCAAATTTAAAAAGGCAGTCTTATACGATGTAGTCTATGGATTCAACGTAGTTTCTCTTGAAACTCCAACTCTGCTCTGTATGTTCTCTCTCTCTCTCTCTCTCTCTCTCTCTCTCTCTCTCTCTCTCTCTCTCTCTCTCTCTCTCTCTCTGTATGCATGTGTGGGACTCAGAACCATACAGAAAAAGAAGGCAGTTGGAAAACTCATTCCTTCCAAATTCCAAACCTTCTACACGGTAGTTCCTGCACTGGAACAGTATGACATTGACACAGGAGAGACAAACTGAGCAGCTGAGCAGAACTGAGAGTGCAAGCCGAAGGCCGCGTCCCTGCAGCCCACTGACCTTCAGGAAAGATGCCAGGACTGTTCGATTGAGGAGGAAAAGTCATTTTAACAGCATCACTGAAAAGAAAACACAGTTACATGCAAACAAAGGAAGCTGGGCCCCTAGCCAACATGATGAAATTAGCTTAAAATGAGTTTTTTGTTTGTTTGTTTGTTTGTTTTTTAAAGATCAAACACTTTACAGCTTCCAGAAGGAAACCTGGGTAAATTCTTGTGACCTAGGATTAGGCTGTTGTTTCTTACCTGTGATACCTGATACACAAGCAACAGAAGAAGAAAAAAAAAAAAAAACAAATTAGTTTTCTGTGAATCAAAGGACCTTCTGAAGGAAACAAAAGGACAACTCACAAGAAGGAAAGCGTGTTTGCCCATCACGTGTCTGATATAAACTTATATTCAGAGCAATGAATTCATATGGCCCAACAGATAAAACCATGAACCACCTCGCCACTTCTTCCTCCTTTTCTTCTGGCCTCTCTGCTGTCTTTCGCTAACATCTCGGGACACTGGATCCATCTCCCAGGATCCCTACCAAAATGCAAAATGTTGCACATATCAGTAAATTTTCCCATCCAGCTTGGACTTCCTGTCATTTTGTCCCGCATCCTCACCACTCACTACCAGGCATGCTTGCCTAGCTCGTGCTGGGCATGTGGGCGGGTCTCATGGGTCCTTTAGTCTTTGATCCAGTGCTTTAGAATTGTGCTGTCATACATCTTACTCCCGTGTATTATAACTGCACCTCTAACCCCAATCATTTGTTGAAACAAAGTCTTGTTGTGTTGCCTAGGTTGGCCTTGAACTCAGGATCTTCTGCTTCTGCCTCCATGTGCTGGGATTGTAGGCGTGTGTGTATCACCATGCTCACCACCACACTGCTATCCTTCACTCACCTGAAATAATTCACTTTTAGAGGAATTGAACACCATTTAAAAATCAGTAATTCTTCATATTTTTCTACATATGTTACCAGTCCAGTGAGTTCTGTTTCCCTTTGTGGCAACACCTTTCTCATCTGGTCACTACTGGGTTAAGGGGGTGAGGCTTCAATTCCAAATGTGTTGAGTTTCTTTGGTTAAACTCAGTCTATGCTTCATAACACGTCTCCATGGGCCTATTTCCTGTCGCCTGCTGTGTCCTAACAAAATTTGGAATCTATATACTTGTAGGAAGAATCATTGAACTGAACAGCTTTTGGGGGGCTTTTCTGGATGCCCTTCCACGGGCCCACACAATCCTCTCAGGGCAGTTCCTCTCTTTCTGTCCTGTAGTACACTCCTTTTCTTCTCCCAACCACTGCTCTCTTTCCCAAAAGGGCAGCTGCTGACCCAGCTGGCTGACTGACTGACTGACTGACTGACAGACAGACTAACGTGGAATGAGTAGCTCGTAGCTCACTTTTCTCTGGAACCCAGACCCTCAGTCAGTCTCCCTGCAGCTCCCTGTTCCTCTCTAGCCTTGTAGGGAAACACACTTTGTATTTTGTCCAAGTTTCAGGTGCTTGTCACCTGAAGAACTGAGGGCTTCCCCGTCCCCCCACAACTCCATCGGGAAGTAGATGTCTTCTGGTGTTCATGTGGCCTTGGATCTCCTTCTGTCTTTGCAAGTGGATAGCTGTGAGGAGGTGAGGTGTGGCCTGCCAGTCTGAGGCTGAGATGACCACTCCGCTCTGCTTTGCCCAAGGCCAAGGCCAGCATCTGGCCTGCCCTGGGGTCTCCATCCTACTTTGAAGAATTGTCACATTGCCTTCCAACTAAAAGGACTCCTGATGGAGTTACTAAGGTCCACACAGCATGGCAGGTGAGGACACCTGGGTGGTAGCTGCTGCCAAGGCACTGTGAGATCTGCTCTCATCCTCCTTGTGGTTCCATTTCCTCATTTGCGAGTAGGGACGTCCTGATGTAGTTCCTGAGAGGATGGGTCGGTTGCTGCACTTTAATTTTCCGGCTCCTCTTTTGCAGGGGGAAAACAAAAAGCAAGCAAAAGCAGAGGGCATGTTGTGGTATCTGAGTTCCGGAAACACGAGCGCCTCCCGTCATGCTATCTCCCTCATTAACTTGTGATGATAATGTACACACAAGGCACTAATTCTTTCTTTTTAGAAAATAAGATGGTGGCTAATTTGATTTGAATGCCTCAGTCTGTAAGCACGCTTCGTGATTTTTAATCCAATTAGCGTTGGAGATACTTCTGACTCTGAGGGTATCTGGTTTCTGCTTATGATATAAGGTCCATGCCCTAGTGACTCATGTTTCAAGAAGGGAAAAGATGGGGCCTATCATCAATAGAAGGGGCCTGTGTATGTGGTTCTGCTATTAAACCGGTGGTGGGGAGTGGAGACCTTGCCTTTAGCTCGGATTTCTGTACCCAGCAGAAAAGCCACAGAACAACTTCGAGTTGTGTATTTGCCATACAGATTACCATTATGTTTCACTGGGCTCTCTATACATCCTACTGGAAGGTAAACAAAAGCTGCTATCATGACTACCCTCCTAAGGAACATTCTGGAACTCTCAGTACAGAGCCAGGGGGCAAGCTCTTGGTTTGAGCTGAATAAGGCAGCTATAAGACCTGCAGGAGCTTCCAGCATCCTGGTGGGTCTCCTGCTAGATGACAAGGTCAAGGCTGAGCCAGTCTCCCAGTCAGTCACTTTTCTACAGAGAAAGTAGTGCCCAAACCCAACAGCCAACTCTGCCTCTGTTGGTACCACGTCAGTTTAAAATGCTCAACTTCTAAAAGGAATGTGGGACTGCAATCACACTCAAGTGTAATTTGTATGCTTAATTATTCTAATCAATTAAAATTTACAGCACTCTCGAGGCTTCAAGAAACTACCTTCTGTCCTTGACCAGCGTTGATAAAAATCACAGTAACCACCTTAGACACAATGCACATTGTACCCTATTGCCCCTCAATAAAGCAGCCTGTGGGTTGGCACGTGTGAGTGGAAAGCGAGAGGAAAACAGAGATGGCTTTTCTGTCTCTTCAAGACCACACTTCCTGTGTTGGGATCCTGCACCTACGAGTTGGAAGAGAAGTTTGACTGACTTATCTAGGGTTAATGTGTGAGAAGGTGGCCGAACAGCCTTTGGTGAGTTTCACACGCGGAAGTTCAATGTTTCTGCAGCTGGGGCTCTTGGGTAACCAGAAAAAGGAGGAAGGTGTCTCTTGCATATTTTCAGCTGGAAAAATGTTCTATGCTCCCATTCTTCACATGCCCTCTGTCAGGACTCTGGTTTTGTAGATTCAAATAATTATAAAATATACATGAAGCCAACTGGAATACTGTGTAAAGAAAAAAAAAACCCAACAAAACAAAACACTGTTCCATCCACAAAGCGCTGTTGTGAGCAGTATGAAAACATAGCACTGTCAAGAATGTTGAAAATGTGGAGACAGGAAGTGGCCTTGAAATAACATTTTTGAAGGGTCAAAAAAGAAAAAATCAAAAGTATGTTGAACTTTGATTCAGAGCTCATGGAACATGGGGAAGAGACAAGATCAGTTCTTGGCATGTGTAGGAGAGGGATTAGGTAATGAGTATGTGGTTTGTGGATGACGTTGATGTGTTTAGAATGGCTGCTGGACAGAGGGAGGCTCTTGGGTCCACTTTTCTGGTGAGCTTATACCTGGTGTTGTAGAACAAGAGGAAGGAATTTTGTACTCCATCATAACCTGGTGTGTTTTGGCAGCCTGATGTGATAGGTGCATGCTCATTTTACCGTCGCCATGAACGCCTATCACTGGTACCCTGCTGAAGTTCTTTTGGAAGATGTACGTAGCTCTGTACCACCTGGCTGCTTACTACCTATGCTTTTGCTAAAAAATCTGTAGCAGTAGGTGAGAAAGAGAGGAGGACTAGCTGGATGTAATAGTTTGCACGAGAATGGCCCCTATAGGCTCGGACGTTTGAATGCTTGGGCTTCTGTTGGTGATGCTGTTTGGGGAAGTTTAAGAGGTGTAGCTTGTTGGAGGAAGTCTGTCACCAGAAGCAGGCTTGGAGAGTTTAAAGACTCCACACCATTTTCAGTAGGCTCTCTCTGCTTCAGGCCTGTGGTTAAAGGCGTCAGTTCAGTTTCCCACTCCAGCTTCCAGGCCTGCCGCTAACTGCTCGGCTCCCCCACTGGGATGGATGCCTCTACCTCTGAAACCATGCGCTTAATAAACTCTTTCTCCTGAATCTTGTCTTGGTTGTGGTGTTTTATCACAGCAACAGAAAAGGAAAAATACAAGCCCCAGTGATCCCAAGTGGTCTTCTTTTCCTCACTAACAAAAGGATGAAGCTGGAACAGAACAGCTCAAAACACCACAACCATTCCCCTCGCCCCAGACCTAGTAGAGTAGAAGATGATAAAGTTTATGCCTATTAAATACTCTAACATGTTAACATGTTTATATTTATATAAATTATATATGTTAATTGCTTTTTAACAGGATGAAATAGACACAACTCCAAAAAAAAAATTGTGATGGACTGAAAAGAGAAATAGCCAATAAATACCTTGATTGTATTCAAATTCTCAAGTAAGTTTGAAAGATGCGAAAAATCTCAGCCTTGTTACGAGCTTAGGATCCTCACCATTAATATATTCTTTCCATGGGTGTGAAGACTATCTTACCCAAACAGCCCAGGCCTGTGGATGTCCGAAGTACACCCAAGAAGCCAACCACACGTCAAGCAAGCAACAATCAAGCCAGGGCAATGTGATCTGAATTCTTACTCTAACACCCCACTAAGACAAGGTTGTTCGGGTGGCTCAGTTTAGAATTCTGCATTCTCAGGTTCTCTATCCAATCCCCCAGGCCATCGAGAGGAATGAGCGTAGAGAGAGCATTTTCCTTCTGTGTTCCTCTTGGGGCATCTGACAGATTCCGTCAGCAGTAGACGCCCTCCGTTCTTCCCTTTGCTTCTTTCCCCACATCCTTGGCGATAGTCCAGATAACACCAAGGACAGCATGGCTTCCTTTCTTTCCAGGCCTCCCTGGGGGAAAACTTAGGGCAACTTGTAAGACCTTAAATCTAGTTACACAGTAGCCATCCAAGAGCCACCGACTTAGGAATCCCGGGACATAGTCCCTCCCCCAACAAAGGCAATTTCCCTGAAGGGTCACCAAGGTCCCATCCAACTCTAATAATAAGCATCTCTGACTCACTGTTCTTAAGTCATTGTTCCCCAAGTTTCTCAAAAATTTATCTTCCTCTTTGTACAATGTGAACCTGCTAGAATGATTTTTTTTAATGCAGTTGATAAGCTTGGTATCATACAAGGCTATAAGTCTAGAGCAGTCTTTATTATATCTTTCCCTCTCAATAATTAAAAATCATTAGAGATAATTCTTTCTTAAAATCAATTATGAAACTAGCTCAGAGTTAATTAAAAGAGAAGCATATTGGCACTAAGTACTTGCTGATTCCAAGATGACTGAGGTTTTAAATATTTAACTTGTAAATATTGGAATTCAGACAAACATCACTTTATGAACAAGGAAGTCCGAGATTACAATCCAGGAATGACCAACTGCAGATTGTGCAACCTTGTGAGCCTGTAGTCATTGTTTAAGGGAAAATATTTCAGTTGCAACACAGGCCCTGAGTGATGGAAGTTTCTGAAGATGGTCCTCCATCATGTCCCTCTGCCCCCTTTGTGCCTCCAAACCTTCTACACCTCTCTGAGGGGACCACCCTGGATCTGCATGTTCTCTGAATATGTGTGTGTTAGCAATGAGGATTCAGAATTCTCAGGCTTACTGCCACTGTGTGTCCTCCTGTGCACTTTCAATTTCTTGTTAACTCAGCTCCAAATGCAACCTTCATCATCTGCTCTGGGAAAACACAGAGAGCCTTGTAAATCATCTTCCCGTACCAGCTAACATTTCAAGCTTTGCCAGAAGAGACCTTGGTGAGACGTTTGC
This sequence comes from Peromyscus maniculatus bairdii, assembly GCF_049852395.1. Taxonomy (NCBI): domain Eukaryota; kingdom Metazoa; phylum Chordata; class Mammalia; order Rodentia; family Cricetidae; genus Peromyscus; species Peromyscus maniculatus. The sequence continues at coordinate 140,203,256 of NC_134852.1, read as the reverse complement.
AGGAAGAAGGGACTTCCCCCCCCCTCCAGCTGTGTTGGGTTGCTCATTTATCTCTTGTACCTAGCAGTGCCCTGTATCTGGCTTCTGTGACATTCCAGACTTTCCCAGAACCGAGCACCTACAGTATGGTCAGCAGCTAGTTGTCTACAGCTTCCTCAGATCTATTAAAATACTGTAGATCCACCCCAGGGCCTCACACATGTATTTGCTGTGACCCCTGCCCCATCATGTCATATTGTAAGGGATACCCTAGTCACAGACTTAGCACTCTATGGACAGATTTCCAGCAGATCCCTTAAACATGATAATACAGCAACCTCTCTACTATCCAGTGATCCATGCCCATGGCCTCCACATATGGGTGCCAGCCATCAGGCTAAAATGGAGGTGCTTTCCTTGGGCTCTGTATGTGTGCTGTTACAGATCTCTGCTCGCTCTACCTGCTTTTCCTATAGAGTTCCATTTGCCTGTTTATCTACTATTAATCGGTACCAGTCAATTGTCCAGAACCCCACCATACCTTGCAGTTAATAATCTTTATATTAAACCTTTCTGTTTCAAACTACTGTATGGTTTCAGTTTCTTTCTCTTCATTAGACCCTGACTAATATATACCCCAAAGTGAAACTATATGCATATATAGAATTTTATATATGAAAAGTGTGTGTGTGTGTGTGTGTGTGTGTGTGTGTGTGTGTGTGTGTTTGAGTGAGTGTAGTGTATGGGAATACACAGTGCACGCATTAGAGTTGGGTGGTTAGTTTGGATGAAAGCTTTCTTTCTTCTTATATTATGGTATACTGTTTTTTTGAGCTGTCAGCAAGACTCCACAAACTAGGTTTCTCCCCATGCATTTATAGGGGTGGGGAACATGATAAAAGCTCTTACATATGTGTTTGAAACTGTCATTATGAACCCCATTACTGTGTACAGTGAACGTCAATAAAAAGAACACTGAGGAATGTGTGTTTATAAAATCCAGTGTCTTGGTGCTGAGTGAAAGATGCCTTACATACTATGTTGCCTCTTAAAAACAATTCGTAAAAATTAAGGAGTCTTGATATTTATCCTAGTTTTGGAAAGTAGAAGCTCAACATCAAGGTGTCAGATTTGGTTCCTCTGGAGTCTCACTCCTGGAGTCTCACTCCTGGGCCTGCTGGTGCCCTCGTGTGGTCCTCTCTATGTACATACATCCTTGATATCTTTCTCTCTCTCTCTCTCTCTCTCTCTCTCTCTCTCTCTCTCTCTCTCTCTCTCTCTCTCTCTCTCTCTCTCTCTCTCTGTGTGTGTGTGTGTGTGTGTGTGTGTGTATGTGTGTACATATTAATGTGTGTACATATGTGCACAGGGGGAGTGTGTGTTCATGCTGTAATTCCTTTTTATATGTCCAGATTCCCTCTTTCTATCTTTATGGAAAAGCAGATGGGAAGGAGACCCATAGGGATGACATCATTTTACCTTAGTCCCCTCTTTTAAAGCCCTGTCTCTGAACACAGTCACGTTCTGAGGTGCTGAGGTTAGAGCATCAACATGCAGTGACTGTCAATGGAGGAGACCCAGTCCATAGCTCATTGGCTCTCGATTTCTGACTCTGATATTAAATTACAGAAGACAGAAGTGACTCTGCAAGACCATCAGACTTGGCTTTAGAAGAACCCATTTGGGTCCCAGTTATGCTACTCACCAAGCGGGCAAGTTGGTTCACCTAATGCCTCTCAGTTTCCTCATCAGGACAAGTAGGGCAAAGGGAAATGGGGGATTCAATGAGCATGTGCATACAAGAGTGTTTCAGATCCTGCTGGGGACTTCACAAAATGAAGTTGGTAAGTGTGTGAAATCACACATTTCTTACTTGTTACTTATTAAAAGCCAGCTGCCAACCTATTAAATAAGTGCTAAGTATAAATGATTCATACGCCCCCCAAAAAAGTCTCTCAGGTTTATTAGATGCAGGGGACCTTTCTGCAGCCTCACACTGTCTCTGCCAATGCCAGGCAACACTGACCAAACCCAAGATTTGAACCAGTCTTGTACTCTCCTTTGTCTCCTCGTTCTCAGCTAAAGCAGTGTGTTTTCAGCCTTAGGAACGTGCCAACTGACCTCTACTTATATTGTGGAAGAGGTAGAAGCTATAAAGCTCTGAGAATGGAAGCCAATATCTTCAAAGCAGCTACTATATTCTCTAACAGAGGTGGGAAAGAAGTGATACCCTGCTTGGTGCTCATATCGTCTGGTGGTTCAATCCTTGTAGACATTTTACAGACAGAAGCTAAGGCTCCGTGTCTTTGTCGTGTTCAGGTCTTGAAGAAAATGGAAACTCTTGTTTATTGAGCAGCTTTACAAAGCAAGGCACAATGTGCATGTTTCACATCATGCTGTCCACATCCTTCAGAAGCAAGCATGATATTCGACCCATTACTGAGCTCAGTAACAGACTGCTTGCCTAGCATGTGTAAGGCCCTGGGTTCCATCTCCAGCACCACAAACTAATAGCAACAACAATGAAGTGAGCTACTTCTTACCTGTTGTAGCCGATGCAAAATTTAGAAAGTCTAGTTATCTAGATGGGTAATCTTCTTTACTAGACACATATGTGAGCACAGCTTGCTTACAGATTAATCCCACAGCAAGAGAAGACAAGAGGAGACTGCAAAGGCAGCAGAATGACAGTCTCTTCACCATGACCTATCCACACTGCAGTGGGCTCCATCCTGATACAGCTCCATGTGATGCCAGATGACTCCTCGGATATCACCATAGTTCCTTCACTGACACCAAGGCTTTGTCAAACTTGGGGAAGACAGATTGGCCATTTTTAGGAGATATTGTGGAAAACATTATGCCTGGAATATGATGAGGATGAAAGTTGTTGATTAGATGGTCCTGGAGGGCTATCCCCCCCTTATAAAAGGATTGTGGCAGTCTATGCAATATTAAGGAAGGGGAGTGAGAGGACATGAAATCTATTTTATAAGGATCACTCACTCTGCCTGCTGGGTAGGATGCAACCATGTTCCCTAAGCCATCTTTCTGAGCATCATCTGTGCAGAAGGACTGCTCCTTTGTGAGCGTGGTATGAGGAGGCTGTAGTATCCGCCTTAAAGTTTGTATTTTAGAATTAAGGCACTTTGTTGCAATTATTATGCAGTTTTAATAAAATTCTTGTCAATAAAGCCATAATCCATTACCAATACTTACATTCCAGAATGAAGCTTATATCTGTCCTACATACTAGGTGCCAAGCCCAGTATGAAGGATGAAGGGACAAATGAAAGAGATTCTTTTCTTGAGAAAATTGCAGGGATGTTGGCCATTATCACTGTTCCTGGTAGCCCATGTTTAAAGTTGAGGTACTGTATCATCTTCAGGCTTTTAAATATTCTGTGCTTTAGCATTTGTTAACATTATGATTTATCCTTCCTTACTCCATCTTATATTATACCATAACTACCATGTGATAGTTTCATATCACAGTCACAGGCTTTTTCTTTTTCTTTTTCTTTTTTTTTCTTTTCTTTTTTTTTTCTTGGGGGGGGGGGGTTGAGACAGGGTTTCTCTGTGTAGCTTTGCGCCTTTCCTGGAACTCACTTTGTAGACCAGGCTGGCCTTGAACTCACAGAGATCCGCCTGCCTCTGCCTCCTGATTGCTGGGATTAAAGGCGTGCGCCACCACTGCCTGACTGGCTTTTTCTATAATGCCTAACTAAGTCTATGCAATAGGCTTTTTCTGTCTCCTACTTGGTCTCTAAGGTTCATTATCTTTTACTCTGATGACATTTCAAAGGCTGTTTATAAAATCTAATATTAACTACAAATACCACAGAGATCATTTCAAAGGAGTCTTTTTAATAGAGAAAAAAAAGAAAGGAAGGAAGTCAGGAAAGGTACTGATTAAATAGTTCCAGGAGTGGGGTTGACAGTATCACCACAATAATAGACAGATTTCTTACCTGTTGGTAGGAAATATAATTAGGAAGTGATCAACTTCCGTATGCTTTTTAAAAATATAACTATATTTGGGTTTTGAGATAGTCCAGAGGCTTTAAGGATTCTGGAAATTCTGAGTATGTGCTTCACAGTATAGATAAGTACCCTGTTTTTAAAAAGATCACTTAGCTTTCTATCCACAACATTTGTTGTGTTTGGCTCCAGAAGGGAAAATTAAAGCTTTGTGTTTGTCAGCAGTGAGGCTGAGATGTCTATGACCTGAGTTTAAATATCCAGGAATCATCCAGTGGTTTGCTTTATTGTTCATAAACTCAGCAGAGACAAACCACCTGAGTAGTTCCAGATGTTAAGTCAACAAAGCTTTACTTCACACACCTACATGTAAAAAGTAAATTTATAGGCACGAGAAAATTCTGGGAGGCTTGTGCTGTTTAAGGATAAAAAGACACTTTCATTCTCAAAAACGAATTAAACTGAGGATCTATAGAGCCCTAGAGTTAGAAGGGCTAGGTAACATGTACTTTTCTTTAGCCATCTGAAGTTCCAGCTATAACTATCTCCTCTCTGTTGTTTTGTGAAGCAGAATTCCTAGCAATTGGGAAGCCAGTGCCAAGAACTTCAGTTTTAGAATAGGAAGGTTCTCTTAAATTTTAGCAGAAACAACTTGAGGGTAATGTGGCAAAGAAAAGTTTCTCTGTGTTGGCTTTAACAGTGAAGAACCAATGAATGCGGCTCGCAGTTTGTAAGGTCTACACCCTCTCACTGGTATTTTGGCAATGAACTCCAACATTATTCTGGGCACCTTAGCTTGTGAGTTGGCTACCACAGGTAATATTATATGGTAGTGAGTAACATGACTTGCATGGGCCCAGAGCCAGGAAGTTGGAATTTGTTGTCATAAATCTTAAAACTGCTGAAGGTGTCTTATGTTCAAGTTTATCAGGCACAGCCAAAAAGTGAAAGTTCTAATATCCAGGATGCCTACATGGCTATAATACATAGCCTTACTGAGTGGCAAAGAATTTTTATGGCTGCTGGCTGGAATCCAAACAAAAATTCAACAGTCTCTCCAAAAGATACTTTGCTGAAGTAACCTGAGTTATTCAAGTAAGGCTGGCTCATAAATCTAGGGTTGGAAGGAATACGTTGTTCTGTGTCCTAAATATTATATTGCAGTGGTCAAGAGCTGGAGGCACCTGTACTATTTGCACATGATTTTGTTCTGTTGTCTATTGATCAGTAGTCCCGAAGATCAAATAATCCCACATATCCTCCAGTAGCTATAAGTTCACACATCCAGCATGGTGGTAAATGGTAAATGTTGGGAAACATCATCTTGTTTAAGCCTCCAGGGTAACACAGGGAGGCACTCTTGACAAATGAGGACACGGAAGCACAGAGCAGGCAAGCAGATGCCCCACAGGAACAGGGCCTCACTCTGCCCAGTCCCCAGAGTCCACCTCACCGTCTTCCATGCTCACAGGCTCTTTGAAAATAAAGGCGTTTATTTTCAGTCTTGAGCATTTTGTATTATTGAGGCTATACGAAACAGGATATGCAAAAAGAATAATGGAAGAGACCTCATGTAGCTAGCTTCTGATCATAAAAAAAAAAAAAGTAACCAATGCAGTTAAATCTACCTTTTCACCTTCCATGCTTGCCTTCTCTGGTCTCCCTCACACCAGAGGCAACATAACTTGAGTTGGACATTCCTCATTCCCATACATTCTTCTGTTCCTTTACTACCTCAAGGCATGCCCTTCAGTTTCGTGGTGTGTGTGTGTGTGTGTGTGTGTGTGTGTGTGTGTGTGTGTGTGTGTTGTTTTTCCTGACTTTTTTATTATAATTTTTATTAATTTTGTTGTCTAGTAATTTTATACATGTGTATAACACATTCTGAGTCCTCTATCCCCAAACCTTCTGTTTTTCCTTTTTCTCCTTCTTTTATTGGGGAAAAAAAAAAAGAAAAACCATTCCCAGACTCCAACTAAGTACTCCTGTCAGACAGTTGTCCAAGTTTTCATGGCTATAGCCCATTCCTGAGGTGGAAGCTCCAAATATAAAGGTTTCCTTAACTTCTGTCCCTAGTCTTTATCTGTCTTGGCAGAGTTCCACTCAGCTGGTAGACACTATCCAGAACTCAGCTATGGAATACAAACTGCTCCAAAGATTATGTACACCATGCCAGGCCCAGGTAGTCCTACAAGACTGGAAAGCCCTGGTCTTGCTGAAAACTGATGTAAACCATTTCAACTGATATGATTGTTCCCTGTCTCTTCATCTTGGTCAGCAAACCAGATATTTCTGATAAATATCCCATTGCCCCAATCTTCTCCTGACCTTTGGCTATTATTCCAGTCTTCCCTGGCCTGACAATGGCATCTTAATTTCAGGAGGAAGTAGTTACAGGGGAAAGCACATTGTCCCTTGTCCTTCACAAAGGGCTTGAATATTAGGTCCAAGGGGAACTCCTGGCAAAGGGGACAAAATGACTACCTATAGTACCCATTGGCATACCAAGATTATATGGCCTTAAATTTTCTCTATTCTAAACAAACAGGTGTAATTTATAAACAGGCCATGCATCTTTCAATGCATTACAAATTTTGTTTCCCCCAGATAAAGAATAGAATGCTAAGACCCTATCAAAGATTTGACAGGCACACATAAGACAAGGGGGGTGTGATGAACCAGTCTGCCTCTATCTTAGGCTTAAAAGCCATCTTAAAGATAAATTAGGTTATCTCCTGTTTATGATTAAATCTGTTTTCCAATGTTTGGGCTCTTTCCCACCTATAACTGTTCTATGGTTCTATACTACCTGTTCCAAGAAATGGCAACCATGTCTTCGTTTCAAAAAGTTGTTTATAATCATTTTGCAACCCTACCTTTGTTTCAAAGTTATGACTACCTGCTGTTATGACTACAAGCTGTTATGACTATATATTGTCATGACTATCTGTTGTTATGACTACCTTGTTACAACACCTTGCAACCATGTCTTTATTTCAGGAAGTCCATAGTACTAACTTGTTATGCTTATGTTCTCTCCATCTATTTTCCCACATTTGGAAACCCCTTATTCCAGAGCTATAAAATCCTTGTTTTACTCACATTCAATGCTGACCTCTAGAATCCCACCTTGGGGGGAGGCAGCCCATGTACACAAGTTTAAAAGCTTGATTTTAAAAAAAAGAAAGAACAAAGAAAAAAAGCTTTCACACAATATATTTTGATCATGTTCCCCTTCCCCAATTCCTCCTAGATCTTCCCCACCTCCCTATACACCTAACTTTATGTTCTCTCTCTCTCTCTCTCTCTCTCTCTCTCTCTCTCTCTCTCTCTCTCTCTCTCCTCTCTCTCTCTCTCTCTCTCTCTCTCTCTCTCTCTCTCTCTCCTCTCTCTCTCTCTCTCTCTCTCTCTCTCTCTCTTTCTCTCTCTCTCTCTCAAAAACAATGAAAGAAAAAACAAGAAATATACACAAAGGTCGATAAAACCAAAAATAAAAATAAACAAGCTAAAGACAGATAAAGCAAAAAAAAAAATGCCCAAGTAAAGCAAAAGAATACAAAAAAGTATCTACAAAAATACCATGAGTTTGTTTTGCTTTGGCCAACTACTCCTGGGTATGAGGCCTGCCCAAGATGTAGTTTAATATATCCAGTAAAACTCCGTTGGAGAAAGCTGATGTTTCCTTTGCCAGTGGGTATCATTTGCAGATACCTCTTTGTTAGTGGAAAGAGCACATGCCTACTTCCTCCTATCAGTGCTAGAACCCATCCTGCATGAACCCATCCAGGGCTTGTGTATGCTACTATTCTCTGTGAGTTTAAATATGCCTCAGTCCTGTTGCGTCTAGAAGACACTGCTTCCTTGGAGTCATCCATCACTTCTGGTTCTTAAAGCCTTTCTTCCTCCTCTTCCACATTGATCCCTGAGCCTGGGGACAGGGGTTTGATGAAGATATCCCATTTATGACTGAAGGTTCCAAAGTCTTCCACTCTCCACACATTGTCTAGCTGTGGGACTCTGTCAGTTTGAAGCTTCTCTGATGCAAGCTGAGCAAGGCACTGATCTGGGGGTGTAGTACTACCTCATTTGGAGTCGTTTTACTGCTGTGTTCCTTTAGCAGAACGACGGTATTTGGTTTCCCTGTAGTCCCATGGCCTATCTAGTCTCTGGTTCTTGGTCACTTTAGCTGTGTTAAGTGTGAGTTCCACACCATGCAACCAGCAAGTAGATGGTTACTCCCACAATATTTGTGCCACTATTGCACCACCAATGCATCTCCCAGGCCAGTCATTGTTGTAGACTGCAGGGATATCAACAGATGTTGATTATTGCTTTTCTCCTCTAGTAGTATCCAGAGGGCCTTCCAACATCATGAACGCTAGTCACTAGGGGTGAAGCTTCTAGTTAGGCACCAGCTATATGTCTCTGTTTCTGATGACATGTAAATAAGTGTTGTATTTACCACTAGGGCCATACCATCATGTTGTGTAGAGAAACCAATAGCCTGTGATGTTTGAGGGTTTCCATGGGACTCCTTTGGCCAATGATTCAACAAGATGTAACTCATTCCTAGCACTGGAAGTTTTATTTGGTGGCATAAGAGTGGAGGTTGATGGTTGATTAACAAAACTAGAAACCAGTTGCTGCCTGCGACTTCCTCTCCTTGCATCAGGTAGTACCTTAGCCATGAGGTCCATTCAGAAGCAGAAAGATCAAAACTGCTAAGCTTTCTGTGCAAAGCAGTTCTGGAGGAATAAAGGTGAATATTCTGATTGGAATACATTTTCCATGTCTTATCATTTAAAACTGGAGCAAAGTGATAAAGCTCAAATCCATTTGTGGCTTAGCATAGCGCCCTCCTCTGTCAGAGAGACACACATTCCAGACTCGCAGTGGATATCTGAAACCATGGACAATCCAGAACCATATACATGCTATGGTTTCGCCTATTACTTATATGTGAGTGCCTCTTCCATCGGAGCTAAGCTAAGAGCTTACCATGTGTTCTGCCCATCACTTTCACAGTCTGAGAGGTGAGAGCAAAACTAAGTAAATTTCTCTCTCCTTTTCCACAACTTTATGAACAGGAGAATCCTCTCTTCTGTGATTTTTAGCAACCTTGGCATATGGTTCTTTCTCTTCCTTAATAAAAGCCTACAAATTTCTCCTTTTTACATAAGGAAGCACACTATAGCTTCTTCTCCATGACAATCTGTGTTGCCTGGGCCATTACTCTTAGGCTTTGGAGCTGTGATTACATACCATAAGAGTGACTGGAATATCAGCACTGTGGTACTGCATTCTGATACCAGGAGAGGCTCTGGTGAAAAGCATGGGCTCTCTGCACAAAGAGAAGAGAGATTCATCCCTCAGAGAGGAGAGGGGCTATGAGACTTTACCCCATTGTTCAGAATGACATACTGTTGAAAACTCATAAGTTGTTTCTGTGATTTTCCACCTCATGTTTTCTGACTGCATTTGCCTGCGTTCTCTAACCGTGCAGACGGGGAGAAGCAAGCTGCAGTGTCACGCCAGTGTCAAAGCCCTGGTCTCCACAAGTGTCAGTGCGTCTGGCTATAACATATGATGTCAGATGCCATGGGGGACAGCAGGGGAAAGGGTACGCTTTACCATTTTAGGAACTCCTGTGTGAGTTTCAAGTTATTTCAAAATGAGACATCGAAAACAAAATGAGGCAAGTGAATTGTGAGCAGCATCTCCTACTGTTTGGATTTTGAGTCAGGCAAATTCTTTCAATCATGCATTTAATGGAATAAGTAGAAAAGGGGTGTGTGTGTGTGTGTGTGTGTGTGTGTGTGTGTGTGTGTGTGTGTGTGTAAGTGCACATAGCAGTGATCCTAGAGCCCAGAAGCCCAGAGGAGGACTTTGGATGTCCTGCTTTAGCACATTCTGCTTATTTCCTTGAGAAAGTGTCACTGAACACAGAGCAAGGCAAGTCAGCCAGCAAGTCCTAGAAATCCACAGGGCTGGGGTTATAGGCACCCAGCTTTTTTTTTTTTTTTCAAACAAGAATACTGTGGACTACACCCAAGTCAGCTCTTCGTGATTGCACACAAGGCATTCTTATCCACAAAGCCATCTCCCCAGACTTTTGGGATGAGGCTTATGGAACACTATGTAGCTGTTAGAGAATATGCTGGAAGGGTAGATTAATGATTGGGTAACTCCCCTTGAGATGTTTACAACTCTGCAACTTGACAGAGCACACCAGCAATGTGCTCCCCACCAACCCCACCATGAGCTGTCCATTGGCGCTCCAGTGTGCCACCCTGGGTATTTTGAGTGGACGATGTATTGATGGGGCTGTCCTGCACACAGTAGGGTGGTTCGTGACTACAGTTTCACTTAGTTCACTTACTGAGTGACAATAACACCCTGCTCCCCCCCCCCCCCGTTGTGACAGGAAAACAAAACATCTCCCAACATGGTGGAGTTTCCTTTGTTGAAATTCTCTGCTCTATCTAGGAAGCAAATCTTTGCCTCTGTTTTTCAGAGAAAATGAAAGCTTGGAGCCATTGCCAGCAGTCACAGTGGCAACTCCCTGGCCCTCGTCATTTTGTTGGCCCAAGCACAAATGCCTTAAAAGATTCTGGACTTGTTAAGGTGTACAATTTCACCCGTTATTGAGTGTCTTAGGCATATTCAGTGGTCTTGAAATAGAAATATTTCCTACTCTTGAAAAAAAGCAGGGGTTCAAACATACTTCAGATGGAGAAGTATACACAAAGTCCCCAAGAACACAATGTGCACAGCACTGGTCTCACTGAGCCCCAGATGGAGTCATAATTTCACACACCGAGGTAATTCGTCACATTAAAACATTCATGGGTTTTAGTTTATTTAAACCCCAGGGGTGAACACAGCACATTTCTAAATATTATGGGTCTTGACGAACCGCTGACTGCCGGTGCGCTGGAGAAATGATAAAAATCATCAGGGTTTAATCTCAGCTTTCTTGGGAGCGTGTGTTTATGTGGTGAGTCAGCTTGGTATCCCTGTAACTGGCTGAAGGTCGCTCATCTGCACAGGATTTAAACTCTCAAACTTGCTGGAGAAAAATGACCAGCAGATTAGAATGTGGCTGCCCCAGCCTCAACTAAAGAAAAGAACAAAGAATCCATCTTTAAACGGATTCAAACCCGCAGCGGCCCTGTCTTTTGCCACATGAATTATCTGAGTTATTGAGACTGGCTCCAGTGTCAAGCTGACTACGTTGCCTTAATGTATTTATTTAACCCAGACTGCTGCAGAGAAGGCAAGCCCACCTCCGCACGTGAAGGGCTGCGACAAAGAGAACATTCAAGCTGATCCCGGGGCAGCAAACCCTCAGGAACTCTGGGAAGCCGATGGCGTTGAGGGGCCAGCACAATGCTCTGCTTTATTCTGCTTGCAGTCAGACCTACTCAGCTGCATGGCAAACTGCCGCTCCCTGGACCAACCAGCGTGGCAGATCTGAGGAGAGTCCTGATGGCAGACAGACCCTGCAAGTGTGAGCCTTCAGCAGCTTCACATTTCCACATTGAGGCTAAGTGTGCAGAGACATGGATTTTGCATAAAAGGATCCAGAGCCAATTATCCAAAGTATGAATCCATGCAGCAGTCTAGCCCAGTCTGCTTGCAGGTCCCAGATGATGGCCAATCTCACTCCGTATAAGAAGGGTCCACTGGTGTCTTTGTCAGTTGTCCAAGTCCTCTAATTATGATGACTCTACAGGTGACACACCACAGAGCAGGGTATGGATTAGGGTGATGACAGATAATGGTACCCAGTCTGCCTTTTGTCACGGCTCATAGATTTGGCATTTAGAAAGCAGGTCAATGGCTTTGGGTGAACACAGGAGCCTAGCTGCCATGTGATATAGCTTTGTTTTCCCCTCAGATCCAACTGAGAGACCCCTCCCAAATTCATTCTTTTGATTAGGAATCTTCCCAATGCCAATGATATGTGCTGCAGCCTTGGTGATAGGGTCTTGGGCTTTCCAATGCAAATGGTAGGGATAATTTTTTTTTAAAAAATTACATCTATGTACCAGGCATTAGGTCTTTTTCTGCATTACCTATTCAGTCTTCAAAACTGTGGGTAAGACCACCCCCCCCCTATTATAGATGAAGAAACTGAGTCTCCAAGCCACAGAGGCCATCAGCTGAAATGTGAACCCAGGTAGTTAGGTGTGGCACCAACATTTCTGGACACCACTGGATATAGCAAACATGATTGGACCAGGCAGCTGCTGTGGTCATAAAGGCAGCGAGGAACCCAAAGGCTGGTTTGGGCAACAGTGCTGACCATTGGGTACAAGGAAGAGCTTCGGGGACTGTGTCCTGCCTGGTTTATGTCTGCACCAGCCTTAGCTCTCCCATCTCTACGTCTCTTTAGATGGCAGTCACAGTCACACCTCCAGCAAGGGCATCCTTGCTCAGCTTTAGCTGAACATAGGCCCAGTGGCAGAGGAGTGTCTTCCTGGCTCTCCCATTTGCAGTCTCCTGCTTCCTTTGGGGAATTGACACACTTAGTGCCCCAGTAACAGATGTCTCCCTGTCTCTATATCTCTTTCCACATGACCTTGAGTTTGACTTTGGTCATGTGATAATCCTTTCAGCTAAAAGGATGTGAGCAGAGGGGACACATGCATACTGAGGTCTGGAAGAGCATTTCTATACCTTCCCTTTCACTACCAGGGTCACAAGAGTATTCCAGGGTAGTGTGCTGAAGGCTGACAGGCCTTGAGGGAAGAACCAACATGCCCCATTGGCTTCTGCAATGGCCAGGTGACCTCCCTACCAAGACCAGACTGCTCACCCAAACCTAGACTGGATCACCAACCTGCAGACCCATGAGCTGGAGCAATGCCCCTGAGCCTCTGTGGTTTGATATGGCTTATATAATGGCTGTTCAGAGAAAAAAGATGAGGCATCCAGTACAGGGAAGTGGGGTGGGACGGGGGGGATGGGGGTTGTCCTCAGAGGGGAAGGGGCACTCTTCCTAGGCCCTGGAAAGCACTCTTAGAAGACAATAAGGTAACTCTGTATTTCCCAATACTCCTTTCTAGGATTTTGTTTTTGTTTTTGTAAGACAGAATCTTACACTGTGGTTCAAGATGGCCTTAAACTCTCAATATTCTCCTGCTTCAACCTTTGGGTACTGAGATTATAGGCCTGAGCCGATATACCCCAATTAACGTTTTCTTTTATTTTAGGGATCTTGTGGGCATAACCTGTTTACTACCTAGGATCCCTTGTGCAATAAGCCATGCGAGTTTCTCTTAGCTCTAAAAGCCATAAAATTTCTGATTTTGTGTGTGTGTTTCTTTATGAATGTACAGTCATTAACTGATTTTTTTTTTGTTTTGATTTCCAATAAGCTTAAGGTCAGCATTATGAACTAAAAGAAGCAAATATATCTCTTTGGATTTGAAGAAATCCTGGTTTGTTGACTTTTCTTCCTTTCTTGAGTCCAGTTCTCTTGGTATGGAAATTTTCTCAATCTCTCTCTCTCAGATCTGTGTTTACTAAATGGTCTTAGGTTCACGTCAGGATGAGTAGTGACAATAAAATGCAATTAATAAAATGACGCATCTCTTTCACGTCAGGAAAACAGCAGCAGTTCGGGATGATGTCAGAATGGGCAGCGGCCATGTCTTGGTCGTCCTGAGAATGGTTATTTTTTTATGTTAAACTGGTTGTTGAAAAGTAAGGTCTCCTGCTAGGAGGAATGAACATGAAATTACAGCGAGATTAGCTATGGCCCACGAGCCACCATTCAGTCATGGTGCACAGGGGAAGCCTACCACGCACTGGCACAGCAGGACAAGTTACACAACTGCCACAGAAAAAAAATGGCCATGTCTTTCAAAACACATGTCCCAGCAGGCAGTGGTGGTGCACGCCTTTAATCCCAGCACTCGAGAGGCAGAGGCAGGTGGATCTCTGTGAGTTCGAGGCCAGCTTGGTCTACAGAGTGAGTTCCAGGACAGGCACCAAAACAACAGAGAAACCCTGTCTTGAAGAAAAACCAAAACAAAAAATAACAAACAAACAACAACAACAACAAAACACGTGTCCCTCGGCCAGCATTTCCTAGAGTTGATCTGATTTCCCGTGTTAGAATGAATGCCATTTGGGGGCTGGGGAGATGGACCAGCTGGTCAAATGTTTGCTGCACAAGCATGAGGAGCCATGTTCAGTCCCCAGCACCCACGTAAAAGCCAGAACTGGCAATGCTCGCCTGTAACCCCAGCATCAGGGGAGGCTGAGATAGGAGGGTCCCTGGGGACTGTCTGAGCAGTCCCCAAATTAGTGAACATGGGAAGCTGTGGAGGAAGACATCTGACATCCACCACTGGACTACACACACACACACACACACACACACACACACACGAATTAACTAGTTTAAACTTCAAAAGCAAAACCAATTTATTTAACATTTCACTTCTAGAAATTTATAGCTACACTATAGATGTACCAAATGATACGTGTATAAAGTTATTTACTGCAGCTTTGTTGGCAATGAAACAAACATTTGGAAACAGCCTAAAATGAGCCTCAGCAGGGGACCAGATAAGCCATGGTGCAATACAAGTAATGGCCATTTAAAAGCGAGAACAGTTTTCATACACAAGCAGGAAAAGTCTTTAGGGTAAGCGAACAAAGAAAGCATACAGCAATGTGTAAAATGTAGCACCTTCTGGAGGAGGCAGTGGTGGGCGACACACACACACTCTTGGGTGTGTACAGAACACCTCTGGAAGCAGACTCAAGAAAACCAGGAACAGTTGTTCATTCCAGAGTGCAAAGTGAGCAGTGATACACTTTTCATTTTAAACTCGTTTGTGTTTTTTTAAAACTCTGTGCTATCTCTGTGTGAAACCTAGTTTAAAATAAGAAAAAAAATTAAATGAACTCTTACTGGCTTATTGCATCTAAAAACTGATCACAGTTGTTTCTAAGTGTGAAGGAAGAAATTGAATCAAACTCCTTTAGCAATCCTCTGTATTAAGGTAATTGTACTGTTTATTAAATTATAGTTTGGTGATCTGGAAGGACTCGTCAATACCCATGTAGCATGGCTGTGACTTAAGAAGCCTGGCTTTGGGTAGTATACCTGTCATGTTTTTAGACACTACATCATTTTGGTACAATCAACGTTCACTGAGGGCATTCTATCAGACAGGCCTGTCGTCAGGAGCTGGAAATGAAAATACTCCTAAGGCTCCTTTGTCCTTGAAGTCATCATCTAGAAGACTAACTCACTGTGACGAGTTCTAGTGTCCTGTGAGAACAAGAGATGTTGGAGTCATCTTTGTGGCTGTAGCATCTGGCACATCGGAGAAACTTAAGAGTGTTGGGGGAGAGCATGGATGGATAAGTAGTGAGTATTTCATTGGATCTGGTCCAGAGGGACAATTCTAGGCAGAGGGACAACTAGGAAGTGACAAATTGGGTTATGAAGAGTCATCCAAATCCGTAGTGTCATGGGTGTTCATGGGCAGGGTTACTCTTATGTACAGGAACTATGTTTAATGATATGGTAGATGATTATTGACTTTATAATTTTCTATTTTTCTAGAATGAAAAATTTTCAGCATGAACTCTAGGGCCAGAAAGAGCTGATTTAGAAATGGGAATCTACCATTTCTCAGCTAAATGACTATGGGTGAGTCTTCCTTTAGTCTTCTCATTTATGAATTGGAAGTAACCAGGCCTAATTTACAAGCTAATTGTCAGGATTCATTGGTTTATTGAAAAAATGAGATGCAGCAAGTGGATGCCCATATACTGAATAATACATGTACCAAGTTGAAGCCAGTGGGGGGAGACTGCCAAGTATAAATCATGGAATTATGTGAGATTGTTAATATTGTTTGGAAAGTCTCACTCCTGGCCTATAAATTATTTGCTTCATCTCTTTTGCTCTTTTTTAATAATGTAAGTTAGAATATAGGTGATGATTCTTGTAATCTTCAAATCTTCAGTATCAATAGTAATATTTGGCACATACTAGAGACTCAGAATATTGTTGGGGAGTGAATCAACTACCCACTGAATGAGTCTGAGAAGCTCAGTCCCCGTGTGAGCTATGTCAACACATAATAATGGAGAAGTAAGAGAGGAGATGGACACTTCCATCAGTGTGAAGTGGATAGGAAAGGACTTCCTGGAGAAAATGAGGGTGGGGGATGGCACTCAGATGGTAGATTGCTTGCCCAGTGTTCTCAAAGCTCTGGGGTCAATACCAAGCATTCCATAAACTGGACATGGTGGCATACACTTGTGATCCCAACACTTGGGAGATGGAGACAGGAGGGTCAGAAGTTCAAAGTCATCCTCAGCTATATAATGAGTTTGAGACCTCATCTCAAACAAACAAAAACAAAAACAAAAAAAAAAAACAGCCAAAACTATATCAAAGAAAGAAAATGGTATAAACACATACCTGAATTGATAATTTTAGAGCTACTCAAACAAAAGCACTCGGGTCTTTTGACAAGAATCTAGTACTCTAGTGGAGGATGTGTGTCTTTTACATCATTTATTTTTATTTTATGTGTATGCATGTTTTGCCTACATGTGTGTATTTGCACCACATGTGTGCCATGGAGACCAAAAAAGAATGTCAGATCCCCTGGAACTAGTGTTAGTCACCATGTGGGTGCTGGGCCCCAAACCCAGGTTTTTTGCAAGTGCAGGGAGTGTGCTCTTAATAGTTGAGCCATGTTTCAAGACTCTCCCCACCCCCCTCCAAAGTTAGTGGGAGCACAAAAAAGGAAAAGAAAAACGCCTGGAAGATGCAACTAAAGCGCCAGGACCTTTTCACCCACCCTGAGTCCTTATTTCCAACACTCTTCCTCTTCCTCCTGTGCCTTCCTTCAGTTACCACTGAGGCAGGGAGCTGCAGGTACCAAGAGGACAAGCTGCTCACTTAGTATTACTTGGGGAAGAGAGTGCCGGTGACAGGAAAGGAGATGTTGAAAGGCAGTTTTAACCAGGAGTTGCCTGGTTACTTAAAAGTGTTCCTCTGAGGTGACACGACATCACTCCATGAGGGGCCCCTCCTGGGTTTTCTGGGGGAGCAAAGGGGTAGGAGCATGTGTCCAGTGTACCATAGAGAGACAGAGCCCTGGAGGCTGATGTCGGAATGTTTCCCGGGATGCAGTATTTCCCCACTATCATCCCAAAGCCTGAAGAGCCTCTCAGGCATGTTCTTACGAAGTATTTGTTCAATACACACACACACACACACACACACACACACACACACACACACACACACACACACACCAAACAACAACAAAATTGTTGCCCCAGCTGGCACCGTGGGACTCCACTGACAGGAAGTGATTTGCTTTCCAAATTTGAAGAATGGAAAAATCAGCCTCCTTCCTCTTGAAGATTTACAAACAGATGTGGCTCTCAGGGTGCATCTACTGCTGCTGACAAAGAGCCAGGCTCTGTGCGGCTCAGGAGGAGCCGCTGGGAACCCACCCCATCTCCTCCTCCGAGGCAGAAACCCAACTGGTTTCCTGCCTGCAGCCACCTCTTCACATTGGGATTTAAAGCTAGTGACCATTGAGCGGCTGCTCCCTGACCTTGTACTTGCATCAAAATGTAAAAGTCACCAAGTAAGGATTAGCGGTTCACCTTGGATAAATTCGCACTTATCCAGGGGGTGGGGCCACAGAAGCAGGCCCAACTCTGACTGTCCCTGGTTGTCAATGCTGCTGAGCCAAGACTGAGGCCGGTTAAAAGGTGCTGTGTTGAGAGGGACTAGTGTTTTTGTTTGCTTGTTTGTTGGTTAGGTTTTTCCTTTGAATGATTTTGCCAAAATCTAAGAGTCCACTGGAAAGTTCTAGAAGGCTTCTGTGGAATAGTTATGGTTAAGCTTGTCATATCCCTGAGATTGATTAATAAATCTAAGACAGAAATAGAATCAGGCTAAATTTTGGCAAGATCAATTTGACAGCTACCAATAATGGTGGGAGAAATCGCAGTAGGTAGCATTGGCAAGACTGATTACCTAACAAGGCAATTTCCTCAAGGTGAAAAGAATGATAATGACACCCACGTTAGAGATGATAGCTTCCTTTGAGAGTTGAGGTGCTGAGGAAAGGAGAGGGTGCCTCATGGCTTGGTGTGGTGCTTTCTTCTCCGTGGGATCCTGCTGGGATCATACACCTTTTCATGTATTACCTAAGGTGGGGTTGAAATTCCCTCCACAGGCCCAGTCCAGAGTAACTGGATCATTTCACTGTCAGACAGAACTCACTGAATCTACACTCCCCGAGGCTCCACTTCCCAAGAAACCCCCACCTCATTCCTCTCCCCTTCGAGCACGGAGCTGGATGCACACCAACAGTCTATCTCTTGGCACCTGAGCGATGCCTGAGAGGCAGGTGTATCTGCTTAACATCCAATCTTTTTTATTGCCAGTCTCAGTGACATGGTAGGTTCACTTAGAGGAGTCAGAGGTTGTCACTGTTCCAAGAATACAGTTTCACAACAGCTATAAAATGAAGACTTTGTTTAGCCCAGAGATGTTGAGTTGGGGTGAAGGTATCCAGCTGTGAAACAGGACGCTAAGCTTTTCATCAAGTTGGCGAGCACACTGCTGTACCAATCTTCTGTCCTCCTGGGGAGGTCATAAATGACATCTCGGAGCTGTACTTGAGACACACAGAAATGTCGCCCCATCTCCTGATGCCTACTTTGGGGTTGCCCTTCTGATATGCCCCCAACAGCAACTAGATGATTTACAGTCTTAGGAAGTTTAGGAAGGGCTTTTTACAAAATTCTTTCTTCTGTAACACCTGCAAGAGCTGACTGAAGGGTATTAACAAGAAACCTGTCATCCCCACATCCTGTCTGTCTCCATATGCACTCAACACCTAGATACGATCCTTTTGACTGTGTCGGCTCTTTGGGTATCGCGGTGATAGCACCCTGACAACACTACTTCCAGGACTGAAGCTTGATTTTGGCTCCTGGTTTCAGAAACTTGCATCCATCACAGAGAGGAAGGAATGGCTGGGCAACTCCTTTCCTGGAAGAAGGAGCATGGGGCAGAGACCATTCATATGTAACTCACAAGTGGCAGAGCGAAGCCAGAACCAGAGCGAGGCTATAACCTTCAAAAGCCCACAACTAGTGACCGACCACTGCCAGCAGGCTCCACATTCTACAGGCACCAAGTGTTCAACACATGACCTGTGGAAGACACTTCGGTTTTGAATCATGATGGAGTAAGTGAGAAGAGACTCCCACCTCAACGGGAGGGACAAGGATGTAACAGATGTGCATCCTCGTTCTATTGCCACTCAGTATTTCCCATCAGAGCATTACTTCTTTGCTTGGTGCTAGTCTATAGGGTTGGGATGACTCTAGAAATTGATTGATTAAGACTTACACCAGTCAGTATGTAGTATTTTCCCTGCATGTTCTAATTGGCTAATAAAGGGCCACATGATTCAAACAAGCCAATGAGATAAGATTTTCTTTAAACAGGCTAGGAAACTACCCTTGCCTTCAAAACATGAATGGTGTATCTGAGACTGCTAGAGGGGTGTGTGTGTGTGTGTGTGTGTGTGTGTGTGTGTGTGTGTGTGTGTGTGTGTGAGAGAGAGAGAGAGAGAGACAGAGACAGAGACACAGAGAGAGACAGAGAGACAGAGGGAGAGAGAGAGGTGGGGGGAAGTGAGAGAAAGATGGGGAGGGAGGAGGGGAAGGGAAGGGAGAGAAGGGGAACTGAAGGAAGGAGAGGAGAGGGGAGAAGAGAGAAAAAGAAAGTCTAAGTATGTGTGCTGTTTTAGTTAGGTTTCTGCTGCTGTATAAAAGGAATTGAGGGAGGAAAAGGGTTTATTATATCTTACAATTCCCAGGCCACAGTCCATTCTGAGCGAAATCAGGGTAGGAACTGAAGCAAGAGAAGAAGCAGGAACCATGGAGGAAAACTGCATACTGGCTTTTTCTCCATGGCTTGATCATCCTGTTTTCTTACACAGCTTAGGACCACAGGTCTAGGGATGGCACCGTGCACAGTGGATTGGGTTCTCCTACATCAATCATTAATTAAGAAAATGAACCCACAGACATGTTCCCAGGCCAAGCTGATGGAGATGGTTTTTCAACTGAGGCTCCTTCTTCCCAGGTGACCAGCTTGTGTCAAGCTGACCAGGTCCTTAAATGTAAACGTGCATCCAAATCCACCCCAGTCATCTGGAGGTCCTCTGGAAATGCACATCACTAGCGTGAACAATAAATTCTGATCTACATATTGGAGGTGGGCCCGACATTATATATTTTTAGCCAGGTCTCAGGAGCTGGTAGCCCTAGTTGGTGTAGAGGTAACACTGGAAGGACCACTCCCTAGCAGGTTGAACTCCAGATCAATGAATGAGACTATTGGAAGAAATAATTTATATCCTTCTCAGTCCTTCAAGATGGACGATACCATGTACTTGTATTATTCTAGTAGAGAACATACGTTATTTTCAAGGGCTTATGAAATTACTGCAGATCTGATCGGTGTGTGCAACACAGTGACATTGTGCCACAGGAGTGACCTCAGGATATCTGAAGATGTCAGAGGGACAGATACACTTGCTAAACAAAACTCAGTGACGCCAGGTGATGGTAATGCATGCCTTTAATCCCAGCACTCGGGAGGCAGAGGCAGGTGGGTTTCTGCATTCAAGGCCAGCCTAGTCTACATAGTGAGTTCCAGGACAGCCAGTGCTACAGAGAAGCCCTGTCTCAAAAACAAACAAAACAGAAAACGACTCAATGAAACTAAAAGTAAATGCATGGTGCCTCTTCCCACCTACTTGAGAAGTATACATTCTTTCCAAATGCCTGTTTTGTTAAAACAATAATAATGGATCACACACCAGAATGTCTGTTTTGAAGCTAACGTTGTCCTTTAGAGAAAGTTTAGAGCTTCAGATTCTCTCACTACTCAATAAAAAAACTGTGAAATTAAAGATATAAGACTCAAGAACCTGGGGAAAGGATACCAAAGCTAAGCAGAAAGAAAGAATAAACATGGAGTGTGAGGTTGAATGCAAACTTGAAAGCTGAAAAGCAGGAGAACTGGTCAGTTCACAAGCTATGAAAACAGAAAAGGTGAGCTGTTACTAGCCTTAGTCAATGATGAAAAGGGAATGGGAGGATGGGAATCTCCAAAATTGGTAATAAATAAATAATAACATAATCCCAGATGCTTGGGAAAGCTTTCAAGCCTGAAAGAAAACTTTGTAAAATATGGTTACAGATTTTAGATTCTGGATGATAAGGATCGTTTTTCTAGAATGGATAATTTCTTATATCCAGAAAAGGAAGAAGATGATGATGATGATGAAAACTTAGCCTCCCGCGGAAGCGGAGCAGGCCCAACTGTCACAAAAGTCAAACCATGCGACAGCAGGTGACACTGGACTCCCTGAAGCTCTTTCAATTTCAGGACAGAATGGACGCTGTTATTGATTTTTATAAAGCCAGAAAAGCATGCAAAATAAAACCAAAATCCTACAGTGCCCATCTCAGTTTCAGGCCCTAATCAAACTATTAGTGAGAAGAGCCCCACCGTCCCAGTAGGTCATTATCATCACCACCGTATCACATCCATCTAGACGCCAGATCAAGAGGTGTATGGGGTGGAAGGCAGCACGTAAAAATGCCATTATTTGCAGATAAAATGATTACATAGCAAAGAAGACCCAAGACAATAAACGGAGAAAGCTGTGAAAAAATACATGAGGCACTGGTAACAGGACCCCAATGTTAAAACAAATATACAAGGAAGTAATAATGTTTTTCAGACTAATTATCATCAGTTAGAAAATATAACAAAATTCCACAAATGATAATTAATACTTTGTAGCTAATAATGTGTAAGACATATGCTAGATAAAGAAACCCACAGGGTTCCACTGATGGATAATGAAAGACATTTGAGAAGATTTTTATGACATTACCTTTTCCATACTGTGTCTTTTCCCCTTTTATTGAAAGTGGATTTTTTTCCTCACATCATATATCCTGATTACAGTTTTCCTTTGCCTTTTTCTCCCAGTTCTTCCTACTTCTCCTCCCATCAAGATCTACCCCCTTTCTGTCTCTTGTTAGAAGACAAACAGGCTTCTAAGGGATTATAATATAATATGATAATATAAAAGTTGACATATCATAATAGGACACAGAAAACAGAAGAAAAAGAGTCCAAGAAAAGCCACAAGAAACAGAGAGATGCAGTGACTCACTCTTTCATATAATCAGGAATCACATAAAGACTCTAAACTGGAAGCCATAATACGTTCACAAAAGACCTATAGGGTAAAAAGAGAGAAGAAAATGTAAATAAAATAAAATAATAATAAAGATAAAAAGTAAGGTAAATTTGAGAGAGAAAGAGGGGGAAAAAGCGAAGCCCTGTCATGACATTATGAGACAAGCAACCTCTGAAAATGGTGTTGAGTTTCTTTTCTGTTAGCCATCTACTACTGGGCACGCAGCCTGCCCTCCAGAGTAGTTTGTTAACTCACTGAAACCCTTTGAAGAAAACTAAATTTTCATTTGCAAGCATCTATCAGTTGGAGATTGCTTCTGAGTTAGGGATGGGTCATGTGTCCCCTTCTTTCAGCTCTAGGACCCCATCTGGTGCAGACCCATGTAGGCCTGTGCTTGCTGCCTCACCCTCTGTAGACACTGTCTTAAATTTATGAAATGTGGGAAATGTGAGGTTTTTGAGTTATATGACTTGACTACAATTTTTCTGTAGAGTAAATAGAAGCTAAATTTTGCTCTTCTTGGGATCAAAGGCTGATTTGGGTTAATCAGATAATTAGATGAGCCGGAAAAATTTGGGGGAAAGTTTCCCCATGCTTTACTGTGTTGGTTTCTAATTAAGATATTGATACTAGACTGGAGTTGATAAAGCAGGGAGGAACAGGGGAGAGAGCAAAATGAGAGAGAGAGAGAGAGAGAGAGAGAGAGAGAGAGAGAGAGAGAGAGAGAGAGAGAGAGAGAGAGAGAGAGACTGTCCTGTAAAAGAACAAGTAGGGTGACTTTTAAGAATGAGAACAGGGCCAGCAAGATGGCTTAGTAGGTAGAGACACTTAATACAAGACTGATAACCTGAGTTTTATTCTTGGAATCCATGTGGTAGAAGGAAAGAATTAGCTTCTACCAAGTGCCCTCCACCTTCACCCCAATACACAAATGAAGAAATAAATGCAAAAAATGTAAGTCTATACAATATTAGTTTAAACCCTTTTGTTATGTTGTGTTGTTGTGTAACCCACTGTTGTAGCCTTCAAGACTTTGATGATTTGGGTGATGACGATCGTGATGGCAGTGGTGATGACAATGAGGTGATGGTGGTCATGGCAGTGGTGGTGACAATGAGGTGATGGTGGTGGTGGTGGTGGTGATGATTGTGATGGCAGTGGTGATGACAATGAGGTGATGGTGGTGGTAATGATGACAGTGGTAGTAATGATGATAATGAGGTGATGGTGGCCATGACAGTAGTGGTGATGGTGGTGATGGTGGTGATGGTCTGGTGGTGGTGGTGATGGTGTGGCGGTGATCCTAACAGCACTGACTGCCCAAGCAATGCACTGATCACTTCACATTTAGAGATCAAATCGGTTCCATTCTCCTATCTCTTCCTCCTACAGATGAGGCATTAAGACAGAGATCAGTAACTCATCTCACCAAGCGCACATTCCAGAGAGGGGAATCTGACTGTCAACCCAGGTATATTCTGACTCCCAGGTTGACTCATAACTTCGACCTGGGTGCTGCCCATCTACTGAACTCATGGCTTCCAGTTGATGCCAATGAAAAGATCAAATGTGTTCCAATGGGGTCGTGTACACAGATGTACAGGAGTCAGGACCAAATTGGAGGCAAACAATCCCATGGAAGCAGAATATGGAAGTGACTAGGGGAAAACAAACATTCAAACCCCCCCCCCACACACACACACACACACTGCTGTGAAAACCCTGAGTGCCCAGGAAGCATGCTGGGACTTCTACCAGGTATGACTAAGGCAGAGACCATTTTATTGTATTTTAAAATAAATAATTCCTTTCACTGGCTGGATAGCTTAGATTCACCCCAGTAGTTTAAATATGACGTGTCCTTATTAAAATGCCAACATTTCCTACATACATCCAGAGACAGTACATGTACACTCAGATTCTAATGGAATATTTTCTTAAGTTACCCAACTTATTTTAAAATACGTTTTGTGGAATACAAATGTACACAAATTTCCAGGAGAGAATGAAAATAGGTATCAAAGACAACCCAGCCCAGAAGACACATGGAGTGACTGGCTTAAGGCACATGAGGGACCTGACTTAAAGCAGTGTGTCTGGTTTTTTGAGAAAACAGTCAAACATTTGGGGTGGGGGGGGAATATCTAAATTCCTCTCTACATATACCACCAAACAAAACTTCCTATGAAATAAAGAGGTTTGTATATGAAAAAATAACCCCAAAATACTAGAAGAAAATATAAGCAAATAATCTGGTGACAAAGGCCTTTCTAGGTTTGACATAGCCTCCACCTTACCCATTTCAAAAGAAATAACAGAAAGGATAAACCAGATATTCTAAATTCCAGGATGGGATGAGATGGGTCGATGTCATTGTAGCTGTCCCCAGCTCACTCCCAAGTCTCATGACACATATACTATCAAATCAGAAGGGACTAGACCTGCTTGAAAAGTAACTGTAGAGAATGACACCCACTGGGCTCTGAGTATGACCCAACTGGATCAGATTGGTATAGGGCAAGGGGGAAATGCACAGAGAACGCAGTAGGCCTGTCTACTTGCAGGAGAAGCAGAGTTGGGGGAAGGTAGGAGTCCAGGAGCCAAGGAGGTACAGAACAGAAGTGGGCTTTGGGGCCACTGCATGTGTGCGCCCTTCACTGAGGGTCTGCTTGCAAGCATTTATACCCAAACAAAAGGAAAATAATCAACATGGTGAGTCCAGAGAAGCAAAATATTAGCTAGCTACTGTGCTTAACCAGAGAAGGATGGAGATGGGGAACTAAACCCACACATTTTCCAACAACTCTCTAAAATGGTTGTAACGTTTTTAATGTTTTTCTTAGCCATCAGTCTTTAAGTTCAAACGTGAGGGGAACGGAATGACTATAGCACAGACTAAATGCTAGGTAGAAGAACCATCGACTGATTTCACAAAGCTAGTGAGTGTTCTCCAGGTTCCTAACTTTCGTGAGCTTGCACCCATTCTGGGGTGGACTTTGGTGATACAATTGTCTTTGAGTCATTTCTACTCCTATAAGTAACCCTTCACCTATATTCCTGTAATTAATCCCAATAAAAAATAATTAATCCCAATAACTCATGGTTCACCAAGTTGGACTTTGGTGGTATTCATACTTTGGTCTGTTATGGGCTCTATATGTGGGGTGAGTAGATGTATGGATAGTGTCTCCCCAGGAACAGCTTTTTGTCACATGATACATGCTCAGCCAGGGAGAGTTACATTTACCTAGCTGAATGCCAAAGCATGATCGATTAATTGATCATTCCTAAGACTATGGGAGAAAGAGCTCCATCTTCCAGTCAGGAGACTAAAGATCCTTTTCCATGGTCAGGGACCAAGATAAAAGAACTTAGCATCCTGCAAGATGCCTATAATCTTCAGAACTCATGCTCAGGTTCAAGTTCAAGTGGAATGAGCTTCTAATTCACGTTTTTTTTGATGATTTCTAAAATTACAATTCTTTGACAATTTCATACATGCTTGTATTACTTCCTCGTTGCTGTGATGAGGCACCCTGAGAAAAGGCACTACAGGGAGAAATGGTCCATTTTGGCCCACAGTTCCTGGGTCCAGTCCATCGTGGTAAGGAAGTGCTGCTGGCAGAAGCTTTGGGCAGCCCATCAGGTTGCATCTACAGACAGGAAGCAGAGAGCACTGAGGGCTAGTGTGCTCAGCTGGCTTCCTCCACCTTATGATGTCTAGAACTCAAGCTCAGGGAATGTTGCTATCTACATTTAGGGAGTCTTCCCACCTCAATCCATCCAGAAAATCGCCCACAGGCATGCCCAGAAGCTTGTCTTCTAGGTGGTTCTAGGTTTTGTTCAGTTTATCATATTAATTCTCAACACGTATATAATGAATTCTGGACATTTTCCTGTTCTCAGAATACCCAGTTACTGAATGCTGATCTCGGTGCCCCCCCACACTCCTGACGTGGAGACCTGGCCATGAAGTCAAGGAGTGCTGGCTTCTTGGCCTGGGGAGGAGACTCCAGCACTGGACAGGGGCCTCCCTTTCTTTTCCTCCACCCAGCTCCATCTTGGTAGCAACAGCAGCTGCAGAACTCACACGCTGAGATTCTGGCTTGGCCTCTACTCTAGAAGCAAGGGTGAAGCTGGCCATGCCTTTGGCCAGTGCTGTACTGTGGGGAGCTTTCAGCCCCCTCCCATGCTACTGCTGGGCATCTTGCTGAACCCACACCGATTAGGGAACCAGTCCCCAGGACAGGTGCATCTGGAGGTACTCAGACTAGCAATACAGCATGGTGACTGTCACAGAAACCTTGGGACCAGGCTCACCTCTATCCAAATCCCAACAATGTTCTTCTGGAGTCACTAGTCCTTAGGCAAGTTATCCAAACTCTTAGAACCTCTGTAAAGTTTGGGAAAGAATAAAGCTTGTTACACAGAAGGGTAAGTGTGACATTTTCATAATATTGACCCTAAGACATGCCAATGTCTAGGCACAATGAATGTTTTCTTAAAGTGATCAAAATCAAAATCTTAGGCATGGATTAAATCAAAACCACCATTTGTGTGTGTGTGGTGTGTGTGTGTGTGTGTGTGTGTGTGTGTGTGTGTAAGTGTGTGTATGTGTGTGTCTGAGCACGTGCCCCCGAGAGAGAGAGACAGAGAGACAGAGAGACAGAGAGACAGAGAGACAGAGAGACAGAGAGAGAGAAGTTGACAGAGACACACAGAGATGAAGACACAGAGAGGGAGAGCCTTTTCCAACTGGCCTTCACTGATGACTGATGATTTCAGGAAACTTTTACATTCATTAGTTATTTGCATACATTCTGTAAACTGTTTTAGCTTTAGAATATTTGTCTCTTAATTTCTGAAGTATAACAGTTGTTCATATATTTTGAACATAACTTCTTCATCAGAGATTTATATTGATTATATTCTTTTAGGGTAAATCTTATGTTTTAATTGCTAACTAAAAATTTTCAAAGAACAAAAGTCTTTGATTTTGCTAGAAATTGATTGTGTTGGTGTGTTTACTATTACTATTTTAAAAGTACTAGAGACTGGGCAGTTTTTACAGGCTAGTTCATCCAGCTCCTGGTTCTGCAGACTGGGAAGTCTGTGAGCATGGGACTAGACCAAGTTCAGCCCCTAGGAAGTTTTTTTTACAGCAGACATGGAGGAGGCCCTTGCAAGGCCAGACAGGGCCAGCATGCCAACTCAGCTCTCCCTTCCTCGTATTACAAAGCCATTAAAGTCACCATGGAAGCCCTGTCTTCATGATCTCATCTCAACCAAATTACCTCCTCCAAAACCCACCTCAGAACACTAGCAACAAATTAAGTTGGTGACTAAACTCCCAACTCCCCAAGTCTTAGGAGATAATCTGCCCACAGCCTTGGGTAATCTTTTCCTTTTTTCCAATTGCTTTCTGTGTATCAACTCAGCCAAGCCTCACCACTCTTGTGATAAATAAATTAATATCCTCTGTGAGATTCATCTACTTTTAAAATCATTTAACCCTGCAGGAAGGGAGCCAGGATTCCAGCCATGGTGTCCCGAATTCACATCTTCTTCATTCATTGTATATGCCCTCCTCAGGGTAAGGAAGAATCCTTTCAAATTTCAAAACCAAGGAAAGCCTGCTGGTCTTCTCCAAGCTTTGTGATGTCACTGATACACACACTGAAAGCCTGGGAAGTGAGAACCACGCCACTAAAAGTGTCTGCCATTCTTCCTTTTCTGTAGGCTACTCTGCACTTTCTTTGGTGTGTATACATACACAGTATTGGGTTCCATGGTGGCATGTTCTAACAAAATTTGTTTTTGCTGATTTTCTTCCCATGTTCCTCCCCCATCACAGACACTCCCCACATCCTTCCACCCCTGGCTGCCACCTTCCCACTTCATGTCACCTGTGTTCTATTGCCTCAACTCCCCTGCCTCGAAACCTAGTTCCCCTCATCGTCCCCTTTCCAGTTTACACTTGTCTGTCTGTCTGTCTCTGTCTGTCTGTCTGTGTCTCTGTTTCTCTCTGTCTCTCTGTCTCTGTCTCTGCCTCTCTCTGTCTCTCTCTGTCTCTCTCTGTCTCTCTCTCTCTCTCTCTCTCGCTCGCTCGCTCTTGCTCTCTCTCTCTCTCAATGTAGATATATAAACTAGGATGCATATATGAAAGAGAACATACCGTATTTGTCTTTCTGAGTCTGGATCACCTTGCCAAATATCTTTTCTTTTCCTGTTCTGTTTTAGGCTTTTGGTGTTCTGTTTCAGAAACTCTCGCTTCCCCTAGGGCTGACATGGCTTTCTTCTTTGATTCTGAAACTTACACCTCTATATTCTGAAACACTTACCTCTATTATCCAGTCCTGTAATGTCTGCACTATAGCCACGGAAGGACTGAGGCTTGTAATGGTTACTGTTGTTGCTTTCTTTATGAGTGTCTGGTTATCACATAGCCAGTTGTTGGAAAGCATAGGCTTTTACCTTTTGAAGTACTTTAGCACCCTCACCAAAAATCAACTGACTCTTTTTTGTGTAGGTCAATTTCTAGAGTGGTCTTTCTCATTGCCTCTGCGTCTACATCGGCGCTGTCTTAATTGCTGTGGCTAAATAGGAAGTTTAAAAATAGCATCATCAATATCCTCAAAGATAAAAGAAGAAGGAAAGAAACTAAAAATGAATATTTACAGAATGGAAAGAACTTTCATTAGTCAACACATATCAATGCACATTCAGACATGCACACACACACACACACACACACACGCACGCACGCACGCACACGCGCACATGCACATGTGTGCACACAACCATACACATGCATGCACACACACAAACATGCATGCACATGCATGCACACACATACACACACATGCATGTACATGTAGACACACACATACACGCACATGCATGTACATGCAGACACACACATACACACATAAATGCATACACACATGGAGGTAGATACTTGAAACCAGTAGGAAGACTAGAATTCTTGCTTAAGGAGCATCTCGGGACAAAAGGCACCTAGGCCAGAAGACTAACAATAGGAGAGAAGAGGCTGGGAGACTAGAGTCCAGTACAGACAGTTCAGCTTTGAATTTGCAGACCAAGAAAATAGAAACAAAGCAATTCAGACACGTTGGGTTGTTTGCAAAGATGGATTTGGGTTTCTACACCATCCTGCTCTAGCAAGTACCCAGCACCATGGTGTAAAGCAGACCCAGGCAGACCTGTGGAGATCAGAGTACCCAGGGGTAAAGAGAAGATTCTACAAGCTAGGACGGTAAGGGGGAGACCCCTTACAGAGGCTCCAGAACCACAAGGACAAAAGAACAACCCAGAAGCATCTTCAAAGTGCTGAAGAAAAAGTTATTTCCATCTTAAAATTTTATATCCGGCCACGAGGTCAAATACCTGTGAGAAAAGATGAGAAACTGGGAGAGGGTTTAGTGGGAAAGCCCTCGGGCACAAGTGTAAGGAATTGGATTCGAACTCCCCATGTAAAGCTGGACAAGGTAGCATGTGTCTGCAATCCCAGCACTCTGTGGCAAGATAGGAGAATCCGGAAGCACCCCGGCCAGCCGGCCTGGTGCATGCCATAACAAACAAGAGACCCTGCCTCGAAGGGGAAGGAGAGGGCCAACACTTGAGATTGCTCTCTGACCTCCACAAGCGGAGTGGCACGCATGTGCCTGCACTCTCGCACACGAGTGTGCACACAAAGATAAAAAAAAGTAGACTTGAGAATCTGTGAGAGCCTCAAATGCTAGCCTACCCTGCACGCTCTCTCTGGTGGATATAGAAAACGCACATCACAAAAATGAGAATGCCAACCAGGAAAGAGGAAAGTGTGGCATATTAGGAGCAGGAGCCGCTCCCTATAAGAAAGAGAAAACGGGTTCCATGAGGCAGCTGGAGGGAGGCCGCAAGATGGCACCTGTGCTGCAGGGGTGGTGGGCAGGTGGTCTGCCCTGGTGTGGGTCAGAAACTCTAGGTGGGGAAAAAATGTCTTCAGGCTGGAATTGACAAATCTGTCAATGGATCCATGCACAGAAGATCTCTGTAACATCCGTACCAAGTCTGCAGTTTAACTAGCAATGATTCCTGAGGAGGTGGAGAGGAAGAGGGAGGGAGGGAGGGACAGAGGGACGGAGGGACGGAGGGAGGGAGGATGAAAAAAGTAGGTAAATAGAAAGGGAGAAAAGGAGATCCTGAGGGAGGAAGAGAAGGAAAAGTAAAAGAAAAATAGTGTAAAAAAAATTCCCCCAAGTGACAGTACTTATATGACATTATGTGGCTCAGTTGTGAATAGCATCTATATGATCAGAATAACAGCAGTACCATATATCTAGCTAGCTAAAATTTAATAATAATAATAATAATAATAATAATAATAATAATAATAAATATAATAATATTTCCAAGAAAGAGTAACAGGGTATGAGTATGTTTGCGTGTATGTGATGTGTGATGGGATTGCAGGTAGGGTAGAAAGAAAGATTAAGCCCCTCATCCTTTATAATGTGGATTCTTCTTTTGCAATGCTTGTCATAGGAGGGAGGGGACTCTAGTACCTCCATAGCTGACCCTCTGTACCTGAGGATTCCACATACTGGGATTCAAACGGTCTCAGATTGAAAATATTCAGGAGAAAGAAAAAAACCATCTATGTTCAAGGAATTAGACATCCTTGCCTAAACAGTATAGCAGATGACTGTTTCTCCTCTGTATAACGTAAGTAACCAAAGAAAGCTTACAGTATACAGGAGACTGCACACAGATGACCAAGACGTGGGCATCTGGTGATTTTGGTGTCTGTGGTGGGTCCTTAAACAAATCCCCACACATAGCAAGGGATAACTATAGATCAACTAGGAAAAGCCAAAGGCCATCTCAAGTCACTGCAAGGGTGCCTTGTCCTGGGCTACAGGTGGGACACTGGGTACCGCTCTATTTACAACAAGCCTCTGGTCCCACTCCAGCCACTACACTCCTACATGATGGATCTTTTGATAAAAGTTGAAAATAAAAGAAAAGGACAAAAGCTGGGTCTAGTGACACCAGCCCAGAATCCCAGCTCCTCAAGAGGCTGAGGTAAGGGAGCCCAAGCCCCAGGCTTGGCTGGGTTATTGAGTAAATTCAAGGCCACCCTGAGCATCTTAGTGAGGTCTTGTCTCAAACTTTTTAAAAAATTAAAGGGCTTGGGGTATAGCTCCATGGTAGAATACTAGCCTGTCAAATGTAGAGAGGTTCTATACTCAGAACCAAATAAAAGGAGCTTTGGAACACACTCTTCTGGATACGGCATGATCACTGCAGTCGTGAATACATAGAAATTGTGGTTACTCACTCAAGATAGGACCCCTCAACCTTCCTTTGTGGATGAGGAAGGGGCTCGTAAGGCCCCCCTCCCTGAAAAACTACAGGAGTTTATGGCTGCCAGGGGGAAGTAGAGTCATTTTCTGTAGTGATGTAGCCACTGATAAGCTGTTCATGCTCCAGTAAATAGCATCTCTCCCATGTTCCTGAGCAGCCCAAAGGAAACTCAGTGGGTCATGAGAAAATACTCAGAGAAGTAGGAGGGGACAGGTTGGGAAGAAGAAAGAGGTTGTTAGGCGTGGGAAGAGGGTAAGGGGAATGGGGGTGAATATGATCATTTTATGTTGTATAGATATGTGAAATCTTTGAAAGCTAAAACATAAAAGAGTTTCCCAACTGAAGTAAGAAGATACTGGTAGGTAGCATCTGGCTGTGGATACAGTTTGCTTTGCAGATTGCCTCATCCCTGCCACCAGAGGCCTAGTGTAGAAAGAGCATCAATAGGCCAGGTGTAGAACACAACCTGTAATCACGCAACAGGAGCATGTGAAGAAACCCACACCACGGAAGAGAACCCCCAAACTCCATAGCAAACACGTAAGCCATAAACCAAGGGCTCAAACCTAAGCAAGTTGATATAGTAGGACAAACAAGACACATTAAAGCTGTGACCTTCCAAGGATTAAGAGAGGCTATCATGACTATAAAACAAGAGCACACTGCTATAATAAAACGAGTGGACCTCTTGGGAGTTGAACCATGATGACCACAATTTAAAGGTTCAATTTAATCTTAAAACAGAGCCAGTAAAGGATTAAACTGAACAGCTTCTTTTCTTTTCTCCTAGAACATAGTTCAAAGGGACAAAAAGAAGTCACGAGAAGAAAAAAAAGTCCTAGGGACAGATACCAAGGTCCCAGCCTTTGTTCTAATTAGAAACCCATAAAAGAGAAGACAAAGAAATCAGGGAGGGGGTGATCACACTTTAAATTCCTCAGAGTTCAAGAAAGACACCGACCTGGTCGAAAGAGTCCTTTGAGTTCTGTTCATGGTGTGGCTTCTCTGAAGATTAAAAAGACAGAAAAGAAACCCACTTAGACTCTTGAGTTGGCCCTATACTTAGCCCATGCCTCCATCTGTATCAATTACAAATACTGGCATCACTTACAAGTCTCCTTGCCCAGCTCCTAACACCTGGCCCTCCCATAATTCCTTCCTGTCTTGCTTCTTGCCTTCCTGTGTGGAACATTGGATTATAGTGGAATTTGCTCCACCCACATATCCCTTCTCCCTGCTCCTGCCTGTGAGGTGGATTCACTCCCAGTTAGATCAGAGGATGACTTCAGCTGTCTATTCTGTTCTGTATTCATGAGTGTGTTTCCTCAATTTACCTTAATAAATTTCCCTAGTCCTTCTGAAACAGACTCCTGTGGATTTATCGCTTTAATGGATGACTACCATTTGCCACTGTGGCTTTGCCTTTCTAGTTACCACTGAAGAAGGAACAGCCACAGGTCACCTGCTGTCATCTCTAGTCTGAGGCGTGAGCACACGTGACTCTTAGGGGCGCTGTGTGACTGACAGGTGTTCTCATTCTGATGTACCTCCCAGGAAGTTATCAACACCCATCTCGGGACTTCATGGGACCAGTAAGTGTCCACTTGTGCATGTGGGTACACATGTATCTGTGAAAAGTAAGGTGGTGTGGACTGTGTCTGTCAAAAGATTTCTATGTCCAATACATGTAGACAATAGCTAATACAGAGGCCAAGTCATTGCTTATTCCAGGAAGATACTTATTTGTTCTGGCAGGATGGA
This sequence comes from Peromyscus maniculatus bairdii, assembly GCF_049852395.1. Lineage (NCBI taxonomy): Eukaryota > Metazoa > Chordata > Mammalia > Rodentia > Cricetidae > Peromyscus > Peromyscus maniculatus. The sequence goes on along the minus strand of NC_134852.1, from coordinate 140,169,864 downwards.
GGTCATAGAAACAGTCAATTTGGCAACCACGGTATTTTAGTTTTATTTTGTGTGTGTATAATGTGTGTGTGGTGTGTGCCTATGTGTATCTTTGTGGGTGTGAGCATGTGCTCGCCAGAGCACACAGGTGAAATCAGGACAAACTCAAATGTCAGTGTTCTCCTTCACCTTCGTGACAGGGTCTTTCTTGTGTACCACTGAGCTAGCTGGCCAAACGCTGCTGGAGATTCTCCTGTCTCCACCTCCTGCTTCTCTGGATGAGTGCTGGGATCCCTGACGTCTCAAGTACTGTATCCACCCCTCCCCCCCCACTTCCCCACTTCACATGACATTTTAAAGCTCTATTAATTGCTGAAATCAGGCCCAAGTAGCAAATGGTGGTTTCTTTGGATAGAACATATGCTTTCCCAAAGCCCCAGGCACCAACAGAGGTGGGAGAAAAGGCCCTCAGACTGCACTGTCTTTACCAAGCAGAGGAGCTCAGTCCACATCAGTCCAGATGTTTGTTAAACACCTGTCAACAGGATGTTTGTCAAAGGGGAAGCAAAGGTAGACGGTACCTAGGATATCTAGACACAAAGAACTTCAGACAAAGACCAGCACTTTTGATTTCTAGACACTGATGCTCACTGTTGTCAAGGCCTTTCAGAAGATTTTCCTCTCACTGGTGGCAAAGACTGTCCACTCCATTTCTAAGTGGTGAGACGGGGCTTGGTGGATGCCAAGCCTGATTAGCTAAGTTCAATTCTTGGTACCCATACAGTGGAATGAGAGAACTGACTCCCATAAGTTGTCCTCTGGTCTCTGTATTTGTCTTAGCACAAGACGCACGCGCACGCGCGCACGAGCGCGTGCGCGCGCGCACACACACACACACACACACACACACACACACACACACACCATAATTTAAAACCTAAAAAATAAAATCAGCAACCAAAAAGCCAGGGAAATATACTCAAACAATGTTATGTATGGTTTGTTTTGTTGTGTTTATTCTCCTGTGGTCTTTAGGAAGCTCTTTGGGTAAAAGCTAATATAAAAATTAAAAGGTAGGAGAAAGTTTTAATTGGTGCCTTGCATGGTCTTAGCTCCTTGTAAAGTATTTCATGAGATCACTGCTCTACTGCTAAAAAGAGTATGCTGTGTACGCAGGCTTGAACATAGTTTCTTCACACTGTAACTCTTCCAAAAGACCTATGCAGCCCTCCAAACACCAAAGAACTTGGTACCATGGAAGAATTTGAGCTCTAGGGATCCTCATTACCACTTAGAAATGGAATGGACGCTTCTTTACGATCCAGGGACCCCAGGCTCAGAAGCATTGTTGAGCAGAATCCCAAGGGGAGCTCTTGCTATGACACTCCATTTTTTTTAAGGTGGATGGCCAGGAGGCAGTGATGGTGGCCCCATTACTCAGAGATGAAGGCATACCACTTGGACTTGTTGATTTTTTTATTAGACTGGGTTGGATCCAGAACCACCCTGGAAGGCGGGATCTAAAGAAGAAATCCTTTGATGAAATAGGCACATTTTTTGTTCCCAACTAAGAGGAAAGAATACAAGACTCTAGAATCAGGCTCTAAGAGGGGTGTAGATTATATGAATTCTATGGATACCTCTGTATTTTCATCTATCTATCTATCTATCTATCTATCTATCTATCTATCTATCTATCTATCTGCCTATCTATCTGCCTATCTATCTGCCTATCTATCTGCCTATCTGCCTATATGCCTATCTATCAATCAATCTATCAATCTATCTATCTATCTATCTATCTATCTATCTATCTATCTATCTATCTATCTATCTATCTATCTATCTATCATCTATCTCTTGCCTAGCTATCTACATGCCTATTATCTATCTATCTATCTATCTATCATCTATTCATCTTCTTTCTGAGAGATTAGATATCTCATCAGTCACTCTCTCATTTATCTTCTTCCCTCATCTGTCTCATGCTTTGAGCATGCATGCAGCTAGAGATGTGACTTTTTAAACACATACAGTTATAGGTCCTTGATGTCTTCTCCTGACCATTTATGGAAAACTCTTCCTTTTTGTTTCTTAGAAAATTGGGATCTCTGCTGTAATCAAGTGCCTGATATTTTAATCCTTTTGTGAGAAAAAAAGGATTGTGGAATGTTTGGGCATCTAAGAAGGTATGGCTTCTGGTTGTCTTGGCAGCTGATGTGGTGTCTGTGTCACACAGGGTAATGTGCCCTCTTAGTCTGTTTTTATTCATTTAGCTATACTACTTTCTTCCAGCTGTACCACTCTGTTGTTGTCCTCCAGGGATTCCCTCCAGGGTTTACCTTGTAAATCCTCACCTCCACCCACAATCTTGTTGTGCTGCTTTCCATATTCCAGCCTCACTGGTGTATTCCTGGTCTTAACCCTACCATATAGATCCTTACATTTTTCAGATCTTGTGTGTGCTGATCCCTTAGACTGGAGCACAGGACCCTTCCCCTGAGCTGATGCTTCTGCAACACCAGCTGTCTCACAGATGATGCACAACACTGCTTTCCCATCAGTGTCTGCTTGCCCCTGGAATGGGAGCATCTTAAAGCCAATGGCTGCCTTAACCTTTCCTGTATTCAGTGCTGCCATAGATGTAGCTCAATGAATAATGTAAATTTTTCTTATTTCAGGTAGTCTTTAATTAAAAGTTTCAGAGATTTCTCTTTCCTAGTATTGCTAATTTCTCAGTTTCTCTAATTTCTTACTATTAGAGCAAAATAAAAATATCATCTCACTATCCTCTGACCCATTTTAGATTTTGTTACTATTATATTTTACTTTTTATACAATGATATCACCTGGGTAGGACCATGAAAATCTTTACAGAATATGAAACTAGGCTGAAAGAATGTTCAATGATGTATTTAACTTGATTCTGTTTCTCGTATGACTATATTTCAATTTTTATAGCTGTTACTGATCTCTGATTTTGAATTTCTGTTGGAATTTTAATGCACTTCACTTTGTGAAGAGGTAAAGCATAGAATAGCGCAGCTCAAGGCTCATGGATGTTGGGGCTATCTGCTTCATCACCTTCCTTTGAAAGAAAGGGGAAGAGTCTGACGAGGATTGCCTAGATTACATCGGGACAGACCTGGACCTAGACTTCAGTGTTGTGCTCCGGGTTTTATTAATCTTTTAAATAACTATCGTTGGGGTTTGTTGTTTTCCCATTTTTTGTATTCATTGATTTTTGCATCATTTTTATTACTTATTTTCTTTTTCATACCTTGGTTTCAATTCTCTCTCTTTTTCTCTGATTGCCTAGAGTGAAGTCTTAGATTATTTATTCTTAGGTTTTTCTTTTTTTTCCAAAACTACGTTCAACACATCAAATGTTCTCCCATAAGCACTATTTTTGTTGCCTCTCACAAGCTTTGAAAAGTAGTATTTTCATTTTCATTTATTTCAAAACACTTTAGAATTTCTCTTGAGACTTCCTCATTGGTTTATGTACTATGCCGAAAGGTATTGCTTAACTTCCAAACAATATGGGATTTTCTAGCTATCTGTTGTTGATTCTAGTTTAATTCTACTGTGGTCTGAGTGCTGACACTGTCTGAGTTATATTCTTTTGACAGCCCAGAATGTGGTCTGTCTCACGGTATGTCCCTTATGAGATTGAGAAATGTAATTTGATGTCGTTGCATAAAATAGTCTATAACTGTCCATTACATCCAGCTGATTGGTGATGTCATGAGCTCGGCCATGCCCACACTAACTTCTGCCTGAGTGATCCTTCTGTAACAGAGAGGTGTTATAGCCTCCAACTATAATAGTAGATGTATCTACTTCTTGCCAGATACAGTTTGATGCTCTTTTTGATGCTAGGGATTCACATTATGAATTGCTGTGTATTCTTTCACACTGTTATTCGCCTCTTCAGCCATAATAACATTCCTTGCTCTGAAGTTGGTTCCTTCTGAAATAAGTAAGCTACCTCCAATTTCTTTTAACCAGTATTCATGTGTTCTATTTTTCATCCCTTTAACTCTTTAACCCATGCTTTTGGGTTTCTTGTAAATAATATTTCATTGAGTGTTGTGCTTTTATCCATATTGACAGTTGTGTTGTGTGTGTGTGTGTGCCTGTGTGCATACCTGCACATGTAGATACACATATACACATGTGTGTGCCAGTATACATGCATGTGAAACCAGAGAACATCCTCAGGTGTTGCTCCCCAGGAGCCATCCACCTTGTTTTTTTGGGAAGAGTCTCTCATGGATTGATTTGGAATTTGCCAATTAAGCTGGACTGGCCAGTCAGTGGACCCCAGGAATCAGTCTGTGTCCACCTCCTCAGTACTTGGATTATAAGTCTGTGCCACCACATCTGGCTATTTTTAATGCCTAGATGTGTTCTGTGCATGTAAATAAGGTCCTCATGCTTGCAACACATGAAAGTGAAGGTAAAAGAAAACCTTTCATTTTTCAGAGCTCTTTCCAGGCCTATCCTATCTTTTAACTGCTGTATTTAGACCACTTACGTTTCAACTGGCCATTAATAAAATTGAATTCACATCTAGTATTTTTGAAACTGTTTTTCTATTTACTCCCCTTTCTCTTTTTCCCATTTTTCTCTGAACTTTTTCTACCCTTGTTACAACTGAACATTTTATATGATTCCATTTTCTCTCTTTCTAACAAATAGACCAGGTTTCCCCTTTTGTTCTTTTCTTTGTTGTTTTATTTTTTGAATGGTTGTTCGAGAATTTGCACTATGTATCATATGCAGTCCAGATCCACTGTCAAGCCTCACCCCCACTGCCTTGGTACTTCAAGCCACAATTCCATTGCCTGGGTAACTCAGGTAACAAAACAAAATATTCTCTCCCATCTTTACATTATTGCTGTCACTCACATCATTTAGGAACATCTATAAAAAAAACATTGATCAAATACATTATTGAGATTATCATTTTGAACACTGTTACTTCAACCAGAAGAAGAAATGAGACATTTTCTCTGACCTTTGCTTAATCACTTTTCTAATATTCCTTTTTCCTTAGTGTACTCTGGGTTTCTGGAATTTTCTTTTCTCCAAAGAATCTCTGCAATATTTTTTCTTGCATAGAGAGTCACCTGGCAACATTTGCCTCATTTTTTTTTTACTGGGAAAGTCTTTTATTTCTCCTGCATACTTAAAAAAATTTTTTTTTTAATTTTAGGTATATACATGTGAGCCTATGAATGTGTGCCATGTGCATGTAGTACCCACGGAGGCCAGAGGAGGCATCAGATCCCTGGAACTGGAGTTACAAGAGATGGTGAGCCACCATGTGGGTGCTGGGAACAAAACCTGAGTCCTCCAGAAGAGCACTCAGCACTTTAAAGCTCAGGACCATCTCTCCAGCCCTCGCCTGCACATTTTTATTTATTTTTAAAATTTTAAGAGCAAGTCTCTAACTCAACATAATCTTGAACTAACTATATAGCTGACAATGGCTTTGAACATTTGGTTCCCCTGCCTCTACCTCCCAAGAGCTGGGATAACAGGCTTGCACCACCACACCTGGTATTGGTGACTGAAGCCAGAGATCCATGCATGTTAGGCAGGTATTCTACCGTGGTCCATTCCCATCCCACAGCTGCCCCCCCGTCCTGCCCCCCCCGCCCTGCCCCCCTCCCCGCCCCTCACCCCCGCCGTATTTTTGATGGATAATTTCACAGGATGTGGAATTTTAGGTTGTTGAGTTTTTCTCTCAACTCTTTTCATATCCATTGTTCCCACAGAGGCAACTGCTTGAGACCTTCTGTCCCAGCACATTGAGAGTTTCTGGATCTTCCTATTGTCTGCTCCAGCTTAGGAGACAGCTTTGTCCTCATCTTCTGGTGGGTCTAAGAAGTGCTGTGGCTTTTCACGGTGGTTCAGCTGTTTACTGGTTAGGACAATGGTTTCCTCTAAGATCTTTACATACTACTGAAACCAGAAGTCTCTTGTTGCATTCCCACTAACAACTTCCTCGATTTTATTTAACCTTAATTATAATGGTTTAACCCTGTGCAAATAGAAAATTACACCAGTCTCCCATTAGCCTATGAGAAACACTGGTCATGGCAGTTCTCTTATTGTTACTGGGGTCATATTTTCTTTGCTGTTTGGGAAACAGGACTAACCATCACTCCACTGAGCTAGCTGGATTCAGATTGCCATCATTTATTAAGTTGGATCATTTACTCACGCTGTGCACAAAATGACACCACAGGGACATAAATTTAGAACGTAGTCAATCAATCTTAAGTCAAAGTTCTTAAGGAGAGGAGGTAGCCAGACCTTCTTCTCCATGCCCATCCTTTCTCCACCAAAAGAGAATTCCATGTTTGCTACCTGAGTGGTAGGAGACAGACTTGGGAGACCTGTGTGGAGAGGCGCTAAGAAACTCAACAGTCTGAACACGAGGAAGGTACATTTGCTACGGACTCTTCTATTTGAATGCATGTTGCAGTTTTGAGATGCCTAGGTAAGGTTTGAGGTTCTTTTTGAATTATGCTTTTGGCTGCCTGACTCTGGATCTTTGAATACACCATTGCTCTGTGATTTAACCACGTGATCCTGAAATTTAGAAGCGTTGTAGACATAGCTCGACTCCCATCCCCTGGGGCTGCCTAGCAGGGCTTATCTGCCTAAGCATGCCTCCTGTTCACTGGGCCTACATTTTCTTAAATGCAGGTAATTACTTCAAGGATGAAACAGAAAGTAGAAAATGACACAAAAATCTATAAAATAGTTTCAGAGAAGAAATGTATTCTGGCTTGGCACAAATAAAAGGAATTTTTGTTGTTGTTGCCAGAAGAAAGTCAGGGCTCATTTTCAGGACTGTGAAAACCTCAAAGCTTTGCCTGGAGGAATTTCTTCCTGCAAGAGGACTCTGAAAAATTTTCACTTTGATCTGCCTTGTTTGATCCGTGGAAAGCAATATCGGCAATATCTCAGGGTTCAGTGGAGCGCCCCATTAAACTGCCATCACTGTGAAATGATTGCATCTGCTTAATAGAGGCCGATAGGATACAGCCTTTACGCCAAGGCATCTTGTGTGTCCTAGACATTATGGACAGTCACCTTCGATGAATACATAATCTACCAGTCTTCAGGCATCCACACTGGTTGGAATGTGAGCTGGGGCTCTCACGCCAGGCTTGGCAGGACCCTGAGGATGAGGTAAGCCTTAAACCACTGCTAGCTTTAAACCCCAGCCTTTAACCAACCCCAACTCAACCCATTCATAGCAAAGCCTGCTTTATATCTTAAGTTAGTAAGGTGTTATTTAAATAAACATTTCTACAACACCCCAATGAGTACTTGAAAACCATGAGTTTCCCATTGCTATGACTAGAGAAGTTAGCTACTTAGCACTGAGACTTTCCTATCTCCTAGCTACTGTAGAGTCCCCAGTGTGGTCCATAGACACCTGGTCTCTTGCCTATTCTGCTGAGGAAAATCAGGATGGATTGTAGCTGGCCTTCTTTTGGGCCACTAACTAGCTCCCAAATCATGACCCAGAGACTTATTATTAATTATGAATGCCCGGGCTTATCTTATGCTTGTCCCCTGTTTCTCTTCATTTACCTTTCTGTCATTCTGTATGTTCTACTTTTCCTGATTCTTCCGTGACTGCCTGCCTGGCAGGTGCCTGACTGCCTGGCCCCAGGCATCTCCTCTTTCTCCCTCGTTCTCTTCTCTCTCCTTTTCCTCTCCAGTCTAGATTCCTCCTCCTACTTATTCCCTCTGCCCATCAGCCCCGCCTATCCCTCTACTGTCTAACTATTGGCCGTTTAGCTTTTTTATTAGACCAATCAGGTGCCTTAGGCAGGAAAAGCAACAGATCTTTTACATCGTTGAATAAATGCAGCATAAACAAATATAACACATCTTTACATAGTTAAAGTAGTATTCCATAGCCATGGGTAGTGGAATGTATATGGCAAATGGATGCCATAGAAGGTGGATGACATTGTAGCTCTAATTAAGGTCAGAAAATGGTGATATAACAAATGATAGTGTTGACTGGACATATTCTATAAACCCCCCTTCTGGGGGGCTGTAGCAAAGTCATCTCATACATCATTAAATGGTGCTGACTCCACGGACTCTGTATGGCAGGCACATCTATATATTTTTTACTTGGGCTTCTTTATAGGATTATTTGTTGTGTAGGTATCTGTCTGCATGAGTGTATACACACATGTATGTGGAAGTGTATGTGTGCTTATATATGCACATGGAGGCCAGAAGAGGGCATGGAGTACTCTATTCTATTAAAACACAGCTATTCCTATGAGATAGGATTTCTCTCTGATTCTGAGGCTTGAATTTTCTCAGCTAGGCTTGTTGTATTTATGTCTTCTTGTTTTTTCATGTTTTGGTTGCGTCTTCTGATACCTAAAGGAGTGATTTGTCTAAACTAATGTGCCCAGTACCTGGAGACATTCCACAATGAGAGGTGTGACATCTAAGAGGATTTGATCATCTGCTTAGCAAGTCATCAGGGCTGCAAGAGTGAGCAGGTTTGAACTCTGTGTCTCCACTCATTGCTGAAGGTCCCCCAGCAAACTGTGGAGCCCTCTGGGCTGGGATCCACAGTCCTCCCCTGCTTACCAGCATGAGTACAGGAATCAACGCTTGGGTTTCCATCAGAATAGGTGGGACCACCCTGAATGCCTGGGAGTCTTAGATGCCTGGTAGCTGTTATGACTCAGACCTGTCCTCTGCTCCCCAAGTCAATGAGTCCACTGTGGACTCCTGACTCACAGAAGACTTTGCCATGCTTCTGATGATTTCTGGAGAGACCTAACTGAAGCTTTTATCATCCAAGTAGGAGAAGCCCATGCTGCCTATGAATAAAGACAGCAGAGGCACAATCTGTGGTATCCTTGAGCCTGAGTACCTTCAGCTCTGTCTTTCCTACAAACTTCCAAACTCCTCTAGAAGAAACATTCTAGGCCTTAAAGCAAACACCGAAGGAAAGGGATGGGCCTTTTGTGCTTTTCCAATGGTAGGTATACAGAAGGGGGGTGGGTTCAGAGGCTCAGGCAAGTGTCTGGGTCGTAATGCCAGCACTCCAGCTAACGTCCCTCAGGGCCGTATTTTCTGTGGATATAAGGTTTGCTCCAGAGGTATTAGCACCCCTACCCCAACTCTCTGGTTCTGTGGTGGAAGACAAACGTGCCTTCCCTTTAAAATAAAAGCTCGTAGACTGCAGGGACAGCTACCGAGCAAAGGGGTCAAGGCAACATTCTTCTCAACGTAAAACTCACAAATGTGATCCCAAGGTTATTATGATTGCACCAATATGAAGGATCACAACACACATTACCAATAGTAAGTCGTCCCCTCTATGTCCGGTACTTCCTAGTTCTTCCAACATCCACCATCAAAGAGACTGCAAGGTGCCACACAAGCAGGCTATATCGAAATGCTTGTCTGCTTGCCTGCTAGGTAGAGGGAGTCACGCAATGAATTGGTGTGTTTAATCTCAACAAATGGACAGCCTAGGAAGAGTGGTTGGCTAGAATTTCACCAGACAAGAGAGAGATAAAGAGGATCTCTATTGGGAACCCATTCATTTGTCTAGAGAAAGCTCTCTGTTTACCTTTTGTAGTACTGAAAGGTGAACCCCTCAGGTGTCTGACCAGTTCGCCATACAACTATGACACATGATACCCTTAAGTTGAACTTTTTTCTCTCTGCTAGATTCTCTCCATCTTACTGAACCAGAAAGCCAAACAACGCACACAATCACCCTGAATCCTGTAACGTAAATATATCTATTATGACCAAATTTTAAAAGTTATGTTACTAGTTGAGGGTGTCCCACAGAGTTCTGCATGATAACAGCTTAGTTCTCAGCATGACGTCATTCAGGATGTAGAACCTTCAGGAGGTGAAGCCTAGGGAAAGGTCGTTAAGGGCACCACCCTTGGGAGGGAGTAACATAGCTCTCTTAAGACCCCTGTGTTATTATAGTTTGGATGCTAATCAAGTTTCATTTCTGTGGCTGTGATAAAATACTCTGACACAAAGCAACCTAAGGGAAGAAAGGGCTTATTTCAATTTACAATTCCAAGTCCAAGTCCAGTCCACCATTGTGGGGGAATCAAGGCAGGCACTTTGAACAGCTGCTCATGTCATAGTCACAGCAACAGCCAAGAAGAGAGAGAAATGACTGCATCTATCTTGTTTGCTTGCCTGTGTTCATCTCAGTTTCCCCACTCCTACACAATTCAGAACCCTCTGCCTAGGGAATGGTGCCGCCCACAGTGGGCTGGTTTTTCCCAGATCAATTAACTTAATTAAGACAACCCCTACAGTGGGGGAGTCTGTGACTGATGTGTGGGATGAGTGGAAAATTTATTAATTAAAAAATAAAGAAAGAAAAAAAGATAATCACTACAGACATACCCACTCACTAGTCAACACAGTGTAGACACTCCCTCATTGAGACTCTCTTCTTAGCTGATTCTACGTTGTGTTCATTTAGTAAAGCTGACCACCACAGATATGTAAATGTCCCCCACATTTAAATGTGTTTAAATACTTGGTCATCAGCTGGTGGTGCTGTTTGGGGAGGTTGATGAACCTTTAGGACCTAGTGCCTAGCTTGGTAGACATGGACATTAGGGATGAGACTTGGAAAATTGTGTCTACATCCAGTTCTGGGCCAAGATCTCGTTGCTTCCTAGTTGGTACCATGTATGAGTTCATGGCTACAAGCTTCTCCTGCCGTGGATGAAGCACCCACCATGCTTTTTCTATCATGTGGACTGTACTTCTCACACTGTAAGCTGAAATAAACCTCTTGTCCCTTGAGTTGTTTCTGTCATCTAGATCATGACAAAATGACACTAGATCCCCATGAGCACAGGTTGTCGCACGAAGGGTAAGCCTGGTCCCTGAATCTCTCCTGCACCCTAGCTGGCCATGCGATCTCTCCACTTGACGTGCATCCATACACAACGCTGCCCTCCATCTTGTGGCGCAGACAGAATGCCCCTACCAGAGCTGAGCAGATGCCAGCACCATGCTTTTGTACTTCTAAGATTAATTATGAGCCCTACAGACCCCTTTTAAAAAAATGAATTACTCAGTCTCGGGGGTTTTGTTGTAATAACACAAAATGGACTAAGGCATCTATCAACTCAGGTGATATGCGTGAGTGTAAAATGGCAGAGATGCACAATACCATAGTGTGTAATATTCCCATTACAGGATGCAACATGTGTAACTACCTTGGTAGCCTATGTAACATGAAATGAAATGTAAATGAGCTCAGAAGCTGCAGGATTTGAGGACCACTTATCTTAGACTTTAATAGAACACAGCATGCTTTACTCCATCACACTTGTGTCTTCATTTTTAGCATGGCTTTGTTTAACCAGCTACTAAGTCCTTGCAAGTTTAGCACTCACATGCCAGGCCACAGGAGGCTTCTATGGACCTAGCTGAAGGAGTAAGGGATGGGAAGGAGGTAGAGGAGAGGGAGGCCTGAGTGAAAAATCCAAGGACTGGGCCCTTGCTCCAGAAGACCAACCTGTGATAAAGCCAGAAGGAACAAACAGGAAGCAGAGCCTGAACTTGTGAAGAGCCATTGACCAGGAGGGGGCGGGGAGTGTGTGTGTGTGAGAGAGAGTGAGCCAAACTTTAACAGCCTCTTACTCCCCAGCAATTACAGTGTGAAGGGTCAGGCCCCTCCCCTGGCATCACTAACTCCCGGCTCATTTCTTCTCATCTCTCAGTGCTGACTCCCAGGGCCTGTCGGGGATCAGGGACCACCTGCTTCCCACTTCTCCCTTCGCCCGGCCCACATCCTGTTTGCAGTTATTTCGTTTCCATAAGCTGTAGGAGGGCAGGAGCTGTGTGGCTTCCTGCCTCACCCTGAAGGAGCCTGGCACAGAGCTCAGCCCTTAGGAGAGGCCTGGTAGACACTTGTGGCGTCAAGCCAGTGCCCAGCCCCACCCCGTGATTCCAGGCATTGCCCTCCTCAGCCTTATCTAAGGCCAGCTTCCTATTTGGGTATCAGGTTTGGGTAACAGGGGCAGGTGCGCTGCCTGGCTTTATCAGCTGGGCAAGTGTAATGGGGGTCACCTTTCAGATAAGACACGGTAGGAGGAGACGTTGGAGCATGAGGTCATAGAGGGGAATCTCTTGGCCTGGTTTCTAGGTTCTCAAAGCGGTTCTGTTTTCTCATTCATTCATTCTTTCTTTCATTCATGTTTCCTCTCTCTAACGATGTGCTCTGAACACCGACTCCATGCCCCAGCCCTACAGAAAAGCATCCGGCAATGGGTCCCTGCTCAGATGTGGGTCCAGCAGAATACTGGTTTCTGGAATTGGGTGTGTGTAGTTTCAGATTCTGGGTCTTCACTGACACCTAGGAAACCGTGATTCTTTCTTCCCTGGGCCTCTGTTTCCCTCCCTTGTGAGTAGAGTTTAACAAGGCTTCTCTTGCAAGGCTGTTGTGAGACTGGGGCTGGTGTGATAGGTAGAATTACCAACTTCTACTTCTGCCAAGTTCTCTCTGTTGCCAGCACCTCTTCACGCTGTGTCCCAGCCAATCCCTACACCTCCCAGTGGCTTTTCCTCCTCCTGTCTTCAAAGCAAGGTTTAGGCCATTTGCGAAGCTTTAATCTGCCTCAGTGCCAGTTACAGCTCCCCCAAGTGCAGTGCCCACACCACCAGCTCCTGAGTCACCCAGGGGCCTGCTAGGATGTCAATCCCTGAAACTCGGGAAATTATATAGATACAAAACAGAAACTTAAAAAATATTTTTGAGATTATAAATTCATTGCATTTCTCCTTTCCATTTCTTCCCTCTAAAACCTCCCATAATCCCCTCTCCACTCTCCTTCACACCATTTTTTTCACTAGTTGTTATAAAGCAGAGACATCTTATGGAATCAGGACAGAGCGCCACAGATGGCATCGCAAACATATTCCTGGGGCAGGTGCCTGCACTTGGCACTGCTGGGCTTGGAGATGCCCCTTGGTGGCAGCACCAGGTGCCAAGGGTCTAGAGCCAGAAGAAAGAATGGCGGGAGGAGAGTCCAGAAGCCTGTGTGCACAGCAGTGAGACTATGGGGAGAAAACACAAACGACGCCGGCATGGATGAACAGGGAGAGATGGGCGTAAAGGCGCGCCAACCGCCAGCGCCGCCGCCTGCACCTGTGGGTGGAGCCTACCCCACGTAGAGGTGACAACAGACTCCGGGTGCGGTTCTCCCAGGGGCACACAGAGGCTCGAGGCTCTCACTAACCCCTGCAGGTGGCACCCAACAAGGAAATTCTCTAGGTCAAGTATGCAGGTATTTTGAATGCTTGGTCTCAAACCTTTTGTTCCTGTATTTGATTATGGGTCTTGGTTGGTACCTGTGTCGTTGATGGAGACCTCCCCACGGGTCAGGTGGAGCACCGTGCCCAAAGGCCTGTCAGAGAAAAGACCCTGGGGTCAAACCGGGAAGCCAGTCCTGACCGTGCCGGATGGGAGAGAGGAGCTGGGAAAGTCATGTGACTTCTCCGAGCCTCGGTTTGCTAATCTGTAAAACTGGGGAAAACAAACCCCACCTCTCAGGTTGTTAGTGAGGAAGCCAATGAACTAGAAGGAGCGTCCAAGACTCCACACAAACACGGGCACGGAGCAAGGCCTCTGTCCTTCCCTACCCCTTGTCCTGAGCAGGATCCCGGGCACAGGCTGCTCCTCTCCCAAGCGGAAGAAAGTCCATCAGCAGTCAGTCCCATTGACTGCCTCAGCTCTGGCAGCCAGGCTCTGAAACCACCCACAAAGATGATGTTTCAGTCTATGAGTTGCACTTTGATGGACATGCCTGTGCTGAGCACAGAAGGTTTGCATTTTCCTTGAGACAGTTGGAGAGACAGGAAGTGGGAGGCATTGGGAGGCAGAAGGAGGATCCCAAGCCAGAGCCAGCAGGAGAGCCTGGAGCGTGCCAGAAAGCCAGCAGTGGATGCTCAAATGACCAGCGAAGGACAAGGGGAGTTTGTTTAAGACCCAAGTCCTTGGCATTTCGTTCAGAGTGAGGCAAGACTTCAGTCAACTCAGTTAAAAAGGGTGGTGAGGCACCAAGGCTGGGAGGTGGCCTGGGAGGCTGAGCAGTGATGTGTGACTCCACCGTTGTACCTCACCCGGGGAGTCACATTACAAATTCCAGAAAGGGGCCAGCTTCAGGCTGTGAGTTCTTCTCTGAATAGACCCCTAGGCTCTCTGTAGGCAATGCTGCTAACTGTTCCTGGTCTGTGTCCCCACTTCCGTTTGGGCCCTGTCTCTGGATCTGTCATCATCCTTGGAACCCTTCTGGGCATGGCTGGGGTCGACATGGTGGCCAACAGCAGTGAGGGAAGTGTAAGGGACAGGAGTGTCCCCCACCTGAACAGTGTCCTAAGATCGCCTGTGACTCCCGAGAGTACTGCATTCACGCCACCAGCTCCTGGAGCTCCCTCATCTCCCTTCGCCCCTCTGGATAGAATCAAGAAGACCTGACTCCATTCCCCGCAAAGAGGAAGTCAGGGCATTCCCTGAAAGCAGGAGGTTGCCATAGCTGTCGCCCAGTGACTGCTGCGAACACTTTCCTGCCAATGGGTCAGTCATAGTATCTCCTGGCTCACCCCTGGAGTCCAGATGGTGTCGCCAGCACTGTCCTTTGGTGCTTGTCTCGTCCTAAAATAAAGTGCATGTACCTTTGTCTCTCTAACACGTGCTAAACCCAAAGCTACCTCCCTAAGTACCCCACAGGCTGACACAGTTGGTGCTTAGAAGATGGAGATGAGTGGATATAGATCCAATAGGAAGCTGGCTCTGGCATGTCATTCTGAAGTGATCCCTGGACCAGCTTGACTCCTGCCCTTATTCAGATAAGAAGGTGCCTTCTGACCTCTACCAGACCCCTTTGCTCAGCCCCACTTTGGGACTGAGAACAGGAGATCCCTCTGTCCAAAGGAAACCCATAGACGGGCTCTCTCTGTGGAGTGCTTCTGGGCTGGACCAAGATGCTGATTATCTCCCTCCTCCAGGCCCTCGTTCAAACTCCCATTTGCATCTCTAAGTCTTCCAGAAGGTCCAGACAACCTCTCCTCTGGTTTGTTTTACATCTCCTGCCTTCCTGTGTCTCCAAACCAAGTGGTCAGGACAGCCCCTTGTCCTGATTCAGAGAATGTCTCATCATGCAACTCTTCGCTTCTGACACTTGGTAAGTGGCTTTACATGGTCTCTTTGAAGTACATTCACTGTGGCTTGACACAAACCAGACACTGAGCTGAGGGCGGACTCCACATCATTCTCTCACCCACCCTGGGGGATGAGCGCTATTATTTCCCCAGCTTTACAGTTGGGAAATAGAGGCTCTGGAAGGGTACAGGACATGCCTGAGGTCTTCTGACTGAAAAGAGCAGTGCCGGGACCAGGCTGGAGGTGTGCCTGGGTTCCAGGTCTGCTACCAACAACCACCTCACTGCTCTGCGGGGTCTCAGGGCCACCTGCTGCGGCATCTTCTGGGGACTGGCTCGGAGCCTGTTCTGTTTAAGGAAGACACTCAGCGGAGTGGGAGGCGGCTGGGAACTTCCCGTGGAGCAGTGCTAGCCAACAGCAGAGACCGAAGCAAAGTTTCAGTGTAAATCTTAAACCTACCACCACCACCCTGGGAGACTGTATGGAAGGAGACTGGGAGATTGCCAGGCCCCATGGGCAAGGACTGCATATAGAACCTGATGGGCAATAGAAGGTAAGGACACGTAGTCCCTCTGCCTGTAGTACCCTCAGCTGAGTCTGCCGGGCAGAGTTCCCAATCTGTTCATGGATCTCTTCCTTCAGGAAGCCTCTCCTGAGTGCTTCTGTCTTTTAGATGGGCTGGGTGCTGCCCTCTCATTTGCCTATGTATCACCTTCTTGGTCCTTAACAGTGCATCTGATTTGGTCTGTAAGTCCCCGCCTGCTCTGCCTGTGAGCCCATGCTGCCCAGCCTAGGACTGGGAAAGCTACTGTCAGGAAGTTTATTGAACTACATGGGGTGGGGGGTGGAGAGGATGGTGAACGGAGGCTTGGAGGAGAGAGAAGGCCAGGTTTGGGAGTGACGATGGATTTGCTTGGAGCTTGAGACACCCCCCCCCCCCGCCAAGTGCAAGGTGGCATGTGTCTCTGGAAAGGCGGCTTGTCCCCAGGACAGTCCTCACAGCTGTGAGCACTGTTTGTGGGAACTCTTGCTTTTCCCACATTTCTCAAATAGGATCCAGACCAAAAGGCCCCGGGAAACTCTTCTGTGCCAGTCCCGAAGCCCTCACAGGGTTGGCTTTGCCACTCAGAGCTGAGCTGAGGAAGAAGAACCCTAATCCTGGCGGCACAGCAAAGGGGGGCCTTTGTGCACAGAATGGGGGTTAAGCACACCCCAGTACTGAAGTCAAGGCTGGGCTGTGGGCTCTAGCTCTTCAGTTCTTGCTCCCAAGGAATTGAAATGTCAAGGCTTGCTCAGAGGACAAGCGGGAGTCTGGACCCATTGTGGAAATGAGCTACGAGCGCTGGTGAAGTCTGATGCTGTGTCCTCCAAGCCTGGGAGGTGGCAGCCATCATGTGGAGTTAGAGAGTGGGTAAGTCTCTGAATGCCAAGAAGTGATGGCTGTGCCCAAGCCAGGACAAGAGACACTGGCCTGAAAATGGCCACTGCTAGAGAAGGGTGTGCCCTTGTCAGTAGGGAAGGCCAGAAAATCAGTTGCCTCAAGAACTAGCCAAAGGGAGAGGCCATGGGGCCAGCCTGGAGGTAGTGGTCTCTCCACAACCAGTGTGCCTGTGAGCACTTAGAACTTGCAGGCATGTGAGTACGGTAGGCAAAGTCATCGCCACCAAAAATATCCACATACCCACCACAGAACCCATGGCCATGTCACCTTAACCTACAAGGGATAATCTGCAGACAGGATCCAGTGAAGTCCCTGGGATGGGAAAGAGCCCAGATTGTCTCCAGGCTGGCCAGCTGAATCTTACATGCCACTAAAATCAGAGACCTTTTCCTATTGGCTGTCTGAAGAACATGTGACCACTAAAGCCAGCTGGTTTCTGAGGGTGGAGGAACAGCCAGGCATGAGCCAAAGACAGCTTGGGTTTGGCCAGCCACACCTCCAAAGCAGGTTCTGGCTTCCCACTGCCTAAGAAGGATGAGCCTTTTCCCGGCACTCGGGCCTCAGCATCCTCCAGGACTCCCCTCGATACTTCCTCTCTTGCTGCTGTGTACCAGCCGGAGCCGTCCGCACCCCAGGGCTCCATCCATGCTCTTCTTTGCCCTACCCATCTTCATTCAGCCAGCCTCCATGGCCTGGAATGCTCTCTCCAGTCTATAAATTCTCAAGCTGGGCCTCTGTGCACCAATCACTGCCTCGTGGTCCTAAGGCTAAACATTTCCCCATGGTGTCTTGTTGCCCGTGGCTGCCTGACCTTTTCTGGAATGTGAAGGCCCGACTCAATCTCTCTGTTCGCTCACTGCTCTATGTGTCTTGCTTCCTCTGGTCCATGTGACTTACTCTAGGACAGGAGTGGGTCTTGTTTATCTTCACTAGACCTGCTACATATTTCCTGGAGAAAGGGATGGGTGGTTTAGTCTGTTCAGGACGCTGTCACAGATTACCTGAGACTCTGTGACATCAACAAGCCATACTGAGTTCTCCTGGGAGCTGGAAAGATTGTAACCCAAGTACTGACATGGTTGGGTGCTGGTGAGAACTCACCTCTGGCCTGGCGATGGTGGTTTTCTTGCTGTGTCCTCCAAGCAGAGAGTGAGCAAGCTTCCCTGTCTCTGATGAGGACATCTGTCCCACTCGGGACTTCCTTCTAAAAGTCCCTCCCCTCAAAGCCTCCACACTGAGGGGTAGAACTCCCACATCTGCACTTGAAGGATGAAAATCAGAGGGCCTCCACACCAGAGGGCAAGCTCAGGGGACACATGGGAAGAAGCAGGGTGAAGGGGGTGTCTGAGACTTTCACCAATTGTCCCAATGTCTGCTTTCTACAATGCTTCAACGTTTTCTGATCACGTACAAATCTCTGTGCACACTGGAGACTGCGGAAGCCAAGTTTAGCCAGAATCTTTAATTCCAAACGCTGACATTTACTAAATAAGCACTTGGACCTTAACAATAGCCCCAGGAGTCCAGAAGAATGCCAGAAGCTTCTATGGAGCTCAGCTATCGCAGCACAAAATGAATCTGAAAGTAACACAAGGGGCCACGGGCCTCGCACGTGTCAGCCGGTGAGATGGCTGCACGTGACGGCTCCTCCCTGTCGTCTGGCTCTGAAGCAAGCGTCACTTATTCTCTCTCTCCTGATACAGACCACGCAAGTGTGGCTTCCAGAAGAGGTGACCTTAGGCTACGGTGGCCAGGGAAACATGGTGTCAAGCTTCTCTTGTGTGTCCCTCACCCCCAGCCAGGTGATGGAACCCACCCCGAGCCACAGGAACGATGGTGCTCCTCCAGCTTCCCCGCATAAAGGCCACCCTTGCGCTCCAATTCTGCATGCTTGGTCTGGGGTGCATTCACTTTGCTCATCCGGCTGGAATTGTGCCCCATCCTCCTGAAATCTGTATGTTGAAGCCCTCAGACCTCAGAAAGTGCCTGTATTTGCAGATAAAGTCTGAAAAGAGCTCAAGAAGTTCCCCGTTCTTTAAGGTGGTTCTCAGTCCAACGTAACTCACATCCTCATAAAAGGAGAGAACCCGGACACACGGTGGGACAACAGACTCACACACAGACACCCATGTGAAGCCAGCCATTTTCGAGGCACGAGAAGAGGCCTCAAGAGACAAGACCGCTCACACCTTGAACTCTGACTTCAGAACTCTGAGACAGCAAACCTCTGAAGTGCGAGCCACTTGATCCATGGCATAGTATCATAGAATCTTGTAAAACTGATTTTTTACAAAAGTAGAGTACTTTACTCTACTTTTTCCTAGTCTTTGAGACAGGACCTTACTAAGTAGCCAAGGTTGTCCTCAAACTCATAATCCTCTGGCCTCAACCTCTTGAGCGCCAGGGCTATAGCTATATACCACCATGCCTAGCTTACATTGTCCTAGTCTCTTTTTAAATAATTTTTTATCATATTTTGTTTCTGTTTGTTTGTTTGCTGTTTGGGAGACAGGGTCTCACTCCATAGCCCTGGTTGTCCAGGAATTTGATTGTTCCATAGGCAGTTGCTACATGGACCAAGCAGGCCTCAATCATGTGGCCCTCCTACGTCAAGCTTCCAAGTTCTGGGATTACAGGCATGTGTCGTCATCAGTCTCTGCAAACTAATCTTATAAATAAATCCATGTGCTTCTATTGGAAGTTAAAGGACCAATGGCAATCCTAAGTGCTGGAATGCTGCAGAGCTTCTGGAACTCTCTTGCCTTCCCAAGGGGAAGGCACAGCATCACAGCCACTCTAGAAAAACAGTTTGGCCGGGCGGTGGTGGCACATGCCTTTAATCCCAGGACTCGGGAGGCAGAGCCAGGCGGATCTCTGTGAGTTCGAGGCCAGCCTAGTCTACAGAGCGAGATCCAGGAAAGGTGCAAAGCTACAGAGAAACCCTGTCTCAAAAAACCAAAAAAAGAAAGAAAGAAAGAAAGAAAGAAAGAAAGAAAGAAAGAAAGAAAGAAAGAAAGAAAGAAAGAAAGAAAGAAAGAAAGAAAGAAGGAAAAGAAAAAGAAAAAGAAAAACAGTTTGAAAGTTTGTCCTGTGATAATTTGTAGCTGATTGAGGCCTCATCGATTGCACCGAGACGTTTAAATGAAACACATTCACTCAAGGTTCTGCACAAAGACAATTATAGCTTTATTCAAAAAGACTTCAAACTGAAAATAATCCAGATCTCCTTCAACCAGTGAGAATCTGGGTACTAAAGTGGGAACAGTAAATAGACATGACTTATCAGTAAAGTGGAACCTCCCCTGACCTACGCAGCAACCTGGCTGGATCTCAGATGTATGGCACTAAGTGGAAGAGATCAGTCTTAGCGGGCCGTCACCTGCAGCAGTCCACTTACTGGGCGCCCTGGAAAAGCTGAAATCCGAGGACTAGATCAGCGTTCGCAGGGACAGGGCTGGCATCAAGCAGGAGCTCGAAGAAACAAAATGGGCAGAGCTGTACAGCTGCTCTGGGTTTTGAGGGCACCTATGGTCATACAAATGAATACCTAAAACATCCCACAAAGAGTGGAGTTAACTACATGGAAAATAAGACCATAATTTCAAAAACAAACTGCAAGCCAGTCATGACCTGCTGAGCTGCTGCAAGCCCCTCCTAGCTCCTCCCAGCCACCTCCTCTCTCTAACAGTCTGCCAGGCTGTCCTCTGCATTATCCCCTATCATTCCTTCAGGAGGACACTGAATGGAGCCCCATTTTCTTTTTCTGTGTGTGTGTGTGTGTGTGTGTGTGTGTGTGTGTGTGTGTGCATGCCCATGTATGTGTACGTCTGTGCACACATGTGCATGCCCATGTATATGGGCCTGTGTATACAGGCCCATGTGCAAACAGGTGGTTTTAGGCCACTTTAGACTTTGGAAGAAACTAAGCCACTAGCTCCACTCAAATGGTGGGCGTGGCATGAGGAGACAGGGCACCGGTCATCAGCTTCAGCCCAGCTACTCAGCCTGTCGGTGCCACAGAAGTTGCTGCTGGGACCATCATGGTGGCAGAGCAGAGCTGATTTCATGCTGGCCCTTGGGTTTCACTAGCTAGAATGGACAGTGATCAGGGAGGAGACGGTACAGGAGCCTTCCCTGTGGTTTCTAAGGGAGCCAGCAGACCTGCTGGGCTAAGCTGGGGCAAGATGGGCAAGCAGGAGTTGTTTTCCTGGCTCTGGGTATGCAGTTTACCATACTGGTATGTTCAGTGCCACGGCTCTGGAGTGAGAGGGGTAGGAGAACCGCGGCCTGAAGGCAGAAGAAGAGCTCCATAAAGAGGCTTTGAACTGGTGGCTCAGTCATGAAAGGCTGCAGGCACACAGGGTACTTTCTGTCTTTGGGACTTGGTCCCTCTGCCATCAGTAAGTCCCCAAAGTGCCAAGAGTGCAGACTGAAAGGACATGTGAAACAGGACAAGCACTGAACTGTTCCCTTCCCCCTGAGGTTCTGGAGATTGAAGTCAGACCTGCACATAAGCCTGGTTTATGGAGTATTGGGGATTGAACCCAGGACTTCGTGCATGCCAGGTAAACATTCTTCTTGCTTGTTGAGCTACATCCCCAGCTGGAGTGAGGTTTTAATCTGCTTTTTCATAACTAGCTGCTTCGCCTTCTGTAAGTTACTTAATGTCCCTAAACTCCAGTATCCTCATTTCCAAAACAAGGCTCATTGTCAAGATTAAGTGAAGCCCGGAGATGTACTCCGTGGTAGAGTTCTTGCCTGGCACTCATGAGACTTTGGATTCCGTTCCCAGCACTGTAAAAACAGAAAGAGCAAAAAGATTAAATGAAATCACTATATGACATATTGAACACCATACCCAGCACATAGCAGGTTCCTAGAATGGTAAATGCTCACTGCTCATCGAAACAAACCAGCCAACCAAACAAACAAATAAATATTGGTCTCTGTGAGTGCCAGATAACGCCTCACTAAAATTGGGGAAAGATGTCGGCTGTCAGCATCTGAACAAGAGCCCCTGCAAAGTTTATTAGACTTGTGGGAATGAGTAGGCCTGACCCTTGCGGCCTTGGCTGCCAACAAGGTTTTAAGTTTGAGCCATATGGTTTTATGGCAGCTCTTGAAAAACGATTCAAGCTGGGCACAACCTACAGTGCGGGTCCTCTTGTTTAGGGAGCATAGTAAGGCCAAGGAATTACATGAGTGGTGATGAGGTTTTTGATTTGGAAGAGAAAGGCCTTAGCAGCCTGGTGTCCCAACCAGCAAGAATTCCCAAGACTCTGCCACACTCATTTGCGGAGTCAGTCCCAGGTCTACTCAGATGAAAGGGAAGGCTTTGTCTCTGTCCTGTGTAATGGAGGTGTGTTGGTTTCAATATTACTATTAACAATATTGGTATTGGCATTATTAGGAAAGTTAAGTCATGAATACAGTTTCTAATAAATGCATCACTAATTAGAGTGAGACAGAAAATAACGAGAGCAGAATAGGATTCAGCAGTTCAAGTGGGGTGACCAACTGTCCCATTTTGAGACAAGGAGTATTTTATAAAAACTAAAATGTCGTATTTGACCATTGACCAGTCTGGATTCAAGACAAGAAACCCTTTGCCTAGCATATGTAATGTGTAAGGCCTTTGTTTTACACACGCATGCACACACACAGGGGGGTGGGGCAGGAAGCCCAAATGTTTCCTATAGGTTGTTTGGAATTTAATAAGACCACGTTTTAAGTAACATGAATGTCAACTCATGTTTGTAAGTTAGGCAAGTCACAGAATAGAATAGAATAGCTCTTTCAGGAGCTGTAAGTCAGGCTTCTTGAGGGGCAGGAATGTCACCCCCCACACACACCTACACACACACTATCATTTGTTAGAACACTGATTTGGGTCTCTACTGAGGGTGCTGAGAAGGGCCTGTGGAAGCATCTGGCATCAGAAATAAACCTTGCATGGTGCCTCCTACTTGGGTGGTGCCTAGGCAGCCAGACTCTCTCTGGTGGGTTTTATTGTTGTGTGTGTTGCTTTTTGTCTTCTGTCCAAAGAAAAGCTGAGCTAGAACAGACAAGCAACTGAGCTCGAGGTAGACGTTCCCTGGCCTGCCTTTTTGTAATGCAACAGCTCTCCCCATCATCCTGTGCCCCGCAAGAGCAGGTGCACGTGGTGGTATTATATTCCCCAAAATATTGTGCACGCTAATAGACTTATCTGGGGTCAGAGAAGAGAACAGCCACAATACTAAACATAGAGGATAGGCAGTGGTAGCACACGCCTTTAATCCTAGCATTCCAGAGGCAGAAATCCCTCTGGATCTCTGTGAGTTCAAGGCCACATTGGAAACAGCCAGGCATGGTGACACACGCCTTTAATCCCAAGAAGTGAGCCTTTAATCCCAGGGAGTGATGGCAGAAAGCAGAAAAATACATAAGGCGTTAAGACCAGAAACTAGCAGCATTTGGCTGGTTAAGCATTTAGCTGGTTAAGCATTTGGCTGGTTAAGCTTTTAGGCTCGGAGCAGCACAGTTCAGCTGAGATTCATTTGGATGAGGACTCAGAGGCTTCCAGTCTGAGGAAACAAGACCAGCTGAGGAACTGGCAAAGTGAGGAAGCTGTGGCTTGTTCTGCTTCTCTGATCTTCCAGCATTCACCCCAATAACTGGCCTCAGGTTTGATTTTATTAATAAGACTCTTTAAGATTCATGCTACAGGTGCACCACCAGGGCCATTCGGCAGAGATGGGGAGTTAAGGGGGCAATAAGAACCATAAAAGTAATATCTGAACTGTGAAGAGACAGGAAGTGTGGCTGTCCAGAGAGAAAATAGCTTTCTTTCCTAGCTCCCAAGAGTGGGCCATCCTGTGAAGGGTGGTCAGATCTCTAGAGTCATTCAGCACCTGCACATTGAAAGCACTCTGAAGGTAAACACATACTATCTCTAGCTGCTTGGGTCTGTCCCGGGAGAGAAAGCGGGAAATGGATACACCTTGAGGCCAAAGCAGGAGCTCAAGTTCCTCCCAGACATCCTTTGCCTCCTGTCCCCTGGAATCCCAGATGGGTGCTAGCACCAGGAGGATCTTGTCTCAGCAGGCTTTGCAGAAACTCCAGAGTGAGCCCCAAATAGGCTACCTGGGTTTTCTCCACCCTGCTCCTAGGCCCCTTACAAGACCCTAGCAACCTGATCTTATCTCCGCTGTGGAATTTTCCCACAGGGAGGCAGAAAAGGTCAGCTATGTGTGCTGGACACCCTGGGGCAGGCCCACTCCCTTTTGCTATGGAGTGTCTTTGGGGCCCTCACAGCGGCTCAGCTCCTACTTTCTGAACATACCAAGGACTCTAAGTGACGGATGCCACCATGACCTGGCCTGCAGGATTACTGAAAATCAGGTGTACTTGGAGGTTTGGCTAGGCTTCCGCTTGAGCGGCTGCTCCGGGCTGGAGATGGGTTCAGGTCTGGGTACCCCGTCACCTTGAACTAGTTGGTCAGTCTGAGATCCCACACCTTGTGACTTGCGGGAACCATCCTCATGACTTTTGCCCCAGCTGTCTTCTGCCAGGACAGCTGTATGATTTTTTTTAAGCCATTTGTTTTATTGATAATTTGAAAGGGGTAGTGTTAAAGATGGACAGAAAAAAATCGATATCTGGGTGTTTAACATAGAAAGTGACCACAAACAAGAGTACAATGTGCATTCTACAAAAATAGGAACAAGTAATCAACTCCACAGTCACATGGGTAAATCACATGGGGTCAGCTGACGGGGGAGTGGGGGGGACTGGCACCTCCTAATCCTATTGAAATTGGCAATGCATTAATAAGGTAAAGCCTGTCTCTTCAGCTCAGAGTCCGGAGGGCCTCCTATGGTGGGGGAACAGAGTAGGGCGGACCAAGGATATTGTTTTCTAAATTGAAAATGGCCTTTGGATCAGGTGCGGGCTTCCCAGGTTGCTCAGATTGTAATAAACTCAGTTTAGTGTCCAGTTAACAGTAGCTATGGTGATAAGCTACAATAACACACCACACCATACACACACACACACACACACACACACACACACACACACACACATAAAAATAAGCAGAAACCCAGCAAATATTATTGCACCATTCACTTCCTCCCGGAGCCCCTGGTTAGGACCTAAGCCTGTGGCCCCGATCGCAGAAGGTGCACCCAGGGCTTGAAGCTTGCTTGCCCAGCTCTCACCTCCTCCTGGTCGGATGGCCTGGAGGACGGCAGAGGAGGTGGATTTCTCCACAAGGCACTGCTGGCTGTCTTTGTCCAGACACCTGGGAAAAGGCAGCAGGAGGCACCTTCTCCCTGGGCTGGACTGCCGCCGCTCTTGGGATAGCTGTGGTGCAGAGGAACCACAGAGTGGAGCCTCTCCCTGCTGGGGATAAGTCTGGTGACATGTCCTGTCCCAGTGGCTGTGGACAGGTGAGGAACTGGCTTTGGGGACTTTGCCAGGGGCTTCCCGTCACACCACGGAGCTGCACACTAGGCTGTGGGCTGTCTACCCTTTTGGACTTCACGGCTAGCCTAGAAAGTGAACAGGTGCTGTGACCATCGCAGGACAAAGGGAGCTAGGTAACACAGCTTGGTGTCACTTGGGTGACACCCACCCGCCCCCTCAGGCTTGAGCAGAAAGCCTCCTGCCCAGGACCTGAGTTGATCCCACCAGACCCTCAGGGCATCCCCAGCACCAAGGGGCTGAGCGAGGAGTCCATGGCCGCCTTTTAAGCACTTTAGCATTGTTAATGATTAAATGGGGTTCTTCCATTAATCCCAAGCGCAGGCCTTTGTCTCCTGGCCAAGGAGGAGTCTCCTGCTTTGAAATGCCACATAAAAATGATAAATGCCCTTTCCCTCCCTCCCAGGGTCACCAGGTCCCAGTATTCCTTTAAAGTTTGCAAGGGCAACACAGGGTATGCCTTGTTTAAACACAAAAGCGCTAGGCCAGTCCAGGCTGGGCGGTCAGGCCAGGGCTGTACCCCTGGGAGTGCATGGCAGCTACAGGGACTTGGGGACAGCCAAGGGAACCCAGTAGCCACTGCAGCATGGGGGCTCAGAGCATTTGAACATCCAGTGGCATGGATCTTTCCGTGGAATGAGTGAAGCCTGAAGCTGCAAAACTCCACTGTGAGAAGACCGAGGAAGAAAACATGGCGGCGGGGGGTGGGGTGGGGGGGGTGGGGGGGGTGTACCGTTTGCCAGTTCCCGCAAGCTTGCCATTCAACCTTGGATGGTCCCGGCACCCCAGCATCATGTCCTTCCTGGGCTCCAGAAATGCAGAGCCACACCAGTTGGTGGCAGAGGCCTGTAATTCCAGTTGCTAGGGAAGTTGAGGCAGGAAGATCAAAGTTCAAGGCCCACCTGAGCTACAGAGTGAATTCAAGGCCTGGGCAGCTTAGTGAGACACACACACACACACACACACACACACACACACACACACACACACACGGGGCGGCGGGTGGGGGCATGCTAATTTAATTCTTACAGCATGCCATTTTGCAAATGAGAGGGTTCAAGCCCAGGGAAGCCTGGTGACTTTTCAGAGGTCTGGGGGTTTTGGAAGCCCAGGATGGAAGAGACACATACCACAGGCATCCACACAACCCTTTCTAGTGTAGAGCCTTGGAATAACCAGAGCCAAGATCCTGAAGGCCTGCACCAGCCTAGCTGAGATGGACCAGTGGGAAGCCCCCTTGGCCAGAGAACATCTGCTACCACTCCCTCCCACTCCAGTCTCCTCCTACTCCAGTCTCCTCCCACTCAGGTCTCCTCCCACTCCAGTCCCCTCCCACTCCGGTCTCCTCCCACTCAGGTCTCCTCCCACTCCAGTCTCCTCCCACTCCAGTCTCCTCCCACTCCAGCTCCAGGAAGAAAGGTGGGGCTGAAGGTCCGGCAACAACGTCTGCGTCCACAGCCCTCAAGTCCTCTATGGCACCAGGAAAGGGTTAACATAGGGCTCTGTCACTGCATAAATCCGTATTTATCTGCCGCAAAGTAAGCTATTTAGGTTTCTGATTTACAGTCCTCGGTTTTCATAAAAGTCAGTCATTCCCAGTAAAAGAATGTGGGTTAGATTTATAGGCTCTGCCTTAGTCTTTAAAGCCCAAAGCTGCTCTATGACTCACCCTCCATAATGTTTCTGCTCTGGTCCAGAGATATTCGTGTGCAAAGAGAAAGATTCAGATCTCCGCCCTGAAAAATAAGACTTTGGGGGGGAACTAATTATAATGGCGTCAATTGTACTACGCTTGTAAACTTGCCGTCAGCAGGCCCCCCTGGAGCCTGTTTTCCAAGGGTTTTATTCCACAATAAAATGTGCTCTGGTTTGCAGCTCGGCATATAAGACCTCCACTGGTATGAGCGAATGTTTTTTTTTCCTACCAAATTATTAGAAATAAACAGCCCAACAGTGGAAAGGCAAAAAATTATAAGCAAGGAAAATAAATCTTGGAATGTTTGCATTTAGTGATGTTAATAGAGTCTGTGACTTAGCTGCACAGCCCAGCTAGCTACATGGAGCCAGCCTGGTATTTTTATTTTAATTTCAGTTTGTATTTTGCCAGTGTGAAATGGGGTCAAGGCAAGACAGCATGGAAAAAAAAAGACTTTGATGTCCCTTTGAAAAAATATTTTGTCCTGTGACTTCATGGTATTTAGTGTCCTTCTCCCTCTCCTGTCCCCAGCCTCTTGATGAACTGCCTGTCAGACCCATGACCATCACACATAATAAAATATAGCCATCATCAACAAACCTCTTTCCAACTTCCTCCCCTCCCCCCACCGACGACGTCAGACTTGGAGGCAGAATGGCTCACAATGTAACGTGAAAATGCCGATCAAGATAACCGAACTAGATAAGGGAAAACAGCCTTGTAAACTTTCTCCAAAGCAAAGCTGAAAAAGAGGGGCCCCAGTGCAAGAGGCCGAGTAGGGGCCGAGGTCATATGGATTGGGCTGCTAGCCAGTCCAAATAGGAGGTTAGGAGGTGAAGATTGCCAGGGGGCTGAGAAAGAGGACAATGTAGCAGCCAGATCAAGAAGAATGGCGCAGAGTGCTGGTCCCGGAATAAATTTAAGTTTCCCTTCCCCGTGTTCCAGAATGCTTTCATTCAGACTTTCTGTGGGTGAGGGGGAATATGTAGATGGACAGGGCTGGAAGCCTTGGCTGCGGACCTACAGTGAGTGGGTCAGATGAATGAGACTTGGCCGAGACAGGTCGGGAAGCAGGTGAGGTGACAGAACACAGAACGATCCAAGTCTGCTACATCCGGCCTGTGTGTGTTTCAGTGTGACTGGGACAGAAGAGCCCATTGGGCAACTTCCTTAATTTGCCTCACTCTCACCTTCATGGGCACCCTTGTGGTAGGTCTTTCTCATCAATGGACAAACCCTGTGTCCATATAAAGAACATGCACACAGTCTACTCCAGCATACCATCTAGAAAGTGTGAGAGCAAGGGAGAGAGAGGTCACGTGTGGGGCAGGGCGTGAATTCAGGGAGGAGGTGGGATTTCCACAGTTCTGAAGACTCAGTGGGGGTTTGAGAGGAAAGGAGCAAGGATTAGCTGAGCAAGAAAGAAGAACGAATGGAAATGTTTAGAAGCATGCTGTTGGCCTGTTCTGGAAGAGGAATGAACAGGCCAGCCTGGGACTATGGTTAAGGATGGATAAGACTGCAAAGTAACTGAGCATTCTAGACTTAATTTGCCAGTATCGGGACCTTCCTTGGCCCTCAGGACAGAATGGGGGCCCTTGCTGAGGGCCCCAGGCTTTGTCCCCTTCCTCTCTCATGTGGGGCACTTCTTACCCTAGAGTACAATGTCATACAGTCTTCCCTATGGGACATGAGTCCCCGAGAGTCTCCTTCACTAATCTAACACACTAAGTCCAGAGTGCAGTGGGTCTTCAACGAAGAGTTGCTGGGGGATGAATGGAGGTCTTCAAGGAACAGTAGGTGGGGGATGAATGGAGTTCTCAACATTTTTGTGGAAACATGCTAAAGATCTATAGCAGGTGACAGAAGGTTTGGAGCCAGAGCTTGGCCTTTAGGTCTGAAGGTCGGATGGGGAGGACAAGGAAGCCACGATCCATTGGCAATGGCCGGCATCGAGGGCTGGGTTTTGTTGGATGTGAATACCAAAGAATGAGGGGGAGGGTTCAAGGCTGGGGGGGTGGAGGGGAAGAGTTGTGACAGTGCCCTGGATAGGGATGCCAGGGACCCAAATAGTTCAGAGACGACAGTGACAAGAGGCTCGTAGGGCAGGGGTGAGGGAATTTGACTTGAGTTTGCTGTGTTCAAATAGCCTGTGACCGCCCCACCGGATCTGGAATAGAATTCGAGCCCAGAACTACACGCATTGAGCAGACAGTGCACACAGAAAGACAAGGTCGGAGCTGGGGGGGGGGTGTGTGTGGCCTGTCTGGGGAAGAGGGAACATCAGACCCTAAGTCTAAACCCCTCTCCTGTGATCTCCATCTTTATTACCTATCACAATAGAAGTGTCTTTGGACTCACAGTGCAGCAGCCAATGCTCCCCTGACCCTGTTCCTAAAGCCTCATAAATCAGGGGTGCATTGGTCAAAGTTACCCTTTCCATGTACATTGGGAAATGGCTCCATCCATAGAAACCTTGAGCTTTGTGTCCCTTTGTGATAAATGCCCTGGACAGCGAACAGCCCATCCTTCTGTGGCTCCATGAGCTGGCTCTTCTGCAGTGTCACTCACTGTCCAGT
The DNA here is from genome assembly GCF_049852395.1 of Peromyscus maniculatus bairdii. NCBI lineage: Eukaryota > Metazoa > Chordata > Mammalia > Rodentia > Cricetidae > Peromyscus > Peromyscus maniculatus. Next base: position 140,140,477 of record NC_134852.1, on the reverse strand, counting down.
GCGAGAGGATAACATCAAGTGTTTTCTGTGTGCAGGTTTTCTTGCTTACGAGGACCCATGGGAGATGGAGCGGAGGAGTCGACCCTCATAGCTTTAGAGAGGGCAGGGAAACAGAAGATGACAGTCAGATGAGACACAGCGAGGGAGGGGCTGGGATGGAGAGAAGGGCAGAAGCCAGAAATCATGAAGCGGGAGAAGTTGGTCTCAGAGGAGAGTGAGACTAAGTGTAGGCATCATGAAGTGGGGTCGAAGCCCTGCTTGGGGCACATCAGGCGACTGCCAGGCCTTCCACCTGGAGATCAAGCCTGGTATCCTTGAGGGGTGGGTGGAGAGGGAGTGATGGTCTTGGTTAAGGTGCCCCGAATAACTTGGAAGGCAAGATGAAGCTTCCTGTTCCACTGAGCTCTAGGCTACCAGATGCCTTCAAACCTCCTGCCCATCCACATCTCCAGAAAAGGTCTTTCCCCTGGGGAGAATGCCTGAGTGATTTAGGGAGCAGTGAGACCCATTCGGACGTGTGACATAAAGAAGTATAAGGTAACACATGGCTCAGAGTCTTTGACATGGCAGTCACAGAACACTTATGCAAGAAGAGCAGTGGGGGCTTCCTGGGATTGGGACTGGGGTTACCAGTGTGGGAAGAACCCCAAATCACCATGTTTACTTTCTCCAGGGAGAAATGTCCTGGGTTCTTGGTTTGGTTTTTGAGAAGGAAGGCACCATAACTGTTCTTCCTGATGGCATCTCACAGGTTCAAGCCGAGAAGCAGAATCCATCTGGGTGGTGGAAAGCACAAGAATTCTTTAGAAAGTGGGCCATATACAGTACCAGAAGGAAGTTGCCTCTACTCTTGAGCCTGAAGTTAATTTAGTTTGGCCAGATAAGCAGGGAGGTGGGGTTGGGATGACAGTTGAAGGTGAATGGAGAGCTAAGAGGAGCCGGGACCCACAAGGAGAAATGGGAGCCCGAGTGGAGAGCTAAGATGAGCCGGGATCCACAAGGAGAAATGGGAGCCCGAGTGGAGAGCTAAGAGGAGCTGGGACCCACAAGGAGAAATGGGAGCCCGAGTGGAGAGCTAAGAGGAGCTGGGACCCACAAGGACTAGTGGGAGCCCGGGCTGGGATCCCGCCCCACACTGATAGTGTGAGAGACATGCTGAAGAAACATGCTCTTTGCAGTGTCCACAGTGGATCAGGAGAAGCTAAAAACCACACGCTGGGTGGGATTGACACAGCTCCAAGTGTACCTCACATCCTAGGCCGACAAGGTGCGACAGTGGGTCACAGGTCCTATCCATGAGCTGCTAGGGCTCCTGGACAGCTGCCAGCCCGCAGAATAGTCGTCAAGCTGCTCACGTATTCCAACCGCCCTGCAGATACCTCCTGCGCTGACTCAACCAGGACCATACAGGGAAGGAAATTCTGGGGATCACAATTGCGCCTATGATTTCTAGCTCAGTGGTGTGTCAGGGACGGGGAGGGGGAGTGGGGGGAGAGGGTAACCTTTGTTAATGCCTACTATGTGTCAGCAACCCTGGCTTCATTGTTTCAGTCACTTGGATTGCCTTGTCAATTACACACAAGGACATTGAAGCTCATAGGGGTTAAATGCTTTCTTAAGCCATGTAAACACCCAGAGAAAGACATACAGGCTACTGACTACAGGAGATGCTTGGTGTCAGCATTCATTAAAGAAGTGTAAGTCAATCAAAACCACACACACACACAAATAGCTCTTCACCACACACACACAAATAGCTCTTCACATCCACTCTGTGATTTAAAAAAAAAAAAAAAAGCAGGTGTTGCTAAGGATGCAGGGAAGTTCTCATCTCTACACACTACTGGGGGCAACAGGAAGTGGTACCCTCCCTCCAGAAAACAACCTATCAGTTTCTCAAAATGCCACCGGTAGATTTATCACAGAACCTGGCAGCTCTGTGTACAGGCATATACCCAAGAGAAATAAAAGCAAGACTCCATACGAAAGACCATGTACAGATGCCCAGAGTGGCCTTACTCATAATAGCCCCATAATAGAAATAACCCAAATGTCCAATCAGCTAATGGGTTCATTAAAAAGAGGGTCCATCCATTCAGTGTAATGTGATTCAACCACTAGAATAAATGAAGCCCTGATCTATGTCAACACACAAGCACTGAAAACACTGTACCGTGTGGAAGAAGCCAGGCACAGATGACCACGTACTGCATGATTCAATCGATATGGAAATGTCTAGACTAGGCAAATCCATAGGGACAGAAGGACCAGTGGTTGCTTGGAGCTGGGAGGCGGCATTATGAGTGAATCAGGGAGTAGGGTGGTTAATATAGATTGTCACTGACAGGATCTAAACTCACCGAGAGACAAAGCTCTGCGCATGTCTGTCAGTGTCTAGTGGGTAACAGAGGTGGAAAGACCTCCATATGGACAGCATGTTTCATGGGCTAGGGCCCCAGACTACATAAAAGGGAGAAAGAGCTGAGCAGCAGCCGTCTCTGTTCCCTGCCTGTGGGTGCAATGTAATCAGCTGTCTGTACCCCTGGCCACCACAATGTGTGGTACCCTCAAGCTGAGCCAAAGTAAGTCCCTCCCCCCATTAAGTTGCTCCTTCTTGGATATCTTATCATCACAACAAGAAGGGAAGCTAATACAGTGTTTCTTGCCATGGTAAAAATGTTTACTACACTGACTGTAGAGATCTTGCCCAGCTCTGTGAATGAACTAGAAACCTGGCACTTGTACACCGTACAAGAATGAATTGTCTTTCAAGAAAGCTGTGTTTAAAAGCATTGTAACCTAGAGACCAAAAAATACGGTTCAGCAAGGTTTTTCCAGCTCCAAATACACACCACCCCCTCTGTCAAATCAGACCCACGACGTCGAAAGGCAGGAGCCCCACCTGGGACTGTGTAAACATAGAGATTCAGTAGAGGCAGGTGGGGTTCGAGATTTAGGTGGTTATCCAGCTCCCCAGATGAGTAGAAAAGAGGTAGTCTGAGGCACAGGTAGAAAAACATGGCTGCTCTGCCCAGCTCTTGGACATCTCAGAGTCCCAAACTGGGCATCCATGAGATCAGAGGAAGCAGCTGCTTTGGAGGCCAAATGGTCTCTATAGAGCATCTTATACTCTTCTTCAAGGTACGTGGACAGCAGTGGTTCTCAGCCCACCTGATGCTGCGACCCTTTAACACAGTTCCCCATGTTGTGGGGACCCCCGACCAGACAATTATTTCCATTGCTATTTCATAACTAATTTTGCTATTGTTATGAACCGTAATATAAATATTTGTCCTTTCCGATGGTTTTAGGTGACCCCTGTGGAAGGGTCATCTGACCCCAAAGGGGTCACCCAGACCCACAGGTTGAGAACCACTGGTGTAGAGGCAAAGACCGGAAGGACTGAAGAGTGAGGCGGTGGGAGTCGATTGCACCTGGGGGTGCTGTGGTGGAAAGAGGGCTCGAGACCATCTGAGGGAGAGTGCGGTGAGGAGAAGAATGCAAACGCTCTGTGGAAACTTCTCAGAAGAGAGTAAACACTCCCACCGTCCACCTGCGCAGGGTTTCCGGGGTACCTTGCTTCATTGTCAAGTGTAATCCTTGAGAGAAAGAGTACACCGGTGACCCTGAGGTAACATGGGCTCTCTAGGGTTTCTTTAATCTCAACAAGCTTGGAATTCGCCCAGCACTGGAGGTTAAGTTTCAGGCTTTTCGTGCTGTTACATCTTTGTTCCCTTTACCTTCTCCTTGAAGTGGAAATGATTGATGCTTAAGTAACTTGGGCTGTTGAGTAATATTTATTCAGACTGCAGGAGAACAAGATAGGGCTTAAAACTGAGGTGGAAGTTTTCCCTTTGAATGGCACAGGTTGAGCCTTTGAAAGTCAAGTGTATTCCCAGTTGCGCAGTATAATAAAGATGGAGGAGCCGGCAGGCGAAAGGTCTCCCGCAGATGATCAATGTACACTGGTTAAGTGGAGGCTCAAACAGTCTCATGAAGCCACCTGAGCTGAAGCCCCTGGCTATAAATATTGACCGAGTCCTGGATTGTTCTGAGACTATCTCGTGTCTTTTGCTGAGCCTTTCAAGCCGGGCACTGGACGGCTTAGTAAACAAGCTTCTAAAGCCCCGAGAAAAGGCTCTCAGATTCCAAATTCTCTCTAGATAACACCAGACCTCCTTCCTCAGAGGAAAGTGAAAACTGTCCAGGAAAATGAAGTACCCTCAACACCAATGATGATGTGATTGTTTACTCACGCATGTGTGGGATTGTCAGCTCAAGTTGCCTAGGTACTAGCAGCCTAGACCCAAACCACAAATTTAGCATCAGGACAGCATCATTACATTTCCCAGTCTGTGTTTTTGCACAAGTACACACAGGTGTTTGAGTGCGGGGGAGGTAAAGGACAACTTGGATGCCATCTGCCACCATCTACTATTTATTCCCTTCTCTTTTTTCCTCTTTTTGAGGCAAGGTTTCTCATTAGCCCAGAGTCCACCGGTTAAGCTGGACTGGCCGACTAGTGAGCCCCTGAGATCCACCTATATCTACCACCCCCACACTAGGATAATCATGGTCATGTGACCACAACCAGCTGTTTAAGGTGGATTCTGGGACCACACTCATATCCTAATGCCTGCAAGGCAAGCGCTTCATTGAGCCATCTTGCCCAGGTGATCTTAAGCTCTCCAGGCTCATGCACAATGCCAGGGTGGAGTAGTTACCATTTTCTCCGTTTTGCGAAGACACCCCAACAGTTGCTTTGGTGATCAGTGGAACTGAAGGCTGAAGATGGGGTGCAGGAAGGAAGCAGGGGAGTCGGGGTTTCCTGCTGTCTTGGCTGCCGGGCTATCACCAAGCATTGGTCCCGTGAAGAGGCAGCCCTCTCCTTTGATGGGGTACGCAGTGTGGAAGGAAGACATGAGAATCTTCATGTGTGCCTCAGCCGTTCCTTCACCCATGCCTCTTTCCCTGGCCTGAAGGAGAAGAAAAAGGCCACCTATACTGAAAGGACCACCCACCCCTTGCCATCCATTTTACTGGTGCAAAAGAGAAGGGGGAAAGAAGGTGGGAAAATCCGTGCAGAGCTTGCAAATGAAGCCTTCGGCACTCGGGGCTCTGGACAGTGCTACGTGGAAGGACTTGGGGCCTATGAGCACGAGATACACTTTGCAGAACAACTTCTGTCCTCTTGTCCACGCACAGTGGTTTCCCCCACCACATCCCTCTTCCTTGATCCTTGAAAAAAAATCCCAACCATTTCCCTGCAGCTAAGCAATAAGAATTTTTCTCTTTCCTTGGGCACGGGGCATCAGCAGAAGAGACAAGACATTTATTAGAAGATCAAAGCAAGGTAAGAGATGGCCATGTCCTTCCACAAACCATCAATCCCTGGCTGCTTAGCCCCAACAACCCTCAGATGGATTTTCTTTAATAGAGAGGCATGGCTCACATAGTCTACAATCTACACTAACATGTGTACATTGCATAAGGCAGTCAGCTGCGCCCATCCATGGCTTTTAGCACATCGAAACGATTGTACAACCGCTTCTGCAATCTAACTTCAAACACTTCCATCGCCCTCAGGAAGATCCTGCCCATTAGCCTTTGCTCCACAGCCGCTCCACACTCTCTAGCCTCCCAGCATTTCAGCTATCCACTAATCTGCTCCCTGTCTTTCCGGGCTGGCATGTTTGAGGTATTCTATACAACTAGAATCATGCAGTATGAGCCATTTTTAACTGAATTGTTGCACTCATATTTTCAAAGTTCCTTCGTAGTGTATCAATATATCGCTTATATTATTTAATGGTTGAATAATAATTCATTCATTGGTTGATAGACACGTGCCTTTTCCATTTTTAGGGATGATTATAAATAGTACTACTATTAATACCTGTGTACAGCTTTCTGAGTTTTTTTTATTCTAGAATTTTCACTCTTTTCCTTAAAGCATACAAGTTCGGAGCATACAAGATGTAAAAATATACATCTCAAAGTTTAATATGATCAAGAGCTGCAGAGCTACAGCTTGGTCAGTGAAGTGATTGCTATGCAGGCGTGAGGAACCGAGTTTGATTCCCAGCACCCACATAAGAAGCAAAGTGAGTGGCATCCACTAGAAATCCTAGAGATGGGGAAAGTAGTCAGGCAGATCCCTGGGGCTCACTGACCAACCTGCCCAGCTTAATCAGCAAGCTGCAAATCCCAGTGAAGGACCGTGTCTCAAGAGACAGGCGAGGCCAGTGAGACGGCTCAGCAGATGAAGATGCTTTCTGCTAAGCCTGAGAACCTGAAGCCAATCCCCAGGGTTCACACGGTGTAAGGAGAAAACCAGCTTCTGCAAGCTCCACATATACACCATGGCAGGCATGCACCCACACACATACACACATACAACTGCAAGTAAGTAAATACAATAAAATAAAGAAATTATTATTTTCTTAAAGACAGGGAGAGAGAGAGAGAGAGAGAGAGAGAGAGAGAGAGAGATGGGGAGAAGGCTCAATGGCTAAGAGCATGTACTCTTCTTGTAGAGGTCTCAAGTTTAGTTCCCAGCACCCACATCAGAAAGCTCACAATTGCCCATAGTTTCAGTTCCAGGGGGATCCAATGCCTCCTGCACCCATGGGTACCTGCATTCAAGTGCACATAACCACACACAGACACATAAATAAACATATTTAAAATGAAATAATAATTTTAAAAAAGATCCCACATCTTGCAGGTGACAGGGCCAGGGTTCTATCTGGAACCCTGTCTCTATTTGGGAGGAAGGAACCTGAATGCGCCCTGAGACGTCTGGCAATGATTTCTGTATTGGTCAGAACTTGCAAAGTTATGGTGCAGTAACAAAAATCTCCAGTTTTATTTATTTATTTATTTATTTATTTATTTATTTATTTATTTTGCAACAACAGTTTCAATTTTGTTTGCATTCAAAAGTGACTACATCCCTTTTGTCCTCTCCCTCTGAGACACATGTTAAGAAGTCACCTTGTTTTTTTCTCAGGGGGCGGGGAGGGGTAGGAAATAAGAAGTGGAGCCCATCCATATAACTACTTTCAGAGCTCCTCAGACTTGGCTTCTGCTATATGCATTTGCATTCCATTGGCCTAAGCAAGTCACGTGGCCAAATACAAAATGGACAAAGAAAGATGCTTGTCACCCCGTCTCAGTGAATGGGGATGTGTGGAAGGAAATCGATGAAAGCATTAATGCATTCAGCCACAGCATCGAGAATCTGTGAGCCTTGGGTTTCCGTGAGGCCTTTTCTGTTGCAGAATCATCCAAGTACTACAGACACTCTGCAACACACTGGTGAGGAGACATGAGCATGCCTGTGGCCTCATGGAGTTGAGAGGGAAAGACTAAGATTAATGACCAAAGAACATTAAGAATGGTAGCATTAAGACAAATTACACAGGGAAGAAAAATCTGCTCCTCATTGGGGATGTGAGGGACATGATCTATTCAAGAACATTGGAGAAGCCCAGGCATCATGGGCACCAATGTAGAGAGAGCACAATGTGCCTGGCCTTCCTTTCTGGGCCCATTACAATGCCTGACTGTGATTCTACATGAGCAGCTGGGTTCTCATGCAGCTGTCCGACATAAGTGTGTGAAATAACCTCCTTTGGGTGGACAGGAGTCAGTCATCTGGAGCTTCGTGGAGAGAGGGGAGAAGTCAGTGATTGCAAGAGATGGTGTCAGGTGCAGGATGATGGGGGTGGGGGTGTACAGGATTATACCACTGCTGCTCAGGACCCGCCAGCCTCCAGCTAGGCCACCATGTTCTCATCTGTCAAATGGGTGCAGTACTGCATAATGGCTCTCCTGACTCTTGTTATGGTGTGGTGGGTGAGGGAATGCCTTCCAAAGATCTCTACATGGAATTCTCACAAGCTGTGAATGTGACCTTCCATAGCAAGTGGAACTTAGCAGATGGAATTAAAGCTCTTATTCTGGAAAGATCTGCTGATGGGCACCATGTAATCATAGGAACTCCAGAAGAAGACATGAGACAGATGCAGAGGTCAGAGTGATAGAGGAAGGAACTGTGAGCCAAGGGAGGCAGCCAGCCTCTCAGTACTGGAGAAGAAAAGGAAATAGACACCCCCAGAACATAAATGTGCTGGCTCCCCTGCCCTCTCTCCCATCCTGAAGCAGTGCAGACCTGGCTACAATTTGACGTCAACACTTGTGACCTCCAGAACCACCAGACATAAACTACTGCTATCTTGGATGAGTGACGCTTGCTGGGATTTGTATTACATCAGCAATAGAAACCTAATACGCAGCTTGACACGCGGTCAGGTCAGCGCAGAATGCTAGAGAAAGGCAGTGTGCTGCCGATGGAAATGAAGTGTTGACCAGGCTCGGAGGCCAGTGGGGAAGGCAGGTGTGTCAGAGCACAGCCCATAAGGTGCATGGATGCACCTCCCTATCCATCCCAGGCCCTCAAAGGTCAGTGAAACCCACAAGCAGTGGATTGCTAAGAGTCACTGCTCTAGCCTGCAGGCTGTAGTGGTCCTCAGCACGGTATAAAATGACATTCTTCCCCATCTCCTCGACCTCTAAGCCTTTGGCTGTGCCTGGCTGTTCTCAAGTCAGGGATCACATGAAGCTCACCCCGCACGCCTTTCACAACGTTTTCCTGGGAGTGGCTCCATCCCTAGAGAGTCAGCTTGGTCTGCAGTGTAGCCCAGGTTCTAGCATCTTCCAGCACCTTGCCAGAAGCATTCAAGTATCCCAGGAGCTTTCCAGAGCTGGGTCTACCAGCATGAGAGCCCCGAGGCCACACTGGTCTGTGGGAGAGATCTCTCCTCACTGACAGCTCTGCTGGGGTCTCCTTTCTTCCAGCCTCTGCAGCCTGACTGGCGTCAGTCCTGCCCACTAAGCCAGGTCCTCCCAGACAGGCAGACTCAGCCATAAATTTTAATTCAAAGGTTTTTTTCCCCCTTTTTATTATTTTCAAATGTTCAAGGCCATGAATGTGAGGAAATGTTGTTCTTACACTGTGACATGCACATCGCTAAGAGAGGAGAGCTTTAATCTGTGTCCTCATTCTGGGGACACTATACTCACAGCAGCAGGCTGGGACTATCCCTCCCCTGCACACACATGTGCCGGCACACCCCCGACGGCAGCATTCAGTATTCTTTGCCTCTGTGGATACTGTTCTATCCAAAGTCAAGGCCGGTGACTTTGCTCTGCCGAACTCTTTGTGTGACTGCTCCTTCCTGGGACCAAATGGAAAGAAAATCCAGATAATCTCAGGTTATGTAGGTATGGGCAGGTACAGGCATATGACTCACCGGTGCGGGCCACTTCCTTGGAGGAACCCACAGAGCTTGCCACAGCATGAATTGCTCATCTGGACTCTGGACTGTCCCCCCCCCCCTTTTTTTTTCTTTAACCTGCTGCCATGTGCCCAAGAGCCTCTGAGGCTGGCTTTCTGCCAGGAATGTTAAGAAGGCCCAAGCTGAAGGCTTGCTCAGAACCCAGAGTAGATTGGTTTGGCTCCTCTGGGACCCTCCCAGGCATGAGCTTGAGAGCAGAAGGGTACACACACACACACACACACACACACACACACACACACACACACACACTGGCAGTGCTGTCCTGGCAGTGGTCCCTCAGTCCAGGAAACCCCATGACATGACATGCTCCATGGCTCCTGCTTCAGAGGCCTGGGCACCAGGCCTGTGACCACATTTGTGATAAATGTCTTTGTGCTGCTTAGTGTCGCCAGACCTTGAACTGCATCTTGAGTAACTAGGCCTGTGGATTTCCAGCTGGCCTCAGACTTCGGGCCAAAGCCAGCTGGGGTCTTTATGAGAATAGCCCTGGCTTCGGGACGGGACAACCACAGAGGCTCTCTGGGCCAAAGGACACCCCGTGGCTGTGACTGGGAAGTGGGGACGACATGGCAGAAGCCATCCCCAGAGAAGACTTCCTTTGCTCTTCCAGCCATTTCCTACTCTCGCCAGAAACCATGAACTGCACTTGCAGGCTTGCCCTGTGGCTCCCAGAATTAATGAGGCCTTCTCCCCTTTTTCCAGGGTGGCCTTCAGGGTCACAGTCCAGCTCTGAGCTTCTGCCCCCACACCAGTCCCTACCTCCTCTTCCAGGCAGGACCCAGAGACTCAGCTGGGCAGTGAACCTCTATGCAGCCCCCCATCTTTAGCTAGAATCAGTGGTAGTGTTTCTTGTGGGTTTTGGGTCTATGTTACCTGCCTCGTGGGCCTTGGATACTTACCTTTGGCAAGCCCAGTCCTTGTTCTACCAACTGGATTAAAATACATTTCAGGATCAACCAGGTGGTTCGGCAGGTAAAGGCACTTCCTGCCAAGTCAGACACCCAGAGTTCAGTCCCCAGGACCACATGGTGGTGGAAGGAGAGAACTGAATCCCACCAATTGTCCTCTGACCTTCAACACACATGCTGTGGCACGTTCATGCACACACGTTCATGCACACACGTTCATGCACACACGTGCATGCACACACACTAAATATGCAATAAAAATTCAAAGTACATTCCAGCTAATATTGGAAGACTTTTTTCCCCTCAGCTGACCTCGAACTTCCCATGTAGCCAAGGATGACCTTGAACTCCTGATCATCTTGCCTACACCCCCTTCAAATGCTGGGATCACAGGCACGCGGCACCACACCTGGCTTTGCCCTTTTACGACATGGATGAAGAAGTATGTGGCTTTGACCCTGGGGCAGAACACTGTGGTGCAAATACAGAATTCAACACGAATTCCATGCAGTTAGGGGTTTCACTACTTGTCTCTGAGAAAGAAGCCCATACCTTCCTCTGTGGGCCTGGAGCCCCACCTCAGCTTCTGATCACCAAGCTGGCTGTGGAGGGGTGGGTCCTCACGGGGAGGAAGCTCTTCCTGTTTGCTCCTATCACGGCCTGGGTTAAGTCAGCGGTTGGCCGGCTTACGGCCTCTCTTTCCTGCTTCCTCCCATTTTCCTCCTTTGCAGGTAAGAGGGGAGTGGATTCACTTCGGGGTAGGGTAATATACCTTCAGCTAGTCATCCTGTGACCAGCCCATGCTTTAAGCCACCAGGAAGTCACAAGGTCTCAGAACTCAACTCGGGGATTTGTTCCTTTCCTAGAGAGGGGCCCAAGGTGTGATTGTGCAATTGTCTCTAATATTGCACAAGTCCAAAGTCCTTTCTAGAGGTCTATAGAAGCCCTTGTCTCTCTGGATAATCCTCCCGTCTACTGCTACTGGCGATGGATGAGACAGTCTAGTCCAGGTGCTTCCCATGCTGCCCCCTCCCCCACCCCGCTGAGCACCCCTGGAAGTGCACCTGCAGCCCCCAGCCTTCTGATCGGGGCTGTCCAGCAGGTGCTGCAGCCTCTAGCACCTAGCACGGCTCCACAGCATTCCTGGGCACCTCATCTCCCGGCTAGCCCAGACAGGCAGCTCCCTGAGCTGGCTCTGCATTAGCGGAAGCGAGGACAGCCAGCGAGCTCAAGCCTCTCCTCCTGGGCTGGGCTTATGTGCAGCCTCATGTGACAGGAAAACCGTGCAGCATGTTAACCAGTACAACTGGCTGCTGCTCTGGATTCTTTGGCAGTCAGGCCCCTGGTGCCCAGCGAGCAGGAGGCAGAGGCATTGAGACAGGGCAAGGAGGGGATCTAATTAAGCTGTAAGCATCCCAGAGCCCCAGCTGGGTTGTAGTGGTGCTCTCTGATCCCAGCATCGCCTTAAGCACTGAGAGAAAGGAGGGGCAAGAGGAGGAGAGGATTGAGAACTTGATCATGGCGTCCCCAGTGAATTTCCACGGAACTTAACGTGTACATCATGTTGGAGAATCAGCCCCCTTGAACTCCGCTTAATTCTGCCCTGTGATCCTAGGAGCTCCAATGTCCCCCGGCCCAAAAGGAAGCTGACTTTCCCTTAGTGCCTCAAGGGATGCCAAGTGTGACTGGGGAGTGCCTCCTGCCTTTGTGCATGGAGATGCATTCCTCCCTAGCCATACTCATTGATGCTGCAATGTAGCGGTCCTCCGGTCCCCTTTCTCGAGTGCCAAAACATTCCACGTGTGGGCTTTGCCATCAAAGAGCGTGGAAAGGGCTATACTCTGATGTCCAACCTGGGACCTAAATGCTATGCCATGACGTGTGTGTGTGTGTGTGTGTGTGTGTGTGTGTGTGTGTGTGTGTTTGCAGGTGCATGACTAGGTATAGGTGTGTGTACATATGTACATGTGTCTGTGGAGGCCAGAGGACAACCTCAGCTGTAGTTCCTCATAAACCATGCCGTTTTGTGAGACAGGGACTCTCACTTTTCCCTGGAACTCACCAATTTGGCTAAGCTGGCTGGCCAGTGAACCCAAGGGATCCACTATATTTGCTTTTCGAGGGCTAAAATTATAAGTGGGCACCACCATGCTCAAGTGCTTTTTTAAACATAGAAACTGGGCATTACACATGTGAACCATCTCCCAGTCCGACAACTTGCACTCTTTAAGCCAATCGATCTTAACTTTCAGATCCAACCTTCCAACGAGACTCATAGAAAGGATCGATGCTGTAGCATTGACGCTGTAGCCAGTCACGAAGGCAGGTGTGGCCCAGGAGACCCACATCCACAGCCTGTACCTTCCACGGCAGGCAGTATACATTTCAAAGAGTAGCATAGAAGGAAAAAGCCAACCAATCGAAGGCTTGTCAAGCCTCACACTGCAGAGGCTGAGACCAGGGGATAATGCTGTTGGGAAAGAAGTGGAGCTTGAACTCCATTCCCATGAACACCTTCAGCCGTTGTTCTTCAGTTTTGTTCTGAATTATGAGAAAACACAGGTTGAGTATAGAACACTGCACCGCTCCGGAGCAAAACAAGCAGCAAGTCTCCTGCTTATGAGCCGACATCTGCTAAACTCATCCCACACAACCTCGGGCCCTGCTGACCACAGACTAGGCTCTGGGCAAAGTGCATGCTCTCCCCGAAACCACACTCCCCAGACAGCCACATCGCCGAAGAGCAGCCATGCGTTCTTTGCTCCGGCGCTGAAGCAAACCAGATAATATTAGGCTCAACCCGGCTTAGACAGAGGCTTATTTCTTTTAAAAACAGAGAAGGAGACAGACCAAATTCCTGCCCGGATCTGTTAGCCGTGGCCTTGTGGCCAAATCCCAGGAATCCTGCCCTGGCTGGGAAGACTAAGACCTCAGCACTTCTGAACAAGGGGGATTGGGGCCAGAGACTCCACCTCACATTCCTGGTCCCAGAATGGCAGCAAGATGTGTCAGAGGGAACTGGCCCTCCAGGGCACTCTGAGTCTATGGAAAGAAGCTAAAGATCTGGAGATTTTTTTTCCTGGTTTTATTATTATTAAATAGGGTTTTAATAATTCAGTAGTTGGGCTGGGGATGTAGGGATATGAGCTTGCAGAGTTTGATGCCAATGAGAGACCTCATCTCAAAGGAAGGTGGATGGTGCATGGTGCCTAGGGAAGGACACAGAGATTGTCCTGTGACCTACACACACACACACACACACACACACACACACACACACACACACACACACAAGTTAGACTAGTACCTGGCATACAGTGAGCATCATGAAAATACTCATAAAAATAACATTTCTCTAGTTATAAAAGGGGCTCTGACTGGAAACAAACTTGGAAAACACTAACGAGTAAAGGGGATACAGCTGAATTCATCTGCCATTGCAATTTGTAGACACAGTACCTTATTAAAATATGTCCAGGATCTTCCTATCCATGAACCAAGTGTGTCTGTATCACATACCCTAAAGAAGATCTTTTTTATTCACAAGGAAGTGGAACTGTGTTCTAATTTGCATATAATCCTCACACACTCTCCTGTATACTATAAATTATCTCTATATTGCCTATAATGACAAATGCAATATGATTGCTAGGAAGATATCACATTGTATTGTTTAGAGAATACCAAGAAAATGATAGGTGCCTATGCTCAATACAGATGCAAGGGCTTTGTTTCAAAAATTTTATATGCACATGACATGTGTATGTGTGAGCATGTTGGCGTGTGTGCCACAGTGCATGTATGGAGGACAGAGGGCAATCTCAGGTGTGTGTGTGTGTGTGTATGTGTGTGTGTGTGTGCATGTCACACAGTTTACATGTGGAGGTCAGAGGACAACCTGTGGAAGTCAGTTCTCTCCTTCCACCATGTGGGTTCCAGGGATCAAATTCAGGTCACGACACTTGGCATCTGGCAGCTCTACCCACTGAGTCATCTCACCAGCCCAAGGACTCCTTTACTGTTCCCTGCTACATATGCCATGCTTGCTGGCTCAAACGCTTCCAGGGATTTCCGTCTCCACACCCTGTCTTACTTTGGTATTACCAATACGTGCTACTGTACCCAGCTTCATGTGGGGTCTAGGGATTTGATCACTCGGGTCCTCAGACTTGTGGGGAAATCCTCTACCTGCTGAGCCACCTCCCCAGTCCTCAGATACTTCTGATCTGGAGTAGTTGACTACACAGATGCAGGGCCAGTGGGTGGACAATATTTTCATTTCACAATGTTCTGTATTAGTAAATATCCATCAATTCATTCCTCTCGTGGTTACACTAGTGTTTCATTGTGCTATAAGCAGCTCCTCAGTGTGTGTTCTTCTCTGTAATTATTAACTCACTTAGGAGCAAGTCACCTACCTCCTCTCCAGAAAGGAGGGGCAGATGAGGCCTCTTCTGGTTGCCCAAATACCTATGTGGTCGATCCTCGCTGTTTGTGGAGTCCATGTTTGCAAATTCATTTACTCCCTATAATTAATTTGCAACCTTAACACCAAGACTTCTTCATGCTCAATAGCACTCAAGTGCAAAGCAATGAGAACTCTGGGCTACCAACACATTCACAGCCAGCACAGACGGAGTGAGGCGACACCCGGCTGGGGACACAGACTTCTGCTGCTGCTTTGGTACTGTCCACGGGAATCCTTCCACATTCTAGCCAGAGGTATACTCGCCCTGACAAATCCACTGTTGAGAATGCCTGCCCCCACCCCCATGCCCACCCCTTCCTGCACGGCTGAAGGCCTTTCTAATGTTCCCAGGTGCAACAAGGCTCTGATGTGACCTGCAGAGAGCCACGTGTGTTCGATAAGCTCCGTTCAGGCACAGGTTATAGCTCTGCTGGCCTTGAGGTCAGCGTCAACGAAACAGTGCGTACTAAGGAAGGTACCTTTCCACAGAGGTGCGCACAAGGCAATCCTGCGTGTTCCTCAGTGCCTATCAGTGCTGAGAGGAGAGGCGCCCAGGAAGCCCGGGCCCCGCACTTCTGCGAGGAGCACTGGGTCTAGCTAACAGCTCTCAGAGGGACTCTCTTCAACGCGCCTGCACCATCATGAGACTTGTCCCCAGGGCCGAGACCATCTCTACAAGCCTTCCTTGCTCCCAAGTTCGGCTCAGTGAGATGGTCAGAGAATGAGCCCTTCACTCTCTCTCTTCTTAGTTCACCCAAAGTCATACACCCCACACACCAAAGATTCTCCACCAGCCAGCTGGAGTTCAAGCTCTGTAACAACTACTCGTTACTGCCCAATCTCAATGTAGGACTGGCTTTCTCTGGGGAGATTTCCTGGCTTCCTTCCTTTATTGCTTATACAAGTTATGGTTTAATACTGGTTTTCTGAGTAGAGCCATGAATGAATAACTACAAAATGCAGCAGACAAAAACCTTGCTTCTTGCGGGGTGGTGGTGGTGGTGGTGGCGGCGGCGGCGGCGGCGGCGGCGGCGGCGGCGGCGGCGGCGGCGGCGGCGCACGCCTTTAATCCCAGCACTCGGGAGGCAGAGCCAGGCAGATCTCTGTTAGTTGAAGGTCAGCCTGGCCTACAGAGCGAGATCCAGGACAGGCACCAAAACTACACGGAGAAACCCTGCCAAAGAAGAAGAAGAAGAAGAAGAAGAAGAAGAAGAAGAAGAAGAAGAAGAAGAAGAAGAAGAAGAAGAAGAAAGAAAGGAAAGGAAAGGAAAGGAAAGGAAAGGAAAGGAAAGGAAAGGAAAGGAAAGGAAAGGAAAGGAAAGGAAAGGAAAGGAAAGGAAAGGAAAGGAAAGGAAAGGAAAGGAAAGGAAAGGAAAGGAAAGGAAAGGAAAGGAAAGGAAAGGAAAGGAAAGGAAAGGAAAGGAAAGGAAAGGAAAGGAAAGGAAAGGAGAAAAAAAAACCCCTTGCTCCTTTAATTTTTCCTTGCTCTGAACTTATAGGTAGGTATACTCATATACTGATAGTTGCAGATTCCTCTCAGGATAAATGCCAAGTGGCTGCTTAGCTCATAGACACCCTATGCATGATCATGATCTTGAAATCACCAATAGACCTCAAAATAAACAATAATTGCAAATATCAAGTGTCTATTGTGTCCAAAGGAAACACCCTTCGTTGGCCACCGAGGGTAAATTTTGACTTCCCTAAAGCAGAAGAAGGGAGGAAATGCCTTCCTCCAGTGAGGCAAGGTCTCACAGCTGGGCCACACAAAGGATGTCCTGCGAAGATGGGACACCCAGCCTGCCTGTGAGAAAACATGGCCAGCTCCAGCCCATGGCCAAGGACCTCCTTAGCAATCAGGCTAGGCAGGGCTAACTTCAGAAACTACCCACCCTGAAGCCTCGGGACCTCGGTAGCAAAGGCTTATTCTATACCCATGGTAAGTTAGTCAGGGCTGCAGGGCAGGCTATGCTCTATGAACTACATAGTCACTTACGGATGGGTGGAGGATAGCAGCAGCTCCTGCATCTTGGAACTGAATTCTCTGGAACGTATGGCTCCCATGATTACCACGAAAGGGAAAGGGAGCGTTTGGGTATCCCATCCCAATCTGAAGTTATGCTTCAACCCGAAAGTTAGATTTATTACTTCCTCTCAGAGCTCGTTGTCGGCCCTAGTCAAAATGGCCTCATCCGTCTTCCAAGAGGCCAGGAAATATAGGGATATCAAACATGATATTGGTAAACAAGAAACATCTCCTCGACCACATGTCAACATCTGTTGTAAAATACTATTTTAAGATGTGTTACGTGTGTTTATGCCGTGAAATGCTTATTTAATAATGCAAGATGTGTTGCATTCTTTTATATTGCATTTGTTTAACTCTGTGAAGCTGTGCTTCTTTGCCTGTCTAAAACACCTGATTGGTCTAACAAAGAGCTGAACGTCCAATAGCAAGGCAGGAGAAGTGATAGGTGGGGCTGGCAGGCAGAGAGGATAAATAGAAGGAGAAAAAGAGAAAAAAAGGATGTAGGATCAAGAGAAGGAGGAGGACTCCAGGGGCCAGATACCCAGCCACACAGAAAGAAGTAAAGAAAGATCTACAGAAATAGAGAAAGGTAAAAGCCCAGAGGCAAAGATAGATGATATCATTTAGGTTAAGAAAAACTGGAAACAAACCAAGCTAAGGCCAGACATTTGTAAGTAAGAATAAGACTCTGTGTGCATTTATTTGGGAGCTGGATGCCCACCCCACCCCCTACCCCACCCCACCCCCACAAAGAGCCAAAGAGCAAGGAGAAAAAAGTCAAAATAATACCAACCATGAACATCAATACGTCTACAGTAGTGAGTCCTCCTGAAAAACATCCTCAGTCTTTGGTGTGGACACCTGAATTTTGAGGATTCAATCAGTAAGAAGACACAGATGTGTACAGACTTCTGTGTGCATCTCTGTCCTAGTAGCAAAACAGGTTAGGATCTTCAGAAATAGTTGATGGATTTGGGCAATTAGTCAAGGACACCTTGGAGTTAAGAGGAATAAGCCCATTGATCCACTTGTACTGCTTAGAGGTCATAAAGGGCCCTGGAGCTGCCCCTGTGGTCCCCACTGACCCCTTGATGCTCCATGATTTCCACCAACAGGACACGAACAAGCAGGTGCGAAGACTCAAGAAGTTTGAACAAGATAAGCACAAAAGCACATATTAACAGAAAGACACACTTTCATTTAGACACCAAGTCCTCGACTCCACTCGAAACACACTGGAATTTTGTTAAGCGGTTTTGAAGAGATGGGTTGACTTTTTTTTTTTTTTTTTTTTTTTTTTTTTAATGGTGGGCTAAGGAGAAGTCACATTCCTCAGCAGTGTACCCCACTCGTACATTGATCTTGCTCAGGTAAATAACCTCTCACCCATGCTCATTCAGGTAACCCTAATCAAGTTCAGTGGGTCACCCCAAAACAGAGGGACAGGAGAGGATAGTGGGGGAGGGGGGCTCTAATCAAAGAGCAGTGCACATGCGTATGACGTCATGAAAGAAGGACGTTTCTGTCAGCATCAACTCCCACCAGCCATGGATAAGAATGGATATTTTTGCAGAGATCTGATGGGTGAACGGAATGTCCATTTATACTTTTAGTGTGAGTCCAATGTGTATATGTGTGCGTGTCCTGAGACAGGGTCTTGCTGTGTACCCCAGGATGCCCTTGACCTCTCCATCTTCCTAGCTCAGCCTCCCAAGCTGAATTCTACCACACCTGGCTTTGATTTATAATTTTAATTAACAGATTTAAAGGTTTTTACATATTCCTTCCAAGTTCATATTTTTGTTATCACTCAGGCTTTCCCCCATTACTCTGGTGCCAGCTCTTGCCTTGTTTTGTAATAACCTTTCACATAAAAATAAGATTACTTACAATATTTTAAATTAAAAAAAATATTGGTGTGCGAGTGTGGAGGGGGAGTGCATCCCACAGTGTGTGTGCGTGGCTCAGAGGACAACTTCGTGGAGTGAGTTCTCCCTTCCAACCTCACATCTATTTCAGGGATCAAACTCAGATTGGTGGCCTTGCATGGCAGGTGTCTACCCACTGAGCCACCTGGCCGGCTCTCTTTTTTGTGACATTTATCACAGATGTCTTCCTAGCATGGCTGATACCTCAGAGTGTCAGTATTTCTCTAGGCAAACCTCAAAATCTTTTAGTTTTAGACCCATTTCTAAACATTTCTGTCTGGAAACCCTTGCCTCAGAGCTGAGGCTTACCTGTTGTAAAATGTATGTGGAATTTACTCTGATATATGGGGGAGCTGCGGATTATCTCTAATTTTTCCCACATGGCTGGTCCTCACATTGCTTATTGCCTAATCTCCCGTTCTCCATGGATCTTTCTCATGCACTCACTTCTTATCTCCATCATCTCCGTGAGGACCTGAGGACCTGTGTAGGAGACACTCGGTTCTACTAGCCCATCTGTTTGTGGTTTCTTTCGGCATCAAAGCTTTATGATATCGCTTCTTTCCCTTTTACCCTCAGTAATAGAATCCTTTAAACATACTCTCTGCAAATATTCTGGGCTGGATCAAGCTACCAGAATTTTCTTAAAAGGAACATTCCAGGCTACTGCAGGCATACTCTGCATAGAATTCTTGTTGACCCAAGACAGCCGACTCGCACTTCCTACCATGATAATAGGGTTGCGGCGTGTCTTCCAGAAACGATTCCTTTGATATTCTGCCCCTGTTCACCCTGGCCTGGTGCTTTAAGATGGAGGGGGCATCAAGAGCAGCGTGAGGGAAGAAGCCCAACCTTGCAAGGCCGCCTTGGTCAAAAATTAATTTGTGCAGTCACCCTCCTTTTAGAAAGCAGACCCTTGGGTACTGGCCTGAAAGTGCCGATTCTCATGTAGTCATCTTTACTGTGCCTAGGCAGGGGAATGCCCATATAGAGACTAGTAACTGCTCATTAAAGACCTGCCAGGTACCTAGGAACGGGTCCTCCTCGCCGCTTTCCCAGTGAGTTATCTTGAGTGCACTGCCGGCACCCCATCTGCAGAATGAAGCGTCTGTCCCGGGCACCTTCTAGCTCTAAGGCAGGTTGCAGGCAGCTCCGTCTGAATCTGGAGGCAAAAATCCTCCAAGCCGGCCTTTGTTTCCCTTCCAAGCGCGTTTGCCGGAGCTCTTACAGCACCACAGACACCTCTGCGTTTGAGGAGCTTCCCTGCCTTGTGAAGCCCTTTCAAGATGGGGATAAAAGGGTCCCCAAAGCATGAAGCAGATTAAAAGCAGTGTCTGTACAAGGCGAGAAGAAAGTCGGGGATTTCTTTTCTCCCTTCCTCTCATTAGTTTAACTTCGACTGATTTAAACGTGTGCTACACTTTCCCTGGAAACTGAAGGGTTTGATTTGGAACGCCGTTGCCGGGTGAAAATTCTGCTGAGTCTATGAGGCGAAAACATGGCTGCTGATGAGCGCGACTGACTTCACATAAGTAAGAGGAACTACAAACTTTGGGAGAGAGTGAGCAATTCTAGAATGTTTCCAGTTGCCCTAAATCCAGCTTGTTTTAGTTCCTTGGATTCCAGGGTGGCTCAGAAAGTTCCCTCATGGAAGCCCAGAAAACATTCCTCCACACAATCTATTTTCTGACCCAGAACAAATGGGTAGGAACAACAAATTTCCTAGATCAACTCTGGAAAATTCATGGCAATGGCAACTCTTGGTTTTTTCCTCTAGGAGGAAAAAAGAAAAAGAAATCGACCAAATCATGCCACAGAGGACAGCCACCTCCCCGCCCAAATCCTCCTCTTTTATTTAAATAATAACAATAACCTCTGAGGTCTCGGTGGTTGCATTGTGCTTGTCTGTGTCTCTGATGCCTTTTGGGATAGCCCAGGAAAGACTACAGAGTTTCCTTGGTCCTCATTTGAAATTCCAGTTTTGCAGCATTAATTGGCATTTTTCAAACACTAAGAGTCCAGATTGAAGTCTACAAATAAAAACAGGCCCAGATGCTGTGCTTTCACTGGCACGCATTTAACACTTCGTAAGCAGTTCATTAAACTGATAACTCTTTAAACAGCAACACTGGCTCTCTCAGAGCCCCTGGGCAGGCAATTGTCTCCAGACACCCAGGGAATTCTGCCTGGCTTGAGAACCACAGGAATCTACCTTCGTGGTGGAGTGTCGTAATTATGGGCACCCTGACCCCCTGGCCATCTCACAGGGCCTGCCTGAGGCCTCCACACCCCAGTGACCAGGGGACCCTGGCACAAGGCCAGAAAGCAGGTGCGCCAGAGACATGATAAGGGATCCAGGGTTAGATGCAGGCTGGGGGCGGGAGGTGGGGTGTGGAGTGTGTGAGGGGGGGGGGAGGGGTGGTGAGACAGCCTCTGTGCTCTCTGCAAGCAGGAAGCGTGTCCGGGAGCAGTCTCAGCTTGAGAATCCAGGATTTGCCTCACTCACCAAGGGTCAGTTTGTCATCTCAACGGAATTAAGGGCGAATGTTCAACCACCCTCCAAGGATGACTCTCTCTCTCTCTCCTGCTCAGGTTTCATCTAAAACACGAAGACTCGGGCACAGCATGGGCCCCTCCCCCTGCCATCATCCTCTGAGACCCGGGACGGGGACACATTAGAGCAGCCGGAGGAGGCTGGGGGCCGGGGGGGTGGGGTGGGGGTGGGGGGTTGGGGGCAAGTTGTTAAACTGCTCACTCCCGTCCCTGTACGGTGAGAAGCTGTACAAGGGTTGACCTGCATTTGATCATTTGCATAGTGCCAAGCTGGGAACAGAAATGTGGGTGTTCATTCCACAACAATCTGACCAACGAGGGCGGGGTGGGGGGGTGAACATTGTCCTCTCCGGGTGACAGACAGTGAGGCTGGCATTGCGGAAATCAATACCACAGACAGTAACTCGCCTGGGGCGTTTGGCGAGCATGCTGCACAGGGCTAACGAAAGTGTTTTTGGTCTGCAGAAGCACTGGCACCTTCAAATCTGTGGGCTGCTCGGGGCATTTTTACCCACTTTTCGCAAAAGACAAAATGACGTCAGTAAGACACGGGTGAATTAGAACTTGAGTCTATCTGGTGACCATCATCTGGCACACTGAGCCCCAATATGAGGAAATGAGAAGTGTGTGGGAGTTGAATTCGTGACTCAAAAGGGGGCTTCACCCCAAGCGTTCTCTAACCTCCGCCCTGGAGATGATGGGTAACTGATGGGTAACCGATGGATAATTGATGGATAACCGGCCAGCTGCTGATTAACCATAGTGGGGCTGCAGTGAGGCCCGAGGCCATGACCCCAGTGGCCACAGAGATGGAAACTGAACACAATCCCGCGGGAGCCTCAAGTCCGAAGCCAGGTTCCCAGAGATGCAGCTCTCTCGGCTGGGGACTGCCAAGGCCTTGGCCGAGCGCACGGCGCCATCGCGTGGCCAGAATGGGCAGCGCACTGGGGCCGCGCCTCCAATCTTCCCGGGGGACCCTGTGAGCCTGGTATCACTGAAGCATCCAGGGTAGAGAACGCCCCCAGTCTGTAGCAAGAGGAGCTGGAAGCCTGGGTGGTCACATCAGTCAAGGGAATGGGCCAATTAGGTCTTGTTTAGCAGACAGCTTCGATCAGGCCTGGGCTCGTGGGCTGGATGGTGCTTCTCTACTGTGTACCCTGAACCCAACAGGTAGTAAAGCGCGCTGAGAATCTGCGGCTTCTGCGAAGAGACGCGGTCCCCTGACCCTGAACAAAGACAGGCTAAGACACTAGCCTCCATTCATTTATTCAGTCAACAGACTATCGAGCACCTACCATGCGTCAGGTGGGGAGATGTGCGCTGATGCCGGGGAAGAGAACAAGAGACAACTTGCTGTTAGATGAGCCCCCTCGCCAATCTGGTAAGTCCTGAGGTTACTCAGAATGTTTGAAAAAAAAAAGAATTTTTAAGACAGGAGGGATGCAAAGCACACCCACGACACTCAGTACAGTTTTCAAATGTTTCTAAATTGTGAAATCGTCATATATGTTCTTTTTTAGAATATGAGTTAACGAGATCTGAAGACGCGTCTGTTAACTCCAGTCGTCTCAAAATCGTGATGAGTCCAGATGATGTTTTGAGATAAATGCCCAACTGTAATCTGACAGGAAAGTAGCTGTGATTTCTGCTGGCGGAAAGAAAACATCTCAGGCTCTGCTAATACTCCAGGGCACTCTGCCTAGATTGTAATTGAATCAAATGCTAAACCTCAGTGAGAGGTGAGGGAAAACAACGATGTTGTGTTTTTCTGTTCAAGTTCACAGAGCCTCCCCCCTTTCTCTGTCTCTGCAGCCCTCCTTGGTTAAGAAGCCTGGTGGAACCAGGCATGGTGGTGCAGGCTTGAAATTCCAACCATTTGGGAGGCCGAGGCAGAGGATTGCAAATTTGGGTAATCTAGCGACTCTGTCACAAAATCAAAATACAAAGGGACCAGGAGTTGTATCTCAGTGACAGAATGGGGATCTAATGCGGGAGGCCCTGGAGTCAAGTCCCAGAACTGCGGAGGATGGGGGAGGAAAAGAGAGGAAGAAGAGGTTAAAAAAAAAAGAAGAGGGGAAGAAGAGAGCAGTGGAGGAGGAGAGAGGAGGAGAGAGGAGGAGAGAGGAGGAGAGAGGAGGGGAGAGGAGGGGAGAGAGAGGAGGGGAGAGGAGGGGAGAGGAGGAGAGAGGAGGAGAGAGGAGGAGAGAGGAGGAGAGAGGAGGGACCTCTGATGCTGCCACTACCTGGTAAATGAGCAGACATGTACACAAAGTAGCCATGTGGTGGTGCCACATGCTTGAGGGACATCAAGTTAGACACCGGCAATGACACCAACAGGGAAGGGCTTGTGTTACTGCCTTTGACTTTAAGAAGTCCCCGCAGGGTACCACATGGCCACCCCGGGGGACCCCACTCAGCATAGGAGCCCTACAGTCTTGGTGCAAACCTAAGCCCTGAGTTCAAGGCCCTAAACTTACACAATGATCAGTGTCCCCCAACCAGGGAAGCCTGGGTCAGCCTCATTGACATCCCAACGCCCTTAAAGGCACCATGTTGCCGCTCTGCCGCCCAGATTTTCCAGGGCTCCTGCTGGGGCAATGCAGTGAGGTCCAGAGCGGTGTGCTTTGTACCTCACAGTTCTGCCCGCCCCCCCAAGTCTAACCCTGCCGACAGGCCAGCGCTTAGCTCCTCATGGGGACCAGGCTCCTTCCGGTAAGCAGGGCCCCTTACCTTGCTGGTCTCTGACCAGCTTTCCTATCAGCTGTGACCCTCTAAGTCAGAGGCTGGGGAAGGAAGGTCCCTCTCACCTCCTCCCCAGAGGAGTTCCAGCCCAGCCACAGTGCCACACCGCCATACCCCAGGCCACGCTGAGGTGGTTGGTGAGAGCAGGGAGCATGGAGGGGCAGCCTTTGTAGCTGGATAGAAACCGGTGTGACAAGCTTGCAGGATGATGTCAGGGCTGGCACCAGCAAAGAACAACCCTGTTGACAAGAAGATTAATTAGACAAACGCAGTGCCAGCCAGCCAGCCTCTGCCGCCATCTCCTCCTCAGAGGTCAGCTCCACTCAGGCCCCTGCTAGAGATTCTTTCTTCATCTTTTTAAAAGAAAACTTAATCTCCTAACAAGACAGCCCCAAAACAATTCATGGCGTGCCAGCAGAGCAAGTACATACAGGCATGCTCTGCAGAGGTTCCGGGAACCCACCGGGGCCTCCTTTCTACCTGTCCAGACAGATGCAGCTCCAGGAAGAATGCTCGTCTCCTCACGGGGGCCTTCCTCATCAGAGAGGGAGCTCCAGGTGGGCTATCTCTGGCCTTCTCTCTGCCTTTCCTAGGGGCTCCTCTTCTTACAGACAGGGGTGGGCAGACCAGGTCTTGGCGTTTGGAAGCTTCCTCCCAGTGACCCCCCTTCCTCTCAAATATCCTCTTCTCTCTGCCCCATTGTCCCCATGACGGGAAAAGAAAAATCGACCACTGAGTATCAGAGTGGCCTCTCTTATTATTCGACAAGCTAGCACTTCTCAAGCAGTTTACATCCCAGCAGCCCTGAGGATAAACAGGTGATCTCAGCACCACAGGCCTTGGAGGGGCTTATATCCAGGAAGGAGACAACTAAAAGGCACGGCAACGAAGCTCATGCGTGTTTGTGGGAAAGGATCCAAGAAGGGACTGTGGGAGAGGCAACTTGAAGGTGGCAGCCATTTTGGAAAGGAAGATGACTCCAAAGAAGGAAGTGAAAGTAGAGTTGAGACCTGCGGGAGGAATTCTGGGAGAGCTGCCTCAGAGCCACACACAGGGTCAGGGGCAGGCATGGGACAGGGCCGAGGAAGGAAGTGCTTTGTACATAACCTGTCCATTGCAAGAATGAAAGATTATTTCTAAATTGTGTAACTCACGCACAGCGTAACACTGGGCGTCACACATGGGGGGTCGACGTTGCTAAAATGGAGATGCCTGCCTCTCCTGATTCTAAAGGGTGGCACTGGGCCCAGAAAATGCCATCTGAGCAGGTTTTCTATCCCATAAGCACCTCCTCCCCTTTCATAATGAGACCCCTCTCATGCCCCATCTCCAGGCAGGCCACTGGGCCCCAAACTTCTGCTGTCTGACTGGAGAGAGGCCAGAGTCAGAGCAGCTGGGTAGCTGATGAGCAACCCTGCCCAACCTGTACCCCTTCTAGATTATCTGCCAAGGCCCAGGGTGACAAGCCCCTCCCTCCTGCATATTCTATGTGTCCTCGATGAAGGAGCAGAGACTCAGCCCGCAGGAGTCAGCTGCAGCCCCACGCCCCCATGGTCCACATCTGTCACAGGTGTGAGTCCCAGCTGGACCACAGCACACATGAACTAGAGTCCTTGGGGGGCTGTAGGATCCTGCAAGGGTCACAGCTATCAATGCAGAGCCACCAGATCTTAGGGCAGGTGGAGTCAGCAGAGCCACTGAGAGTGATAGGGACTGTGCCGTTTCCTGGGGCCTTGCTGTTTGTGGGGGAATCCAGACCAGGACGTGCCCCTTTATCTGGAACTCACATGGGGCACCTACATAACCTCAGGTCTGTGTGTCTCTTCCTGGCTCTCTTCAATATCCTGGGGTGACTGTCAGCCTAGTGTGTGTGTGTGATGGCGGTGGCAGGCTGGAGGCTGTACATTGCCGTGATAAGGTTTATTCTGACTCACTGTCTGAGGGAACACAGTCCTTCCTGCTAGGGAAGGCCTGCAGTGGAGTTAGGAGGGTACCACATTGCCACAGCCAGAAAACAGAGAGAGAGAGAGATGAACGCTGGTGCTCAGCTTGCCTTCTCTTCGAGACTCTGAGATGTCAGCCCACACAATCCTGCTATCTACTTTCAAAATGGATCTTCTCACCTCAGCTAAACCCCAGACCTACCCTCAGAGACATACGCAAGGACTGTGTCTCCCAAGTGATTTCAAATCCAGTTGACAGCAAAGATTAGCCATCACAGGGGTGCACAAAACTTGGGCAGTGGGACCTGATAGGCACACACAGGAGGACACCATCCTTGTATCTCAGGGTACTGAACGCATAGATTCCAGAGCCACTGAGATCAGCTGTGGGGGGCTGCAGATGGCACCAGGGAAGCTGATTATTTGGTCATGTGACTCCAGAACTGGGAGGGATGGAGACCATGACTCCAGGAGAAGTGCAGAGGCTTCATGATCGCCGACTTCTGTAGCACAAACCCTAACTGGTCTTAATAAAAACCCAGAGCCAGGTATCAGGGTGAATGCTGGAAGATCAGAGAGACAAAGGAACAAGCCACAGCCACGTCTCACCTCACCAACTCCTCAGCCTGAAAGGGGTTGAGCTGTTTCTTCCCACCTTATATTCCTTTTCTCCGCCCAGCCATATCACTTCCTGTCTCAACCTCCCTAGTGCTGGATTAAAGGCGTGTGTGCTTCCCAAGGACTGGGAGCAGAGGCATGAGATCCCAAATGCTGGGATTAAAGGTGTGTGCCACCACTGCCTGGCCTCTATGGCTAACTAGTGGCTGGCTTTGCCCTCTGATCTTCAGGCAAGCTTCATTTGTTAGAGCTTACACAAAATACCACCCCAGACTGCAGGGTGTGAAGACCAAAAGGTGCTGCCTGGGAATCATTTACTGTTTAGTTTTGTAAAGGGCTCTTTTTTCTAGCTGCCTATGGAGAGAAATCTGAATTCCTGAGACCCACATGGGGGCTCACTATTGTTCTCCATGTACCCTGAAGTTCTCCCATGCCCCCAAGTTCCCCCAGAGGGACTCTCACCCTCAGGCACTGGCCCACTTCACCCTGACAAGAAGTGAACTTAGAAAGGGGTAGCATGAGGAGTTCTGTGTCCTGTCCTGAGCCTGCCACCCCCATGTGACCACAGGACACATTTTCCCTCTCCAGGCCTTCATTTCCATATATACAGAGAGGCTCTGCAGTTGATTTAAAACTGACTCCCAGAAGCAAGACCCTGTGGAAGGCTACCCTGGTCACGAAAGCAAGCAAGTGGAGATTAGGGAATGTCTTGCTGCTTTGGCTAATGGTTCTGGAGTGCTGAGCTGCCCAGCAGGGGTCCCAACAAGACAGGTTAGTGGACTTGAATTCTCCCTCTGGGAAGTGAGGTGCTGATTAAACTCCATGTCCTGATCTCTGCTGCCCTCTGCTGTCCACAGCTGGCTAGGACACAGGCTCCGTGCATCTCAGACACAGCCGTGCTGAGGAGAGCCTGGTGCTTGCTCACAGTGGGCAGGGGCTTCCTTCACCGCTCCGAAGCAGCCCTACTCCGGCTTCCTCCTCAGCTAGGAGTTAGTTACGTTTGTACCGACAGCAGCATTTCACTTGAGGGCTTGCTATGTGCCTCGCTGGAACGCTAATCCAGGGGAAGATGGAATCTCACTTTCAATGAATTGGCTTCATCAAACAAGCCGTGACTGTAACGGGTGGAGGTGTTTTCTGGGTGCTCTGACACACAAGAGGGCATGGACAGGGAGTAGATTCTGGACAGCATGAGGACTCCCCAGTGTTCACTCTTTCCAGACGAGCTGCGGTCCTGTGAGGCGCTTCCAGAGACTGGGGCCCTGGAAGCGGAGTCCTTTACAACTAGAGTTAAATCCATTTATTATGGGATAGTTTTACTGATAGACTTCATATAGGTTTTAAGAGAGAGCTCAGTCAATAAAAAAGTGTTTTCTGTGCAAACATGAAGACTGAGTTCCATGTTCATAACACACATAAGACGGAGGAGGGAGCAGGATTAGGGATGGCAGTAAGTAGCTCTTGTTACAGAAGTAATTGTTACAGTAGTGTTAGTAGCCGTAGTAGTAGCTGTTGTAACAGTTGTTGTAGTAGTTGTTGTAGTAGTAATTGTATAGTTGTAGTAGTAGTAATTGTTATAGTAGTAGCAGTTGTAGTTGTTGCAGTAGTAGTTGTTGTTGTAGTAGTAGTATTAGTAGTTGTAGTAGTAATAGTAGTTAGGGGCAGGAATAGCACACTTCGAGGCTGAGCCCCAAAGAGAAAAGACAGCCGTGGAGTTGGAGGCAGGACAGGGGCAACTGAGAGATACTTACCTGCTTTCTCTAGAAGTGGAAGCCGCTTCTGGTGCCCGGATTGGGCAGATGATCGGTAGAGCCTCTAAGTAGACAGTAAAAAGGGATATGCAAGGTATGGCAGGAAGGGCAGGGACAGCACACTGGTATCTATCTCTTTTCTCGTCCCTCTGGGCTGCTCCGTGCCCGTAAACATACTCTGGGATCTAGAGGATCCCTGGGAGGGACTTTTCTTAGGAATAATATGGCTACTTTAAGGAGATAGTAGCAATATTCTTGAACTTTATTTTGGTATTTTTGTCACTGTGGAAAAAAAATTCCTGACATAAATAGTTTAGGAAAGACTTTATTCTGGCTCCCGGGTTCTGAGATTTAAGTCCAAGGTTAGCTAGATCCGTTGCTTACCGCAGGAGGTTGAGGCAGACTATGAGGGTCGCGGGGGGATACAGCAGGGCCTGCTCACCTCATGCTGCTCAGGAAGCAGAGAGAGGATGATGCTCTAGCGCTTTCACTCTTTCTTTCCTTTTAGCTCTTCTGGTCCCCTGCCTGCACGCTGATGCTACCTACATTCAGGGCTCACCTTCCACCTTAGTTAATCCTCTACAAACACCAACAGACACACCCAGAAATGTTATTTTACCAATCCCCAAGTGTCTCAATCCAGTCAAACTGACATGAACATTAGCTCCCAGAGATTTTCTGTGCACTTGTGGAGTCCCAAGGACCAGGATGGCATCACCTTGTGACTTGGACACTTGGGGCAGGAGGAAGGAAGACAAGGCTCCTATGTGGGTACAGCCTAACCCAAGAGGAGCAAGGAGATGGTGTGTGAACACAGTGTGGACCAGAGCCATCTGTGGCCCTGACAGGGAGTGATGGGCCTGGGCTATAGCTCTTGCTACCTATTGGACGAGATGCGTAATGGACATCAACAGCAAGGACCAGTGACTTTTTTCGGGGCAGGGGGTTCAAGACAGGGTTTCTCTGTGTAGCTTTGGCACCTTTCCTGGAACTCACTCTGTAGACCAGGCTGGCCTCGAACCACAAAGATCCACCTGCCTCTGCCTCCCAAGTGCGGGATTAAAGGCATGCGCCACCACCGACCGCCCAGCTGACTCTTTTTGTTAATGAGACAGGATCCCACTCAATGGCCCAGGTTGGCCTGGAACTCACTCTATAGCCTAGGATGACTTCAAATTCACAATAATCCTCCAGCTTCAGCCTTCCTCATGCAGGAATTATAGCTATAAGCACCATACTGGGCTTCAAAGAATCCTTTCTACACACTACGGTAATAAGCACCCAGAGTCAGGTGCTAGCTCCATGTTCTATAATAAACCTGGCCCCAGGGCTCCACGCTGGGGTTAACGGTGCCCTCTGTAAGCTCTGGTGACCCCGTGAAGGGAAAGAGGTAGGGAGAGAGCCTGCCCTAAGGTTGAAGAGTCCAGGGCCAGGGCTGCTTGAATCTGATGGGGCCAATATTTTCTAGAGGAGCAAGAGATCCCTTTAAGCACTCACAGAGACGTGGGCACCAGGAACAACCAGAAAACAATGCTTTACCAGTTCTGTAAGGGCTAGCATTGATTGGCAGCTAGACAGGATCTAGAGTCACTGGGAGAAAAATTTCTGGACATGTCTATGAGGAAGTTTCATACAGGGCTAATTCAGATGGAAAGATCCACACTGTGCGCAGCCCCATTCCATGAGTGGGGGTTCTGAATCGAGTAAAAAAAAAATCAGCTGAGCACCAGCAATCCCTCTGCTTCCCACATGCAGATTCGAAGTGACTGGCTGCCTCAAGCTCCTGCTACTAAACTGCCCCCCCCCCCGCCCCACAATGATGGACAGTGCCCTCAAAATGCCCGCCAGAACAAACTTTTCCTTCCTTAAATTGCTTTGGTCGGGCATCCCATAACAAAAACAGAGACAATCCGCTTGTGGAAGTTTGCTTTTCGTTCTCCGAGAAGATGCAGAGGTACAGCTCAAGTTGGGAAATGTCCAACCTAGTCAGCAAGGGACAGGAGGAGGACTTGATGACAGACAGCTGTCGTATCTCTTGTCCCCGAGATGGGTCCGAAGTGTGAGCCAGGGAGTCTGCAGACCTCTTGCAAGGAAGATGATCTTCTCTCAGCCACCGGGGCCTTTGAGGCAGCCACCAGGCAGGCACACACCAGCCCTTGATCGTTATCATGCTGATGGGAATAAAGGTGGAAAACAAACAAAAACTTCATCATGGCTGCCCATGAAGACAATGTGGGGGAACTATATAAACCCCAGACGTCTAAGCTGTAAATCTCATGACTTTAGCTAAACAAATAAAACCTGGCTCAGTTCAGGTGGCCGTGAGGAGAAGCCCTCGTGTGCTCAGAATGCACAGCGACAGCAAACTGCCGAGGGTTAGCATGCTTTGCTTCTCCGAGTAGAGCAGCCTGGGGATGCAAGATGAAGCCTGGTGTCTATGCTTTCCGACTTTTATGATCACAGGAGGCACACATTGTCCACGCGAGGCTGATCTTGGCTCAGAGATGTATTTTGTTTGGCTTGCAGTGGATTCTTTTTAGTCAAGCCAGTATTTAAAAATCTGATAGAGCGCATCGTCCTTTGAACTTCCAGGCCCCTTTGAAAGATCAAAAGATCTGACACCAGGGGTCTCCAATTTTTCTGTGCTGTCAGCTGGAGCAGCGTGGCTGTTGCTGGCCTTCCTTCCAGAGCCCAGGGATTATCCTCACACAGGAAGGGAAGAGGTGCTACACCTTTGTCATGCCCTGCACACTAGGCCTGCTCTCCTCTGCAAGCCCTTGATTTTCTCACTGGCCCTGGAGCCTTTGAATTATAGTTCTCCATAAAAGAAAGAGTTTGGATCCATTGGAACCTTGTGTGTACCTTACTCAGGCAACAGAAATCAAGTTCACGGTTCTGTGTAATACCAGAGGTATGAACCCTAGGCTTCAAAGAGACTGATTCCAAGACACAGAAGTCATGGATGTCACAGTCATATAACTTCTTCCCACAGATTTTCTTTTTCTTTCTCTCATTCTATTCCCCCTTCCTTCCTTCCTTCTTTCCTTCCTTCTTTCCTTCCTTCCTTTCTTCCTTCCTTCCTTCCTTCCTCTCTCTCTCTGTATGTGTGGTCAGAGGTATAGTTACATGCGCACATACATGTACATGCATGTGGAGGGCAGAGGTGGATGTTAGGTATCTTCTTCAAACAATCCTCACCATGTTTTCCTTTAGGACAGTATTCTCACTGAACTTGGAGCTTACCCATTCAACTGGACTGGCTGGCCAGCACGCTGGAGACCCTCCTGTCTCCACCTCCCCAGTGCTGGGATTATAGGTGTGCACTGCTGCTCCTGCTTTTTTTAAAGTGTCGATTCTAGTGCCCTAAACTCGGGTCCTCATACTTGTCCCACAAATTCTTTCTACTGAGCCATTTCTGGATCCCACCCCTGTAGACTTTTCAATCACTTCTACAGTCCTTACAATACCCACACACGGTGAATGCTGTGCAAACATCCACAGCCTATGTCCTTCAGAGAACAGTACCCTGGACAAGAAAGTGTGCCTGCATTGAGTGCAGGCTCGACTGTCGTGTGCCTGACTGACCAGGATATGCCAAGCAACAGCATGCCACTGTTTTCAAGTATTTCCCATCTGTGGTCGGTATCGCCAGATTCAAAATCAGCAGATTGGAGAGCTGACGGTAAACTCCTTCTATCCCAGGAGCTAGCCAAGCCACACCAGCCACCCCACTAAAAACACAGAGATACTGTATGCTTCTGTTTTCACAGTCATGCTAACCATTAAACGGATGTAGAAAAAAAAAAACAAAAAACAAAAAACTGTTGACCGCAATATCATTGTCTGTCTCCAAGTGCCCCGTTCACTAGAGAAGTGTGAAAACCTCTGGTGTATCTGTAGATGGCTTGCTATTTCTGCTCATCTTGGAGGAGGATGCTCATTTGGCAGGTCCGAGGAGGAGCACAGCACAGCTGTGGGCCGCCAGGTGAGCTCCGGGCCTCCGTTATCTTGGCTCCTGTATTGGCTCCCGTAGCAGGAAGTGGTCAGGTGGGCTTCATTGGGTTTTAAAGTGACGAGGAGAGGTGGAGCACTGAAGCGGACCCTTCAAAAGGTGACAGAGAGCTAGCAGAGCTCAAAAGCTGCTTTGGGAATATTTGTGTGCATCGGTTGGTTACTTGCTGTTGTGGTAAACACCAGGGCTGAGGAGATGATGTATGTGCCCGAGGGAGGGAGAGGAGTCCACCATGGCAGGGGGGCACAGCGGGGGCAGGAAACTGCAAGTTCATATCTTCAAGCACAAGCAGGGAATGAACTGCAAGAGGCGCAAGTCTTTCAAATCTCAAAGCCAGGGGATGGACTCAGGCACTGGCCGACCCGGGTGAGTTATTGGCAGCATGGCAGATGTCCTGACGGAGGCCGAGAAGGAACAAATGTGAAAACAACGCGTAAACTAAAAGAGGGGTGAGTGGGAGCAGGGTTCTCTAAGGGCCTTTGTGCTCTCTGGATAATGGGCAAAGCACTAATTTACCCGAGAGTGTGACAAGGCAAGGACAGCGGTGTCAACTTACAGGTAATAGGTACATAAGGAGGAGAGGATACTATAGACAACATAATGAGCAGGGAACCGGGATAATAAAAATGCCAATCAAAAGGGACCGGAAAGGGGGGTGAAACAGAATGCAGAGAACAAGTTAGGTTCACACTGAAGCAAATATGGCACCGAAGCTTATAAAAGGCCTGCAGAGGAAAACGGAGGGACCTTGCTAGGTGCTAAGTAGAAGACGCGTAACTCCATGAAGCAAAGGAAGGGGAAGCATAAACGATGCACGCATGGGGAAATAGTTTCCTCATGCTAACTAAGCAGCGCGGGAGCAAAAGGTGTGGAAGTCAGTGGTGCCTAGGCCCCGGAGTCTTGTCTCTGGATCAGCCTCAGGCTCTAGTTCACCATGGTCTGGGCATGTCCTACACTCTAGCTCATAGAGTCAAGATCAGGTGCCTAGGGGAAGTGCCAGAGATGCCACAAGGCTTGGAGCGCATTGACTGATCCATTACTGCTGTGGGAAGATCCTCCTGTACGTTTTGAATGTGTGTTGCTCTCATTGGTTGACAATAAAATTGTTTTAGCCTATGGCAAGACAGGATAAGGTTAGGTTGAAGACTCAAACTAGAAGTGAGGGGGATGAAGTCGGGACAGACACTCCAGCCGCCCAAGAGGTAGGATGCTGAGGGACTGGTAAGCCACAGGCCACATGGCAATACATAGATTAATAGAAATGGGTTAATTTAATATAAGAGCTAATTAATATAAGCCTGAGCTATTGGCCAAGCATTTATAATTAATATAAGTTTCTGCGTGGTAATTTAGAAAGTGGCTGCCAGGTATTTGGGAGTTGCTGGCCAGACAGAAACATCTGTTTACATATGACTGTGGTGCTGGGTCAGCTGTGTGGTGCTCTTGGTCTAGAAGCAGGGAGGGGGTGGGGGTGTGAGGAGTTCAGGGCATGGGTGCCAGCTTTCACAGCACACAGAGGGAAAGGTGTACCGGCAGCAAGAGCAACACATGACTACTGCATACTCAGAAGCACAGGTGTTGCTGGCTGACCCCCATCACAGGGGGTGAGGGGATGGGGGGGTGCAGGGGGGATGTGACAGCCGCATCCCAGAGAGGAGTGGCCTGGACCTGGATTACAGAAGCCATTCATACCCCTAAAAAGTGAACTTGTGAGGTAGGGGAGATGGCTCAGTGGTTAAGAGCACTTGCTGTTCTCCCAGGGGACCTAGGTTCGAGTCCCAGCACATACATGGCAGTTCACAACCTTCTACATAGTGAGTTTGAGGCCAACCTGGGATACATGAGATCCCGCCTCAAAAACAAAACAAACAAAAAACACTGAGCTTGCTGCTGGGGTTGATGCTGGCTGAGGAACTGCATTATTCCACGGAGTATAAGGCAGATAGAGGGAGCAGGTGATTTCCCTAATGCTTAGGAGAAAAGGAAGAAAGAGACATCTTCACTGAGGAAGTTCAGACAATTACAGACAGAAGGTGGCAGAATGGGGGTGGGGGGCAAAAGCCAAAAACCTGTTCAATGGACCAAGAGTCCCAGAATATCTAATGTCATGTGTTTTCTTGGGGAGGGGGACTGAATTATTTGCATGATAAAGGCACTAAAAGGGTCTGCTGGAAAGAAAACTTACTGAATTTTACTTTGGCATTTCCTAAATTTATTTGGCCATGTTACTTTTAAAATGTTTGCTAATATCTCACAGGATGTCGTGATCCCAAGGAACACAGATTGGGATATCCACATTGGCAAAAGGCATTCTTGGATCCAGAAGTTTGGAAAGCTTGAGGCCAGAGACTGGATTTTTCCAGCCACTGTTATGGCTCCAGAGGTTTTGACAAACTGGACCCTCGGGTGTGAGTCTGGAACAGTTGCTTTCCATGATTCTCGGGCACCAGGACAAACGCCTGGCAGAGCAGTGTGGCTGCTGTAAATGGCAGTGGGAAAGGAGGGTGAAGCCTGGGGCTAAAACCTGGCTCATCCAAAGGCCCACCAGGAAGCCATTCTTTTCCTTTTTAAAAAAAAACGTGTAGGTTGGAGTTTGGATACAAAGAGAGTTCCAGCCAGCCAGGAGACCCTGCCAAAAAAAAAAAAAAAAAAAAGGGGAGGATGGAAGGATGAAGCTGGGGCTCCAGCACAGTGGTACCCCATGTAAGAAGCCCTGAGTTCAAACCCCAGCACCTCAGAAACAACAAAGATGGCCACTCAGTGGTTTCCTCGTTCTTTCTGCTCTTCCTCCTGTCTATCACACAAACACAGATTGCCAAAGAGAGGGCCCAGAGGAGGAATAAGCAGGGTGGGTGTGTCTACAGAGCGTCTGAAGTGAGCAGGGTCTAAGATTCTCTCCAAGCTTTGGTACAAGCCGATGCCATCACCACAGGTTCACCGTGGGGTGAAAACCATGCACAGGACTGCCATGTTTGTAGGGAGCACACAGGCAGGCCATCCACCACAGGCGCTCACTCAGCATGGCTCCTTTCCTGCAGCCTCTCCGGTGAGTCAGCTCGCTCCTCTGGACATATCGAGGATGCTGAGCTCTGAGTTTCAGCTCTCCAAGGCATCTATCTCATTGCCAAAAGTGTTTCCTGCTGGATCGTCCCGGAGGCACATGTCTGTCATCTCAGCCCTTAGGACGTTGAAGCAGATGGATTGCCCTGAGTAGGGAGCCAGCCAGGGACATGCAGCAAAACAGCCTCAAGAAAGGTCCCACCTGAGCTAGAAAGATGGAGTTCAGAGCGTCTAGTGCTACTGCAGAGGACCAGAGTTCAATTCGCAGCACCTGCATCAGGTGACTCAAAACAACCTGTGACTCCAGCTGGTCCAAGGGTTCCAGCATTCTCTTCTGGCCACATGCGCTCTCTCTCTCTCTCTCTCTCTCTCTCTGTCTCTCTCTCTCTCTCTCTCTCTCTCTCTCTCTCTCTCTCTCTCTCTCTCTCTCTCTCTCACACACACACACACACATTTTGTTTTTAATCGTGTACTTGGGACGTTAATTCAGTGGTAGAGCCCTTATCTGACATGCACAAGGCTCTAGGCTCTATCCTGGCACCCTCCCCCAACAAAAAATGGGTCCTTACTGCAGAGATCCCACTGAGCACACAAGGGCAAGCAGAGGCCTCCTCTCCCCCTCAGCCCGGAGGGGACAGAAGTGTTAGAACTGTCACTCTTCTAGCAGGGACAAGAGCATCTGAAGGCTCTGAGGAATTCCAGGTACCCACCGTGGGTCAATGGAGGTAGACTGCTTTTCAAGAGTGTGATCACAAAGGATCACAACCTTGGTGGTTCAAAGCACTGAACTTAGCCTCACCATTCTGCAGGTAGAAGTCTGAAGCTGGAGTGAACAGAACCCGGATCCCTGCAGAGGTTTCTGGGGAAGGGGCTTCCTTGTTTCTCCCTAGCTTCTTAGGGTATCCATGGTGCTAACTGGCTCCTGACAGCACACCATGAGTCTTGCTCTCTGTCACAGCAAGGCCTCTTCTCACTCATCTCCATGTTCCCTCCTTATAAAGACACCATCCAATGGGATATGGTCCACATAGATCATAGGCCCCACCTCCTTTCCATCTTTGCTGATTATGCTCTGGCTTGTGAGGCTAAGGTTGTCTACAGAGCATATGCCTACCATGATTCCCAAGCAGACCTACCCATGGGAGTTGACCCTGGACCTGAGATCCTCTGGGACCAGGATTTGAATGACTGGTAGCCACTGTGGCCCCACCCAAGAGGAAAAAGGCCCATGCTCCCCCTTTGCCATCCTTCACTGACTTTGTAATTGAAAACAGAGGCACCCTGCAGTAGCAGAGAAAGAACCAAGGTTCCAAAACCCTTGACCAAGGAACAGAGCTGACCCCAAGGAACAATACTGTGGTTTTTAAACCAACAGGTACTGTTTTCAGCTCTCTCTAAACATCTGGTACTCATCTAAAAGAAAAATAAGGACGAAGACAGAGTGAGGGCATGCAGTGGTTTTGGTACCGAAGAACACCCAAACCACAGTGGTCTCGGTTGTTCCGCTGCATAAATAGGTCTTGGAATGTCCAAACTGCCACACAAACGGTTTGAGAAATGCTTTGCAAGCTCTTCTTTGCCGCCAAGCAGCACATGCCTGACCAGCAATCCTCCATCCTGGTCCAGCTAGCTTCAGACTGCCTCCTCTTGCCTCTTTCTCAACTGACTCCCCAAAGGAGGGCACTGATCCAGGTCCTCTAAACCTCCCCTGCTTTAGAGAATTGAAGAGGTGGAGATGGGTAGGTATTTAATGTACCAGGTCTTGAGTTCCCTTTTGTCCCTTACCGGTAGGGTGACCAACCACTCCTGTTTGCCAGAGAATATTTGAATTTTAGGATTGGAAGCCTGGTGTCTCAAGAAACTCAACCTGAGGATTTGAGGACAGTGTGTCACCTGGCTCTCCTTACCACTCTACAGTGCTGTGAGTCACGTGACTCAGAGGCTGAGTTTAGGGGCCAGGCAGGATGGATTCCCCTATGCTCACCCTCCTTGGCCTGCCCTGATATCCTGTCACGCCCCTAGACCTCATCTAGTCTCTACCTGCTTCGGAGGGGACCCTGGATCTTGGGCACATTCCTAACAGGGGACGGGTGCAGTACTATCCGAGGAACTGGGTCTGCAGATCAGGACTGGACAGGGTAGATGCTCCTCTGATGCCTGCATCAGTCTGTACTGAGGATGTTCTGTGGGACTTCCTGGGCAGATTCGGGACTGGCTAGACTCTTGGGAAAAATAAAATTTAGTTGATGTTTGGTTTTGAATATGAAGTGATCCTCATCGGCTTGTGTGTCGGGAGACTTGGTCTCGAGCTATGGCACAGGTAGCAGGAAGGTTGTGGGACCTTTAGGAGGTAGAGTCTCACCGGAGGAAGTGGGTCACCGGGGGAAGCCCTTGAAGTTTAGAACCAGGTCCTGTTTCCCCTATGCTGGGCTTCCTATGACTGCAGTGTGACTTCCTGCCTCATGCCTGTGTGCCCCCAAATGGTGAGCTCGAACAAACTCCTTCCCAGAAGTTGTTTTTCTTTCTTTCTTTTTTTTTTTTTTAAATCACAGAACCAATACAAGAACATATACAGTGCTTGTCTATAAAGTTCAGGAAAGCAAGCTGTAGTTGGTTATTATTTTTGCTCTATGCTCTTTGGAGGCCCACCACCCAGCTCCCAAATAAATACATGGAGACTTACAAATGTCTGGCCTTAGCTTGGCTTATTTCTAGCCAGCTTTTCTTAACTTAAATGATCTTGTCTACCTTTTCCCTCTGGGATTTTACCTTTCTCTCTTTCTGTGTATCTTTTTTTCCCCTTCTTATTCTATGTCTGGCTGTGTGGCTATGCGGCTGACCCTGGCATCCTCTTCTCTCTTCTAATTTATTCTCTCTCCAGCCTAGCTATTGGACATTCAGCAGACAGTGGTTGAATGCCTGTGCTGTGCGTTGTTCTACTTCTGTCCTTCAGGATTGTATATAAGCTGGCTGTGAAATGAACTCAGGCACTGTCCAGCATTGACCGGCAGACCTCTCGACTCTGTTCTGTCTTCTTCATTGTCTCTACAATCCACATGCCTCCACCCAGTTACCCAGCTGACTGTCAGCAGGCTCTGACATAGCCCGCAGTGACCACGAGACACAGAGGTTCTGCAGGTACTCTACAATGTGTACTGGCTTCTCCTTCACAAAACACACGCCAGGCAGGTCAAGCTTCTCACCACTATTTCAACAAACCTAGATGGGAATGTTCCTAGGATACTATGCAAGCTGCCCAATGTGATAAGGTACATGGTCCCTAGTCCCCTGGAAAAGATCAGCAACTTCAGACAAGCCAAGGACTGCTGTTCAATTACATTGGTTTGAGGAACATCCCTAAAGGGCACTGGGAAGAACTCAAATTCTGTTGAACAGCTAAGTTCCTTTTCTCTGTGTGTTGAGGAGTAGTTAGATATGCTTCTTCTAGTAACATACATTAAGCAGCATGTGCTGGCTAATCTTATGCCAACTGGACACAGAAACTAGTTATCTGGAAGGAGGAAATCTTAATTGAGAAAATGTCCCCATAAGCTCTGGCTGTAAGACATTTTCTTAATTAGTTATTGGTGTGTGTGTGTGTGGGGGGAGGGCCCAGGTCCTTGTGAGTGGGGCCATCCCTGGGCTGGTGGTCCTGGGTTCTATAAGAAAGCAGATTGAATAAGCCATGGGAAGCAAGCCAGTAAACAGTACCCCTCCATGGCCTCTGCATCAGCTCCTGCTTCCAGGTTCTTGCCTTATTTTGAGTTCCTGTCCTGACTTCCTTCAGTGATGAACACTCATGTGGAAGTGTAAGCCAAATAGACCCTTTCCTCCCCAACTTGCTTTTTGGTCATGATGTTTCAGCACAGCAACAGAAATCCTAACTAAGACAGAGCACTAATAACACAGTGAGATAACTAAAATGAAGTCACAGAATTGTACCTCTGCCACAGCTGTGTGGACTTGGACTTTTGGGGCTTAGCAAGGTTTTGAAAAACCAAATGCCTACTCCACAGCTGCACCAATCAAATGTGTTAAGAGTCAAGTTCTGAAGTGGTTGGCTCATCAAAGTTCCTTGCAGCTAGCAGATGGCAGGCAGGGCGCGCTGCTGATAAAGTCGTCACAGCCTAGCTCATGAGTTCCTAGCCATTTCCAGAAAGCAGCAAGAGCACCAGCTTGGCCTTAGTGTTTGGTGGAGCAGAGGCTGTTGGGGTGGTGAGAAGGACACTGGTGGGTTGGACATCATGAATCATCATGGTTGGTTTCTAAATACTGGAAGCCAGGTGCCCTCTGCTTTTCAATCTTGGGTAAATTAGAGACGGAGGAAAGGGGCAGTAATCGTCCACTAAGGTTAATGAACGGCCCTTAAACATTAACCCGACGATTCTTGAGAACACGGTGAGACCTCTTCCCTCCACAAGTGCCTGTGTAGTGCTCCCATGACCTCGTCCTGCTGTTACTACAGACTCGTGAGTTCTTGTTGTTCCGCTTGCTGGTTCGGCTCTGTGGACTGTATGGGGCTCCGGTCATCAAGCTCTTGAGGACTCCTCAGCCTAGGATCTCTCCACAATTGGGACACACGTGCTTCTGCTCCTTTCTAAACTATTTTCTACAACAGGCATGCACACCGTTGGTTTCAAACACAACTAATTTTTTGTCTCCTGGCCTTAACTACTTTGGCTTAAAAGTGATGGGAGGGTGACACAAGATTGGAATAAAGGCAGGGTCTTGAAGCAGAATGTGTCTGGAACAAAACAGATAACACTTCGAATGCTTCCAAGTGCTTTTAAAACACCCTTGAAATTGATCCCTTTGTTATCATCATCCGATGCCTTTTACCTCAGAACTGTCACAAATGACAGACAAGTCAGTCTGCGCCACGCGTAGACATCTCCTGGAGCCTCTCATAGAACCCGGGACTGTAAAGGGCCGGATGGGACGAACTTTCTGCCACTCCTCTGAGCACAGGGTAGGGGGAGCGGGTACTGCACTCACTGTGAGGGTAATGGGGACTCATGCCGATCTGTCACCAGTGAGACTTCACAAGGCGGCAGTGTGGCCCCTGAATGGGAATCATAAAACTGC
Source organism: Peromyscus maniculatus bairdii (assembly GCF_049852395.1). Taxonomy (NCBI): domain Eukaryota; kingdom Metazoa; phylum Chordata; class Mammalia; order Rodentia; family Cricetidae; genus Peromyscus; species Peromyscus maniculatus. The sequence continues at coordinate 140,100,015 of NC_134852.1, read as the reverse complement.
TCTGTCAAGGGCAGGGCAGGAACGTTTTAGGCCTTTCAAGCCTCCTGCCTTCAGTCACAAGCACCCCCACCAGTCTTCCAACCAGAACAACTGAAGTCAGCAAACACAAGGTCCAGCTACACACCAGCACGAGCCGCAGTCACCAGTGGGTGTGGGCGCGGAACTGTGACAGACACTGCCCCCAGCACCTCCACCTCCCCAGCCCCCCTCCAGACTCATCTCACTACAGACACTGCCCCCAGCACCTCTGCCCCCACAGCCCCCTCCAGACTCATCTCACTATAGACACTGACCCCAGGACCTCTGCCCTCCCAGCCCCCCTCCAGACTCATCTCACTACAGACACTGCCCCCAGCACCTCTGCCCTCACAGCCCCCTCCAGACTCATTTCACTACAGACACTGACCCCAGCACCTCTGCCCCCCAGCCCCCCTCCAGACTCATCTCACTACAGACACTGACCCCAGCACCTCCACCCCCACAGTCCCTCTCCAGACTCCATCGCAGCCAGCCGGTGGCTTCATTTCTTCAAATACTGTAGCTGCAGGAAGAGGCTGGCACCTCCAGGTACACGTGAAGAGTGATAACTACGGTGTGTCTTTTCACCTTGAAGCCACTGTTCAAACCCAGTCTCTCACCGCAGTGCCACGTGGAGTCTGGACAAGCCATCTTCCTCAAGTGCTGCTGATGTCTCTAACTTCAAGAATGGAAGACACGGGGTCTGGAAACCCCCCAAGTTGTTGGGAACCAGTGACTCTAACTTTGACCTCAGGTCGTATTTCCCAGTGTCCCTGAAAAAATGAAGTAGGGGTGAAGGTGTTGTTCATTTGACTATTTGGGGCCAAAAGACTCCATCTCAAAAAGAAAAAAACTCAAAACAGCAACGTCTCGGTTGGGATTTTCCTTTATTTATCACTTTACTAGTCACAGATGTTTAAATTCTGAGTAGTAATTTATAGTAATTATATCTAGTGGAAGAAAACAAAGGCAGAAAACGTACAAAAGAGGCTTCAGAAATGAAGTTACTGGAATGTATCCTAGGAGTTAAAATTCAGATCATCCAAGACCACTAGCACTAAACATAAAGCTTAGATACGTTCCATGAAGACTATGAGCCCCAAGCACAAAGTGAAGTAAGGAATCCACTGCGGTGGGCTGTCTTCAAATGCTCTGCCTGCTGTGTCCTAAATGACTGCCCATCAACACAGGCACACACAGCATGCGTCTGAGAACCCACCAGTTGCACAATCTCTTGCTAGAGATTTCTTAAACATCTTTAACAAATGAAATGAGAAAGGAAAGCAATCCAGTCTCTTTGAGTTTTTAAGTACAAATACTGAAAAGTACTCACAGGGCTCTTAAAAGCACTTTCCAAAAGTATAAACACTAGACACTTTCCCACCGTGTGTCCCCACGGTTCTGAGCTCACATGGGACACAGAACTGGCTCCTAGTCTAAATGTGTCCATGCTGCTGAGACCTGCAGCCTTAAGGTGGTACCACTCACTACCAAGGGCCAGGTCTTCACATCAGTCTGGACTGACCCTGACTGTGACTGTGAGCACAGTCAGGTCAGTTCCCCTCACACCTTGCTCCCAACATCGGCTTTCATGCACAGAACACATCACTCTTCTATTAGATCTTCCTTGGGGGATCCAAGCTCATTCAGTAAATCTATGCCAGCCACTCCAGCTTTTGAAGCAAAATGCACCGCTCCCTGTTTAAAGCCGAGGCTCTTCAGGCTTCGGGCATAGTCTACATAGATGGCAGTGATGAGCTTCTGTGAACCTCAGTTAAGGAAGTGAAGGGCAGAAGGGCGGGCTCCCCAGACTCCAAAGCAGAAGGGCAGCTCTGCCCAGGTGCTCTAGGGGACCTGGTGGCCATGAGGAGCAGCATGTCATGACTATAGACACGTCTTTATGAGGGGGAAGCGCCTCAATCTAACCATGCTGCACTTTGCACCAGCTGAGTCCTGTTTCTTTCAGAAGACTCCAGCCAGCATCCTCAGATAATCCCACTGCCCGTAGTCACTGAGAACTGGAGAATGGCGGAGGACACGAGAGAACCTGCACACACCCCACTCCATGTGGAAGCTTCTCAGAGACTGGCAGTCGGAGCAGAACATTTGTTTAGGGAAGAGGCTTGAGACAGCTGGGCACTAGGTTTTAGATAGCCCTGTTGTGTTGTGTTCTGAAAAACTTGATACTGGACCAAGTTCACCAGTGACTAGGTCCAGGCTTTGCCTAACCTTAGGCTTTAGTTACTTCTTCAAAAATTTTGATTTAGTTTAGCTTTAAAAAAAATGAGTATGTACAGAGCTAAATAACCAACATATAGAAATGAGGTCAATGTAGACACTCAAGAAAAAGTATAATGAGAAAAGGTAGAGTTATTTAAACAGGAGGTATATTCATAAGCTCATTCTCTTCAAAAGGAGAAAGTGAGTACTCCAAGTGATGATTAGTAGTAATACAGTGTCCCTGGGTGTGGGCAGCTCACAGCAGCCTGCCTGTGTGGTACATCTCAAGGGCTCTGTCTTACTCCATATCAGAGGCTCACTTGAGTACAGTGGGAGTTTTTCAACTTTTAATCTACATTTTCTAGGTAAACATATAAAACATATTCCACAGACTGTTATTTCGAACACTATTTTAAAGTAGCAGGACCACATGCTTTCCTAATCACTTACTTTCCCGTCTTTCAAGTTCAAACACAGATTACAGGGAATACAGGCTCTTCCCTGCACAGTCCTGCTCGTCTCTCCTCTACCCAGCGGGCAGTGCAGCAAGCATTCTCATTCCCCCCCCCCCCCCCCCCCCCCCCCGCCTTCTCTTCTGGGTTTGGTGACTCACGTGGATCTTTCTCTATATAGCTCCAAATCTTACCCATATTACCTTTCCCCTCTTAGCACAAATGTCCTTGCAAAGGATATCTGTGTCCTCACTGACTTCAAATGCACCGTACTTGAGACAGGCTTCCACAAACAAGGCAGCTCTATCGAAGTACCTCATGCTGGTCAACGGAACAAAAATAAGTTAGTTCTCAAGATCTGTCAGGGGTGGGCGGAGCCACCCAGGCAGCATTTCTGTCTGAAGATTTGTATACATTTCCCATGGAAATGGAATGTTCTGTAAGTCATGCCAACCCCTCTAAGGCCTGGTTAGAAAGAAGAGCGCACACTTCTCCAAGTACAAGCTTCACACTGGACACTGTAGAACACTGTGCTAAGTACTTTAAACCACTGTAATCTAGGACCACAAGCTTTTCTGAATTATGCACCTCCTGCCCAGATTTAGTTATCTGTCAAATCTGTCTCAACTTACTGTGTCTAGTTTTCAGTAAGTCCATCTCCTATCAGAGTGAGATGTTTCTGGGGGACACCCCACCTTGCCATACTCTGCCACCTCTTACAGCTCTTGGGGTTTCTTCTTAGCTGCTCTCTTAAGCCTGAAACCTCCCCAACTGTCTAAAGACTTCTGTATTCTTAAGCTGTGCCTTTTAGGTTTGGCAAACATCTTGTCGGAAAATATCCCAGGCTCTAGAACCAATACCTAATGAGCAGAGGTGCCCCATCCTTCTTAGTTCTTCTCCACCACTGTAACCGGTCCACTCTCCTTCCCCGTCACACCCGAGGACTGCCTCCACCACTGGAAGGGGCTCTCCTTCCCCGTCACACCCGAGGACTGCCTCCACCATCGGAAGTGGCTCTCTCAGCACAGCCTGAGTGAGGGCTCACACATCGTACCTGTGAAGTGTCTCTGCCACAGTGACAAAGCAACCCAGAGAAAGGAGGACCAGGAGGGCCTTGGACTTCTGATTGACTTGTGGAGAACAAAGGTGGTCAACCCACCGCTTCAGAACATCTGCACATTCTTCAGAATTTAACCGAACCTGAGAAAAAGGTCCACATTAGAACAGAAACATCCTACTGCTGTGCTGGAAGGCCTTGCTGGTCACAGGTTGCAGTCTATCGCGAGGACTATCAAGTTTTCCAAAGCTTGGCAACATGGGGACTCCCTCCCCAGGGAAACTTCCTGCTCTCTACCTGCCCTTATCCGGAGAATGTCCCTGGGCCGGAGGACTTTCTCTGAAGGCTGTCTCTAAGCCTGGATGCCCGATTTATCTTTGGCAGGACCGTTGGCACAGTGCCCTGGTAGAAGCCTCCCCTGCTGCAAATATGGTAACTAAGACTTGTACTAGGAGCTCTGCTATAGAACCCTGCTGCAACTAACCCAGCCTTATGACAGGAGCCTCCCACTTAATGCAAATGAGGGTTTGTCCCCAGGCTCCCCAATCCTATACATTTCCTATACTCTGGGATACAGCTGAGCTGATTCACCGAAGTCATCTTCCGGGGAAGAAGCAGAACCACAAAGCTACAGAGAAGTGAAGTGTGCTTCTGTGAAACCAAGAGCCAAACTGTTCTACCGCCCAGAAGCTGCTGTTTATCACAAACTGCAGGGATCAGCACTGGGGCCTGGCTGCATCAGACCCCAGCAGACAGGAGGTAGCTCTTTCACCTGACTGCTGTTCTCGTTAGTAACAGCAGCAGCTAATACCCACCAGAGGTAGGACAGCAAGGGACCACACGTACAGCAGCTTTGCAGGGAAAGAGTAGAGGCTCAAAGCAGCCTTTCACCTAACTGCTCGGACACCCACTGGAAACGCCTACCTTAGCAAGCCATGCTGCCCGATTCCACTCGCCGTATGTCTGCAGGTAGCGGCAGGCATCTGCAGCCTTGTCTATCAGGCAGAGTAACTGAACGCCCTCTGGAAAACAGAAGAACAGACACCCCATCTGACCCTGCAGCGCTCTCTTTAGCCAATCATTAAAAAGTGAAACTGTATTTGACTTTAGTCCTGTACATTTTATACAGGGTGAAACATTCTTAATTAATTATTTCAGATAAGGAGTATTCGACCTGGACCTAATGGGAAGTTGTTGAACTGAGTTTTAAAATAAACTGTTAGTACAGAGCTCTACAATGTTACTCTCAGGGAACCCGGGTAGTGAGCACAAACACATTCTAGAGCATGCATTGGGGTGGAGCACCTAGCCAGCCCAGGACTGTGGGACCTTTGCCCACTGTCACTGCAATCGCTAATATGCCTTGCTTTGTGCTTAAAATCAACTCTGCTTGTATGCCTGTGGGCATCCCATACACAGCACTGGTTTTCTGTCACATACACAGAGATCTGTCTTCACCAGCCCAGCCCAGCCCTGACAGAGGCAGTGGCGGGTGTGTGTGTGTGTGTGTGTGTGTGTGTGTGTGTGTGTGTGTGTGCGTGCGTGCGCGCGCGCCCCTCCTTACCTGCCAACTTGCCATTGGCGATCATATTGGTTGCCACCAGCTTGATGGTGCTCTGAGAAGGGCCTGAGGAGGTGACGGTGGTGACCAAGCAGGCCTTCAGAGAGTCACAGTAATAGTGCTGGTTGTCTGCACTCGTCTCCAAAAGCAGCTGCACAGCTCTGTCTGTCTAGAGAGAGAAACACCTCCTCTAGTTACAGGACCGTTCTATTCCGATAGAATCTTCTAAAATTCACGAGGTGCAATGTCAAAGTCTACAGCCTAAAGGCAGCGTTCACTTTCAGACATACTCCCGGACGTCTTACCAACATATACAAAACCAGTCCAAGTCCTGCACTCTAGCTCGAAGGCAGGCATAAAGCCCGGCCTGGGGCAGAGCTGCTGGGAGGAATGTCCACTTTAGCTGTGCACCGCCAAGGGCAGCAAACCAGACCCAACAGCTGCTCTGTCTGTTTTGGAAGCGAAAGCAAGCTTCAGCAGGCTAGCCACACGACTGTGCTGCCGCCCTGTGTTTGGTGGTGGTATTGTTAAAGGAAGCCTATGTGTGCAAAGAAGGACATGCATTCTAGTGGCTATATACATACAGATGTGTAAGTGAGTATGCGTGCAGAGCGATGCTCTGAAATGCCAACCAAGTAGCAACTCCACGAAGCATCAAAACTGACATACCTGACCCAAGAGAAGTAGCTGGTCTGTGCATTTCCTTGTGTGATCGTAAGTTGACCGTTTCACTTCCTGCAGATTAACTCTTTCTAGTTGAAATTTCTGAAGGAGGAAAGAAGCAGGAGGAGGAAGACGGGAGGAGGAAGAAGAAAGAGAGAAAGTGAGGGAGGGAGAGAAGGAAGGAGAAAGAGAGGAAGGAAAGAAGGAAGGGAGGGAGGAAGGGAGGAAGGGAGGGAGGGAGGGAGGGAGGGAGAGAGGGAGGGAGAAAGAAAATTTAGTTTGGACTATCAAACTTTTTAAGTCAAGTAAAAATATTGAGATTTATTGAAAATTGAAGTGAGCAAATTAAAATGAACCTTCCAAGTTAAAAAATTTAAGACAAAAACCAACTTTTCATGTGTGCATTAAAAACTCAGTGTTTATAAGCTTTCAGAAAATCAGGCTTTTCATAAAACATTACACGTGAACTTTAAATTGGCTTGAAAGTTTCCCAAGTTTAAGATACTGAGGGAAACTTCAAAATGAAGATGGTGTCTGTGAATAAGGCTTTGCTCAAGAAAGCGGCAGCACCTGGAAGTAGGAGTTTTCACAAAGCACGTCGTAGCAGATATCCAGTGGGTTGTTCAGCCTGTCCCGTGGAGCACCGTCCCTGGTTACCACTGTGTCCTCAGACTTGGTTTGGGACAAGCTGTGCAGGTAGTGGGCCGCCACTGTCCAGAAGTGCAGCTCTGACTCATCACCATAGAGCCTGGGAAGGAGGAAAGCAAGGCCTCACGAATTCACACTCCAGGACCTGACCAGGCTGCCTCGAGAGGCCTTAAGTGCCAGGAACAGTGTTCCACGTCAGAGTCCCGCAGGGAAAGCGCAAAGCAGTGGGCCCTCTAGCCTGATTCCTGGGTTCCCAACAGCACAGGCCTGACTACACAGTTCTTCACATCCAGCAGCTCTATAGGCCTGGTCTCCCAGTATCACTGCATTTGGGTTATCAGCTTCACAGTAAGAGCTTCCGGATAAAGTGTCAAAATAATCTGTCAGTTGTTCTCTGGACCATGGAGGGAAATGTCTTCATTGTAAGTGACTCTGCTAAACACTAGGAAAGTACATGTAATTGCTTTTAATGGTAACTCATCAGCGTGTTTGTGAATATATTTAAATGCATAGTTTGTAGCTGACATTGTTAAAGCTGCCTATAGGTGAAAGGCTTTGTAGCACAGCCAGCTTAGATCTTGTGTAAGATGTCACCGGACTTCCGGTTTATTTTCCGTTTCCTAAACGGACTGTAAGTCAAATCTAAAGGAGGGGCTTAGATTTTTAAAACATGTCAGAGTTCGGTTGTAACTTTTACAAAGTCTCAATAAAAGAAGCAAGTTAACTTGAAATGATCTCTTATGCAACATGTCAGAGAGCATTACCTGGAAACAAGCAGGCACCTCTGCAAGAGAGTGAATTCGGGATCAAGCAGGAGTTTCTTTATGTCGCTGCAGACAGGAACCCGGAGAGAGGCAGGACAAACATTTACAACCAAACAAAAAGCAAAGAGATGAATCAACAGATGCTCAGGATTTATAAGAGCAGTCCTTTTTCCTGGCTCCCAACTCACACAGAGGAAGGATGCTGTCAACCAGCCTGAGCACTAGGGGCCAGGACTCGGCTTGCAGTCTTGCCAGAGTTTACTGGACTGCAAGAACAAGGATGCCACTGCTGACGTTATTCTTAAAGTCCATTTTCCCAATAAAACGCAACCGTTAATCTTAAGAAACTGAAGAGAAGCGAGGAATGGTTTTGAAATGGTGATTCACCAAGTACTTGTTAAAGATTATTATTATATACGGCAGGCTCTAGATTGCAAAAACATGCTCCATTTTACCAAGAACTTCATGTGGACCCCTATTTTTCTCCTCCCTTTGCAAAGTAATTCTCAATATTCATTTCTAAATGCTCATGGCTCTAAGAAACGTTGGTTTCTTAACCAGCACTGTGCACTCACGGCGCCTGGTAGAGGCTGTTTCAGAGTCACCTGCCTGCGTTCTCCAACACAGCTCCATGAGGCCTTCATGATGGAGCCTCACCACATGGAAATCCTGGTCCTGACAGAGCGCAGCAGTTTGGGAGCTGGGAGCTGGGTGGAGAGGGATACTCCGTCCCGGGAATTACTAAGTTAGTCCTTCTAGCAAATAAAACTACAAAGAGGAACAAGCCTACATCAACAAACTGTCTCTCGGTGGGCCATTAACACTCAGGAAAACAACTGTTTGGGTTTCAAAAAGTCAAATGAAGTCTCTTTCCTGCGTTCTTCTATGAAGTACAGAGTGCTTACTTGGATAACGCATTCAACTGTTCTTGAAGAAGAGTCTTTATTTCTTCATTTTCTGGATAATCACTGTGCAGAAAGAAGTTTGAATCATTCATTGTCTCTGCATTTACTGCCATGTATTTCTTTACTGAAAAAAGTTGTGTTCATAGAGAAATAAACCTTTTATAACCTCAGGTTAAAAACTCGGCTACAGGTCAAAGGAGTAACCAAGTGCCTGGGACTCACCGGCCATTTTTATGGCCGTCTTTGTCTTGCTGAATAGAAACAAGGAAATGAATAGAGAAAACCCGCAGATGTCCAAACGAGGTGAGAACTGGTTAGCTGGCTCTAGGAACTATCAGGTTTATATCCTTTTAATAAAGACCCTACAGTGAATGATGGCTAAGGTGCTTCGTCCCTTCTGCCCTATAGAATGACCATTTGTTTCTCTAAATAGATAGTTCTTAGGCAACAGACACTTACTGCCTTCAAAACAACAAAACCCTCAACTCACACCAACCTGGGCCATCCACAGACGGTCAGTTCAGTAAACTGTCCTGAAGAATCGCTAGGTTGTTTTCTGGAGACTTTTGCAGTGAAGCAGACACTGATTTAGAAACACACTTGGCTTCTGCTTTATGAAGAACCAGGCCTGGCCTAAACCTCTAGCATCTCTCGGCCCTCTTCACAGTCATCTTGTTCCTCTATCATGACGCACCCCTGTGTGATGATCACCCAGGCCTGAGAGCATCCTATGCACCTGTAGCTGTTCTTCTCACTGACCCCTTCTTCTGCAAAGGCCCCACAGTGGTAGAAACAGGGAGAAGAGGAATCTCTTTACTGTCTGCCTTTTCTTGGATTGCTGTTAAGGCTTCATTCCTTCAAGTGCTGGACTGTAAGCCAGAGCTCATTTTCATGGGTGTCCCACAACCCCACGTAAACTGTGCACAGAGAACAAAAATGAATGACTTACATGTGAGAAATGTCCAACGAATATCGCCCATTCCAAGGCTGGTGTAGTAAGAAGGCTTTCAAGGCAAGGGAGGCCCTTGGAACAAGGAGGTATGGGCACCACACAGGCTCTAGACAGCAAAAAAGTGCTTCTCAATAAAATGAACTTTTATACCGCAACAAAGCCTCAGCTACAGACCACTTAGAGGGCAGTCAGAAGAGACCAACGCCTACAGCCGGTACAACTGGAACTCTATTCCAGAGCAGAGATTTTCTCCACTCAAGTTTGATGAGTACATTCTCTTTCTTCTTTTTTAATGTTTAAATATCTGGAATGGTACAAAGCTCTGTACTACTGAATGAAAGACTCAACGTAATGACTCAACACACACCGATAAAGCTTATTTTAAAAAGTATTAAAAACATTTACATTTACCTGCAGTTTGTACCACCAGATCTGTTTTTCTGAGACTATTAAACTAACGCGGTTCACCCATCCATCAGGAATTTGCTGCTGAAGGGACTGGGTGACCTCTGGTCTCTGGCATTCCCATGAGTCCTTTATGAAGTCTTTTGCACACAGGGATAACTTCCTAAAGCCCCCAACATGCAGCAGTTGCTTATTAGGACACTACAAAACAAATAAGAGCTGGCTGTTTTCAACACATTCCAGGGGAAAGAAACAGGACCAAAGGCTCTGCTACCTAGCAACTACACACAGCATCTCCCTCCACTGGGCTCCCCACTTTGACCCACTGCCCAGGGGCCCACAGGCTGGCTCTCACTACCCAGCCTCCTCCGGCTCCTGTGGAGCCTTTCTTCCCTGGTCTCTTGAACAGACACAATTAGTTAAAATGGCCCAAATATATGACAGCCTGTACCATCTAATTTCATATGCATAGCCATTTAGTACCTGAAAGATGGCTAGCATGATGAAGAGGATGGAAAGTTAATAAATCCAGTACTTGACTAAGTCATTCTGTACCTTCTAAGTAGATCTGTAGTGACTCAAATACATAGCTACTGCTTACATGAAATGTTATAAAATCTAAACAGGGCTCAAATATTTCTGCTGAAAATTTGTCCTTGGAGTTATAGCTATCCCAATTTAGTTGGCCATACAGATAAAATAAAACAATAAGATCTTGATGACTTGGTGCTTAAAAAAGGTAAAAATATCATTAGTAATTATTAATAAAGATTATACATAAAATGATAATTTTTATATATTTAAGTTAAATAAAATTGTTATTAAAATCAATCATCTCTTTCTTTTTAGTTCTTAAGGTGTTATTTCTAGAAAATTTAAAGCAACTCACATGGCTCGTTATGCTTCATGAAACAATGCTGCTTTAGCCAACATCCCATATGTCAAATAAAAATTGAATTGGCGATAAATACTGTGCACAGGCTTTTTAACCTGAGAGTCAGGAAAGGTGAGAAATGTTTCTACTACTACGTTTTCACACTGAGAATTACTGTTGTTCTATAAAAGTACCTAAAATACTATCCATATTCAAAGGTTGCTAGTGACTCCCAAAATAGCTTGATAATTATGTTCTTTTTAAAAACCTAGAGTCTGGGAGCTAGGGATCCAATACTGTGTGTGCTTAGCAAGCCTGAGGCTCTGGAGTCAACCCTTAGAACCAGGAGGAAAACATAAGACACACTTGGAGCCCAGTAAAGGCTCCTTCCTCTGTACCTTCCCTGGGAAGCTGGTGTCCAGCAGTGACGGTTCCCCATCACTATGTTAAAATTCCACCTTTCTGGTTGAGGCTGTACCACTAGAGACTGAACAGGAGTAATATTTTTCTTTTTAATATTAGTAAAATTTTAAGTATGATGGTGTAAATCCTGGTTCCCAGAGAGATGTTTAAGTACAGGGTACAAGGTTACTATGATGAAATCCAGTTCTGTAGTCAGCTCAGTTTAGAACACATTAAAGTGATGATGGAGCCTTAGATTCAAATTTTAAATCAAAAGTAAAAAAGTTTCTAGATACTTAGATTTTATGTAACTACTTCTTAGCTTAGAACTAGCAACGTTTTTTGCTTGTTGTGTTTTTTAAACATCACCCTTGGTATTCCCTAAATTTCCCTGGTAATTCAGGTTTGACGTGTTTGCTTCTGCTTGTCTCCCTGGCCAGGGGGTCCTGACACCTCTGCAGAGCTGACAAATGATTCAAGTGGGGGCGACAAGTGGCTTCTACTGTACCTGGTGGCAGTGACCGCTGCAAAGGAAGAAGAGCTAGTGCCCCGGCATAGGGGCAGGGGGCAGAGAGAGACAAGAAGCAGTGCACAGCACACCTAAGTTACAAGCACCCCAACTAACACCAAGAGCATCGTGGCAGTGACTCCGGCATGGTTGTAAAGTGAGGACACATCTACAAAGCTTCAGTCTCTCAAGTGCCAAATCATAAGTGACTCTACAAAGCACAGGCAATTGAGTTGAGTCAGTAAACAAATACACACGGCTCTAAGACACTTTCTACAAAGCAGACAGCCAGGAGTGTGCATGGAGGATGTGCCAAGAGGATCCTTGGGGCTGGGAGTTCCTGGCCTACCCCAGTTAGGATCAGAACCACTGCTGCTCTCTGAAAGCACATTCTAAAGATGATCCCACTCTGAAAGACAAACACTGCCTTTTAAATAGCTGGATGGACATGCTTGAAACTTATTTTTTCTTTAGGAAAAGTAGGTCATGCAAGCAGTTTTTGTTTTGTTTAGTTTTTTACTACGTTTTTAATTTTTGTAAAAGAATAACCTCAAAACCACCACACAAAAAAGGAGCAAGATAGTATGATCACCTAATTTAGCTTTGGCTGATCACATAATAAGTCACAGACAGGACTGAAACATCATAATTCACAGAACCACTCACCGGAGTGGATCTGTACTTATTTACAATGCAGGACATATAAAGCTTTGTTGTGGATGATTGATTGATAAATAAAACACTGATTGGCCAGTAGCCAGGCAGGAAGTATAGGCAGGACTAGCAGAGAGGAGAACTGAGAGAATAGGAAGGCGGAGAGGAGGAGACACCAGCCTGCCATCCAGGGAGCATCATGTAAAGGCAGCAGGTAAAGCCACGGAACACATGGTGACATACAGATTAACAGAAATGGGTTGAATTTAAGAGTAAGAGCTAGATAATGGTAGGCCTGAGCTAATGGCCGAGCAGTTTAAATAATATAAGCATCTGTATGTTTACTTTATAAGTGGGCTACGGGACTGCCGGGGATTGGCGGGACCAGGAGAGAAAAACTCTAGCTACAAAGCCTATTATTGAAAAGCCATTAGATTCATGTTTCCCAAGAGTTCTCTGAAATGAAGCAGCAGTTGCCCTCTGTCTAGCTGGCCACAGTCTGTGGCAGCAAGCGGCCTCTCAGGAGTACACCCTACCTGTCAACTCCTGCTCATCCATTCTGAAACATGTAGACTTCATTGACATCTCCAGGACTCTGATGCACCCGTCATCAGATGCCAAGATCACCTTATCTGATGTGCACCAGTCCACATCCAAAATCCGAAAGGTCACATTTCTTCCACTTCTTAAACTGCTCACCATTTGAACCTGTACAAATGATTGACAGAAAGTAAAGTTCCTGACGATTCTGGATTAAATGGTCATAGACTGTGTGGCAGAGGCCCAGAATTTGTCTGCAAATGAAAAGCCTCTGGCAGCCCATCTCCCACATGCAGTCTGCACCCCACAGGTCTCCATCACAGCGATGGCACTAAAAAGTCAATCCATCAATCTGTTATGCTGTCTCACTTATAACAAAAATACCGTGAGAGCAAAATTCTCTAACAAATAATTCCTTCTAAGAAGCTGGACATACTTATTTTCAGAAAAAGTGGCAAACGGAGCCCGTTTCCGTGCTGACAGCTTCCTTTGCTCCACCGTCAGGCTGCAGGGCGGGCCTACCTCTTTAGTGTCCCACACTTCAGCGCCATCGTTATACATGGCTATGAGCTTCTGGTTTCCTTTGCCAGGAGCAAAACGAATCTTCCTCACCCAACTTCTGTGTGTGGGTATTCCTCTGAGGACAAAGAAATAAAAACACCAACATGATATGTGTGTGTGTGTGTGTGTGTGTGTGTGTGTGTGTGTGTGTGTGTGTGTCCACTGCTTCTGATCAGGTGTGAGGATGGAAGAACCATTTTACATTCTTGGGAGCCACACTGGACAGGTAGGTCTGCTCACTGATACCTGTTGGAGTGAGGTCCCAGGGCTTCTGCAGGGCTGCCTTCAGATCGGGGTCTAATATGCTGATGAGAGTCTGGCTCATGACCAGTCTTCCTCCAAAGTTTAGACAGTATGGGACTCAAAGCTCCAGTTTACACTCAGGTTTCTTGGTCCTATTTACAACTGTAAGTTTCCATTTGAAAAAAAGACTTCTCTTGGCTCCTACCTGGATACTCTGCCTTTCAAATCCCAGAAGTTTAAATTTCCGTCCATATCTCCAAGCACCAAGGTATCCCCTTTCCAAGCGATGCAGGTAATGCTGCCCATGCTACCCTAGAAGCAAGAGCAACAAAACACCCATGAACTTCTCGACTGAGTCGCCGCCATTAGAACAGAAATATTTCCCTGTAATGATCACAACGAAACAATAAATACATTATTTATAAAGTACTGACTTTAGTATGAATGCCATCAAATCCTAAAACTGTGAACACTGAAATAGCCACTGCATATCAACTTCAACAGTGCAGAATAGGACATTATAATGTGATGGACATTCAAATTGTCCATTCAAATGGACATTGGGTGTGGTTATCCAAACTACATCTATAGAGAAGGTGTGTCTTTTAGGAAGAAATACTTTAGGAAAAAAAATTCAGGAAGAAAAAAAGCAACCGCAGTAGAGAGCCAACTCTAATCTATCTCATTACAAAAGGTTATATAAGTCTATCCCGAGGAAACTCAGTCACCCTCTGTGTATGTAGTGGTTTGTCCCCTAGAAAAGAAGCCTCAGCACTTCGCTGGCACAGTACTGTGGGAGGGAAGGGTAGTGGAGACGCGGCCGAGGCACAGGCTGGATCAGAGGCCCTGTGCCCTAGTGCCCTGGCATCAGGCTGCGCTGCCAGGCCCCAGCTTTACCTCTTCACACGGCTTGGGGTTGGGTGTGTTTATTTAACTTTTCTGTGCCTTGGGCCTACTGTTGGTGGAGTCGGGTGCTGGTAGTAATTCTATAAAGCTAAAGCCCTGAAGGCAATGTCTGCCACACTGTAAATACACAGTATGAGACAGTATTAAATAATGTTGTCACTCTGGCTTCGCATTTACAGAACAATGAAAGTATTCAGAGGGGTCTCTATGGTTAGGTCAGGAACGTGCAAGTGCTTAAAAAAGTGACCAACTGCCTCCTTAGATAGTATATAAATCCTGGTGAAATCCCAGAAACTAAAGAAAAACAGGATTAAAACTCATTATTAAAATGAGCTTAATAACAAAAACAACTTCCATTAAGTACATGAGATTCTGTGTAACATGAAACAATGTTCTCAGATTTTATTTCCATTTCTCAGAAATCCGAATGGAATGTGAGTTTGCCTTTAAGTTTACTTTGTCTTTAATATATTCACATTTTAAATCTTACTTTCCTTTTCACATTTAAAAATGAGAATATTATAGGTTAAATTAGCCCACAAATCAGTGCTGCTGTATAAATTCAACTGTGCAGACATGCGAACCCCCTCCTGCGGAGCTGAGGGAGCACACAGGTGCTTCTGGAGGGCCTGCTGTGCATTCCCTGTGACTCTAAACACCCTCTGCAGAGCTCACTGGGCCCTGCTGCAGTGGTGCCCACTGTGCCCTGCTGCTGTGGTGCCCACATGCCAGGCAGATGGACAAACAGCAGATATTCACTGCATCAGCCTTTCCATTTTCAAGATAAAGGAAGCCACTGAGGAGCACACATACGTACAATTAAAAATATGCCAAGTTTTCTCTCTCCTTCTACCATTGTCTGGACTTCATAGTTTGGGGGCCAAAATCCAGAATGAAAATTTCAACTCAAAATCAATGTTTAGAACTTTACATTTGAAAGAATAATAAGGAAAATACTGGATCGAAATCAACAAAATCCTTTTTCTACATACTACATTATAGCCACTGGAAAAAAAATTCAGCTTCAGAAAAAGTAATAAACCAAAACCAATTCTCACATATATAGGTATCAATCCCTTCCCTAAACATAATATGCTTTGAAATGCATACCAATTTCACTGGAGGCTGAATGCTTACTAATACAGTCATCCCTCCAAAGACTCACATTCATTTGAAATAAAAGAATTCAACAGAATAGAGAGTTGTTATACCCAGACTTCAAGACCCCATGAAATAGAGGTGACGCCTTCTAAGCTGTGTGGCATGACTACCTTGAAAAAGGCATTTATAGGACCAGAGTTGGCCAGTGCTTAGATGGTAGTCTCCAAGCCTGACAACCAGAGTTTGAGACTTGGAATCTATAAGACAGACAGAAAAAAGTGACTGCCACAAGTTGTCCTGTGACTTCCACATGTACACTATAAATAATAATGTAATACATTGAAAAACAAATACTCATGTCCAAAGTCCAAAGCTTTTTCTTCGGAAGGACTGTTATTTTGAGTTTTTGGCCCCTTGACATTATAATCTCAGTGTGAAGCAACTGCAAAGTGAAGAGACCAAACTATCTGTAGGTAACTCTGTAGGAGAACAGATGACATCGTTCCTGGACTTCTAAAAGAGGAGCTATGTGGAGACTACGTAGGGTCCCCGACGTTTAGCAGCATTAGCTATAACTACTTTCCTTTGCACACATTTAAAATTACTTTCCTATTCTAATCACCCAACATCAACTTTCCACTACTACATCCATCCTTTCAAAAATCTTAAAAATGGGAGACAAATCAGATGTACTTAAAAATAGATACTACTAAGTCTTAGATATGACTTATTATTCTATATAATGGTCAAATGTACGCTATAATATGAAAAGATTCTGATGTTAACTTTGATTTTAGAATAATGCTTTTAGGGGAATGCCTTCAATTCTTTGCTTGCTAATAGGGGAGACTTGGCAGCTAGCCTCTGAAGGACTCCACCCATTCAAGGGCCTCAGTAGTTAAGTAGGACTGATCCAAGGACCAACAGCAGACTGCAAAAGTGACAGGTGTAACTTCTGCAAGCAGGTCATATGACCTGGGTCTCTTGACTCACTCCCTCGAGGAGAAGCCAGCTGCCCAGAGGGTAGGTGACACAGAAATCCCAGAGAGGCCCCTTGAAGAGGCACTGGGCTCTCTCCACCAGCAGTTTTAACTTTAAAAAGCCATGTGACGGCGCCATCTTGGAGTGGACACCCATGATGGCTGGTTTTTATGCCAACTTTACACAGGCAGGGTCATCTGGGAAAAGGGAACCTCAACTGAGAACATGGCTCCAGCAGACTGGCCTTTGGAGCATTTTTTGATTGATGATTGATGGGCAGGTGGTCCTGGGTTGGTTGTGTAAGAAAGCAGGTAGAGCAAGTCACGGCAAGCAAGCCAATAAGCAGCATTCCTCCATGGCCTCTGCTTCAGTTCCTGCCTTGATTTCCCTCAGTGACAGAGTGTGACCTGAGAGATGTAGGATGAAATACGCCCTTTCTTCCCACAGCTGTAGCCTTGGTGTTCATCACCAAGGTAACTAACTGATACCATCCTTCTGCCCCATTTAACTTGAAATGACTGCAACTAGTCAAGATCCTTCCTGAGCCACTTTAAATATGGGAGTCAGCTTTCTGCTAGGACATCTATTCTTATATGGAAATTTTAACTAAATGCACATTGTGTTAAATCCCTCCTCCTGCCTCTATTTAATTATAATTTGAACCGGTTAACAGTTTATTAATTCATCTATTAAAAGCAATCTGTAAGATGTACCCAATGCCAACTTTTTCCTATAATTGATTCCACAAGGCCAAAAAAGATACCTACAAATAAGTAAATGTTAATGCCACTAAACTTACAATCTGATTATAAGTATCCCAAACTAACCAAGTATTTCATGAAAATCTATGGAACAGAGAGAGGATGGCTGCTGATGTTAGACAGAGCTGAGTTCCAAACATGGCTGTCACAACTCAGCCATGAGCCTTGGGAAGTCCCTTCCTGTCATCAGCTTCATAAGCAAACAAAGATAGTTCCTGTGGACCACCATCATGGTAAGAAGGAAGAGCACATGTGATCTAGGATCATGTGACTATGTTACTTTGTAATCTCTGATTGGCCAAGTTCAATCAGAGATGACTTCTCTTTTTTTTTTTTTTTTTTGGTTTTTCGAGACAGGGTTTCTCTGTGTAGCTTTGCGCCTTTCCTGGAACTCACTTGGTAGCCCAGGCTGGCCTCGAACTCACAGAGATCCGCCTGCCTCTGCCTCCCGAGTGCTGGGATTAAAGGCGTGCGCCACCACCGCCCGGCGCGATGACTTCTCAAATAGTAACATTTATTAGGCTTTTCTCAAGATGTTTTCCTTAACTATGTCTTGACTGGGTATGGACAAACCAGACCCTTGATCACATCCCCCACAGAGATGTATCTGAGGACGACACTTACGTCTGGTGGAATCCGAGCACTGTCCTTCACAGAGTTCCCTTCAACAGTGAGATGATAAACTTGGCCATCGTTGTCAGTAAACACAAAATGCTCCCGAGCAGAGATGTTCTGACTGAGTTCAGACTTACTCTCTGCCTCCTGTAACAAGCTTTAAGATACAGAAAGGGTCATTTTCTTCCCTAGAGTGACACTCACTGATATCCACAGTAGAGCTGTATGTAGAGGAGGACCAAGACCATTAAAACCTCTGAAGTTCACTATAACAATCTGGGGTTCCCAGTACGTTTTCTGGGACGGTGAGTCTATCTCCAGCCATATCAGTGTTTGTTGGCAGCTTCAGCGTTCGCGGGATAGAAAGGAGCTGGCCTGACCACTCCTGGCTGCTGACGGGTTAGCAGCACTGTGTGCTACGACAACACTGAGCACAAGGACGACAGAAGTCCCCTGCGGTCATCTGGGTCTGCGCTGAACGAACGCTCACAAGTGACTACAACTCGCTACCACAGATGCCCTGCATGGTGTCTGCCAGGTTCTCTGCCAGGGCGTGGGCAGTAAAAGGTACACCGACAGGAATCAGAACATAGTACCTGATCACAGACGACTCCACGGCACCCAGCTCTGCGTCCGAGACGACAGTCTGGCGGGCCATGGCCTCCCGGGTGGCAAGCTGTTTCTTTCTCAGGCTCTTCAGGTTGTGAGATGGCGACCACTCCTGTGTAGCACAGATGACAGATGTGCCAGGCTCCCTTCTATCAACGCCTGCTTAGAGCAGCTGGGCAGGGCTACTTTCTATCAGCACACAACTAGTTTTCAAGTAAGGACACAGTTTAATGGCAAACTTCTAGAAGTAGGTTTGTTTTCATGCTTTCTTTTTCACAAGATGAAATGACTTCCACTACAGTCCTGTGCATTCCCACCCATCCAGAATTAGAGATTTGTGGTATCCCATTGGGCCCGCTCAGGTATAGGTGCTCACACAGTTGCTCATTTACATGTTTATTCTTACACCTCCACCTATTCTAATGAGCTTAATCCAATGTCATTCATTGTGAAAGTTCCTTTCTAAAGTTTATTTTATAGGTGTGTGTTTTGCTTGTATATATGTCTGTGTGCCACATGTGTATAGACAGCTGTGAGCCACCCCATGGGTGCTGGAATTGAATCCCAGTCTTCTGAAAATGCAGTGAGCACTCTTAAGCACAGAGCTATGTCTCCAGCCCCGTTACAGAAAAGTTCTTAACATGGAGTTATTGTACACATGAATATTTCTAAGACAGTCTTCCTTCCCTCTGCCTCTAGCTCGGCTGTATGGAAGGTGCTCCTCCACTCTGCCGCTCCAGTGCTGGGATTTCAGGGTGGGCTCCCATGACCAGTTCTCACATGCATGAAAATCTAATTTACAGAAACAGTGCTGTGTTAGTTAATACCATCCTGTTTCTTACTCTTTTTTATTGTCCTCCATTAAAGTGGAATAGTTTTTGTCTGGAGGGACACAGGGTACCAGTGACAGATCTGAGAGTGGAGAAAAGGAAGAGTTGGGGGAGCTGCTTAACATACAATGTATACTTGCATGACAACTTAAAAAAAAAGCTGACACTGTTTCCTTAACCCCGACAACTAAATAGTCTGACTATTCTCTTTGATTTGCATATGGCTATACTGTGTACTTAGACCCCAAATCCCCACGGGTTTGTTTCCGAACTCTTTCGGATGTTGGTCTATTTCCTCTTCTTATGTCAATAGGGCACTGGTTTTATTCCTACAGTTCTTAAAAAGTACTAATACCAGATAGCGTGGCCAACTTTATATCTTCTTATTTCAAGAATGACAGCCATTTAAGGCCAATTTTCTTTTATAACGGTATTTATTATGTTCCTCAAGATACCAAATGTTAACACATTTTAACAAGAAAATACTTGGCAGGAATGATGTTAACTCAAGCTACAAAAGCAGCTATCACATAGGTCTGTACTCAGGCAAATCAGCTGTCAGGCTGTGACTTACCAATGCAGTTATAGCAGGAAAGCTTTTAGACATTTCCCTAAGAAGGGTGCAAGTTCTAATATCCCATAATTCCAGGGGCTTATCTTTGAAAACGACTGCCAAATACTGCCTAAAATAAACAACAACAACAAATTTATCAAAAAGGTCCCCTTTTACAACAACAATAAAACATCATGAATTAGTTAAGAAGCCAAGAAAAAAAAAAAAAACACACTCAGATGGCATGTCCCATGCATAGGCAATTAAACTAACATTCAGGCCCCACAACAAGTCATGTTCAAAGTTACATTAAATATGAATCACTGAGAAGTGGAGATTGTGAGCGCAAACAGAACTCTGAGGAGTCAGGAGGCATGGACAAAGTCCCAGTGGGCAGAGGGAAGATGAGCACCGGCTGGTCCACATAAGAGGAAACATAACTGAGATCCAGACTTTGATTCAGTTTTAGTGAAAATCATCAGAAATGCAATCCAGCACAGGAAACTGCCAACTCCACTGAAATAGTAAAACTACTTTGGGGGAAGGAGAAATTACCAAATGAGGGGCATTTTCAAAGAGTCTGCAGAGGAGATGAAGACAGGAGAGCTAAGTCATGGAAATGTAAATAGGATGCTAGAGGATCTCAAACATCGAAAGTAGAGAAGTATGAGAGTAAGTTCCTAGCACACATTGTCTAGAAGAAAACCACTCAAGAGCACGAAGATGTGTCAGCGTGTACACAGAAGGATAAACAAATATAAATACCAATCAAAACAAAACTGCACTGGCCGTGCCAATATCAGACTATCCAGACTTATTTCCGAATATACAATACCCAAGAGAAGATCCTTCCTAGTGATAAAAAATAAAAATCATGGCAACACCGATCTTAAATGTGTCCTGATTACAGAGCACAGAATACCCACAAGAACTTGAGTTCTTCGGGAGTAAGTAAGTGAACGCATAACTACTGTAGGGACTCGGCACCAACCTCTTAGTCGTTCACAGAAGAACTGCAACAGAGAACTAGCATGAGCACAGCAGCCTTGAGAACCGTGTAGGACAGAACTCACGGGATACTGTGGTGGTATTGTGTTCCCCAAAATATTGTGTACTCTAATAAATTTATCTGGGGTCAGAGAACAGACAGCCACTAAATACAAAGGCTAGAAAATGGTGGCACTCACACCTTTAATCCTAGCATTCCAGAGATAGAAATCCCTCTGGATCTCTGTGAGTTCAAGGCCACATTGGAAATAGCCAAGCATGGTGACACGCCTTTAATCCCAGAAAGCCAGCCTTTAATCCCAGGGAGTGGTGGTAGAAAGCAAAAAGATATAAAAGGCGTGAGGACCAGAAACTAGAAGATTTTGGCCTGGTTAAGCTTCAGGCTTTTGAGCAGTAATTCAGCTGAGACCCATTCCGGATAAGGACTCAGAGGCCTCCAGTCTGAGGAGACAAGACCAGCTGAGGATCCGGCGAGGTGAGATAGCTGTGGCTTGTTCTGTCTCTCTGATCTACCAGCATGAACCCCAATAACTAGCCTCGGGTTTGATTTTATTAATAAGAACTTTTAAGATTCCTGCTACAGGATACTGGAACAACAGCAGCTTTCCAAGGCACAGGGACATTCATTCAGACAGACAGACAGTGAGCCATGTGACACATCACATTAAATCTAAGGAGTCTGAAATAACATCAAATGTGCTCTCTGACTAAAACAGAACTAG